>NC_056629.2:175277574-175602217 GCF_002870075.4 Lactuca sativa
ATTTTTTTCTTATTTATTTTCTCTGCTTTATATTTAAGACTTTCTTATTTGTTTTTCTTGTTTTAATTTCTTTTTAGAACAATCAAAAATCTAAAAATATTTTTTTTTATTTTATTATTTTTTTGAAAAGAGTTTTTTTTTTTGTTTATTTTGATTGTGTGTATGGTTTGCTTCTTTCTGTCCATTCTCTAGGCGTCGTGCATTTCATAGCTACAAAATTTGGGTTGAGGTAGGTATGATTTTCTTATCTTGAACTAGTTAAGCGTCCCTAGAAGCATGCTGCAGCATGTAGACTGAAGCCTCAATGACTATGAGTGAAGACTTAATGAACCGATTCTACCTATCGATTCTTCCCAATCAGGCTGCTAAACTTACTCCAGTCCTGAGCTACCTTTCTCCTCTCAAATGAGTAAGGAGAGTTCTGCTTTGTCACTCTTATATAGAAGAGGTACTTTCGGTTCTTTCAACCCCCCTCCTCTAAAAAATTTCTCCATCACATATCATTTCATAAAAGTAACCCTTGAGACTCTCAGACATAACCACTGAGGTTTATGGTTACACAAAATCTATGTTTATGATCATGGATGCGTACACCACGTGCTAAGTGAAACCCAAAATCCAACACCTCTATATAATTGACAGTGAATTTTAATATTCAAGCTTTAACTTGTTACCTAAAGAAGTCTCATTTTATTTTCTTGCGTGATCTTTATGAAATTGTCTAACACCAAGACCGTTTTTCCCAAAAGATCCAATTTAGTTTTTGTTTTTGAGATTTCTATTCTAAATTCTGTTACTTCCCACCTATCCGACCTAATTTTTCAACAGACCACATCGGTCTCACAAGTACTTCTTCCAACGTTCGTTCTTATGTTAAGCATCGAGGTTCGATTGAAGCTTAGTCACACTCTAAAGCCTATGATTAAATAGAAGCCTTTCAATGTTTCTTAACAAACATTTGATCGTATTCTCACGAGAAACCATACAAGCACTTCAAGTCTCTCTTGACTATGAAGGTAGAGATTCGTGCCCGGGATCCTCAACTTTATGTCATATTTGACATCACTCACATTGTAACACCGTAAAATTTAAAACAATTTTTCACATTTGAAAAACACATTTTAATTAAAACCATTCATTCATAAAGTGTCATAACATCATATTTTAGTTTCACAAATATCTCCCAAGATCAAAATACATCCAATCCCATATGTGTGTACGAATCAAGCCGGCGCCTTCCCGCGGTCATCACTGGTACCTGAAACACATAACACTGAACACTGTAAGCATAAGCTTAGTGAGTTCTCCAAAATACCATAATAATCACATAATAGCCACTCGAGGCTGTAAATCTGTTGACCCTCTGGTCAATGTGTCTCAGTGGGGCCCTCCAGCCCCAACTCTTTGTGGGCCCTCTGGCCCTAACTCTAGGGACCCGAAAGTCCCAACTCTGTAACTCTGAATCATGCATATCACATATCACAATAAATCACAACACATAATAACATGCAATCACACTGGCATATAACTCTATAATACTCTGTCTCTTAACTCTATTACCACACTAGGTAAAGTATAGTGAGAAGACTCACCTCGGGTATCTCGGTAAATCTCTAACTCGGTAAATGCTGGCCTAGCCTCCGCCTAATCATATGAAAATAACACTCTATTTAATATAACTCTCAAGGATAGACTATGCTCTCTTATGACACTCTCAGAAGGGTAAAAGACCATTTTACCCCTCCCATAGCTCAAAGGCCCCACAATAGACCATACCCTAAAAGTCAACCAAAAGTCAACTCTCCGGGTTACGCTGCGCGTACCAGATGTGTACGCTGGGCGTACCCGGCTGCACCACAGAATCGGGGAGCGCCTCCCAGTACGCGGCGCGTACTAGGAATTACACTCGGCGTACTCCCCTGCATCAGCCCTCTTGCTCTTGAGGTCTTAATCAGTTAAGACCTACGTCCATATTTTAGATCTGACCCCTTCTAATCCCCTTAATCCATAAAGTTGATGACTTTAAGCCTTTGCATGGCTGAACAAGTCACTAACTCCCAAAATGATCCAACCTTCCATTCTAGAAGGCTTAAAACACATGCATGACTCCATAGTAACATCGAAGATGGGAACTTTATGGCTCTACATCACTAATAACACTGAAAAGGGACAGATCTCGGACCATGGATCACTTTACACTCATAAAGTCTCCACCTTTGAGGTTTTTGGCCCTAAAAAGGACTCATACAACATCAACCAAAAGAAGAGGAAAGTTTTGAACTTTATACTTCCAAGAGTAGCTCTTTCCTCTGTAGATCTCAGATCCAAAATGGCAACTCAAGCTTTAGCCTCCAAGATCTCCTTTCCTCCTTCTTCACCAAGCCACTAAACACCAACAAGCTCAAATCAACACTCTCACACTCTAAGAACGACGGGGCTCTCTTTTAGGGTTTCACTCACTGATATGGAGGCTAAGGAATGAGCCATAACACCTTTTAAATAGTGCACAATGAGGATTAAGGTTTTTGCACCTGGGCCGGGTATGCCCGACGTAACTCTAGGTACGCCCAGCGTACCTTGGCGACTCCGCGTCCAAATTAAGTGCATGAGTACGCGTAACGTACCCCCTTGGTACGCCCAGCGTACTCACTTGCTATACATCCTCCATTCAAGGACTAAACATGACAATACAATAAAGAAAAAGGATGAAGGAAATGCACCTGAATCTCGGGGTGTTACAATTCTCCCCCATTAGAACTAGACTTCGCCCTCGAAGTCTCATTCCTCGAACAACTCTGGATGCTGCCCTCGCATCTCCGACTCTGACTCCCAAGTCATCTCGGATCCCTTCCGATGTTGCCACTGAACCAAACCAAAGGCACCTCTTTGTTCCTCAAAACCTTGATCTTCCGATCTCTGATTGCCACCGGTCTCTCAGCATAATTCAGGCTCGCATCCACCTGAATATCCTCCAACGGTTCCACTGCCGACTCATCGGCTATACACTTCCGCAATTGTGACACGTGGAAAGTGTCATGGATCTGACCTAACTCTGCAGGTAGCTCCAACCGGTAGGCTACCCTGCCTACCCATGCAATTATCCGAAAAGGACCGATATAACGGGGCCCCAACTTGCTCCTCTTCCTGAATCGGATCACTCCTTTCCAAGGAGAGACCTTCAGGAGTACAAAGTCGCCGACCTGGAACTCGAGCTCGGACCGGCGCCTGTCCGCATAACTCTTTTGACGACTCTGAGCGGTCAATAACCTCTGTCTAACCTGATGTATCTGCTCAGTCGTCTGCAACACAATCTCTGTACTACCTATAACACGCTACCCGACCTCAGCCCAGCAAATGGGAGTCCGACACCTCCTCCCATACAACAGCTCAAAGGGTGGCATACCAATGCTCGAATGATGGCTGTTGTTGTAGGAAAACTCTGCCAAGGGCAAATACGTGTCCCAACTCCCCCGAAATCCAACACACAAGCCCGGAGCGTATCCTCGAGCGTCTGAATCGTCCGCTCACTCTGTCCGTCAGTCTGGGGGTGATATGCGGTACTAAAATGCAGCCTAGTACCCAACTCCTCGTGAAACTTCTTCCAAAATCTGGAAGTGAAACGCACATCTCGGTCTGAGACAATCGAGATCGGCACTCCATGCCGTGATACCACTTCCCTCACGTACATCTCTGCCAACTTCTCTGCGGATGAGCTCTCACTGATAGCAAGGAAATGGGCGCTCTTTGTCAACCTGTCCACAATCACCCAAATTGCATCGACTCCCCTAGCAGTCCTTGGCAATTTGGTGATAAAATCCATGGTAATCTGTTCCCACTTCCATTCGGGAACCTCTAATGGCTGCAACTTACCATGCTGTCTCTGGTGCTCAGCCTTAACCCTACGACAGGTTAAGCACCTCTCAACAAACCATGCGACATCCCTCTTCGTACATGGCCACCAATACTCCCTCTTCAGGTCTAAATACATCTTAGTGGCTCCAGGATGGATCGAGAACTTCGACCGATGAGCCTCCTCCATCAAAATGGTACGCGTCCCTCCCACAAACGGTACCCAGATACGCCCCTGAAAAGTCATAAGCCCCCGATCATCGGTAACGAACTCCGATACCAACCCAACAACTCACTCTTTCTTCTGCATCTCAGGCTGCACAACCTCAGCTTGTGCCCCACGAATGGCGTCCAACACCGGAGCTATCACGGTCAATCTCAAACATACATCTCGCAACGGGGTGCTCTCCGCCCTGCGGCTCAGTGCATAGGCTACAATATTAGCCTTGCCCGGGTGGTACAAGATCTTACAATCATAATCCTTGACCACGTCCAACCACCTCCTATGTTGCATGTTTAGGTTGGGCTGATCCATCAAATACTTCAGGCTCTTGTGGTCCGTGTATATCGTACACTGAACCCCGTACAGATAGTGATGCCAAATCTTGAGGGCGAACACCACTGCCCCCAACTCAAGATCGTGGGTGGGATACCTCATCTCATGAGGCTTCAGCTGCCTCGATGCGTATGCTATCACATGCCCTCTCTGCATCAGCACCGCTCCCAACCCCGAAATCGACGCATCACAATACACCACAAAGTCCTCCATCCCCTCTGGGAGGGCTAACACTGGGGCTTCACATAACCTCTGGCGAAGCGTCTTAAAGGAGGTCTGCTGCTCTGGTCCCCATGAAAAAGCAACACCCTTCCGGGTTAACCTGGTGAGTGGCATGGAGATCTTGGAGAAATCCCTGATAAATTTCTGATAATAGCATGCCAACCCCAAGAAACTCCTGATCTCGGACGGTGACCTCGGCACCTCCCAACTCATCACTGCCTCCACCTTGGCCGGGTCGACCAATATCCCCTTCTAGTTAACGAGGTGCCCTAGGAACTGGACCTCTCGTAACCTGAAATCACACTTGGAGAATTTGGCGTAAAGCCTCTCCGATCTCAGTACTCCGAGGATCTCCGACAAATGCTCCTCATGCTGCTCTCTAGATCTCGAATACACCAAAATATCGTCGATGAACATGATCACCGACCGATCAAACATCGGCCTGCACACTCTGTTCATGAGGTCCATGAACACTGCCGGGGCATTGGTGAGTCCGAAAGGCATCACCACAAACTCATAATGCCCATAGCGAGTCCTGAATGTTGTCTTCTAAATGTCCTCATCTCGCACCCTCACCTGATGATACCCCGACCTCAAATCGATCTTGGAGAACCAAGATGCTCCCTGCAACTGATCGAACAAATCATTGATCCTCGGCAACGGGTAACGGTTCTTGACCGTCAACTTGTTCAACTCCCGGTAATCAATGCACATCTGGTGTGAACCATCCTTCTTTTTGACAAAAAGGATAGACGCTTCCCACGGCGAGCTGCTCGGCCGAATAAATCCCTTTTCCCAACAGCTCCTGAAGCTGCGAGGATAACTCTTGCATCTCTGGAGGTGCAAGACGATAGGGTACCTTGGCAATAGGCGCGGCCCCCGGAACCAAATCGATACTGAACTCCACTTGCTTCACGGGAGGCACACGCGGCAACTCCTCTGGAAATACGTCCGGGAACTCACGCACTATCGGAACCTCCTCAACTGACCTCGGTCTCTCTGAATCAACCCGTGTATCCATCACATACGCCACAAAGCCCTTACAACCCTGCTGTAGACACTGCCTCACTCTAGCGGCCGAACAAAACGCTGACCCAGAACGTGTACCCTTGCCGTACGCCGTAAGAACTCCCCCACTAGGGTCTCGTATGGTCACCAGATGTCGCTCGCAGTCGATAACCGCACCGAATCTACTCAACCAGTCCATGCCCACAATGACACAGACATCACCCATCACAATAGGAATCAAATCAATCTGGAACTCAACACCGAAAATCTCGAATACACACCCTCGGATCACCTCTGTGGCATAAATCACCCTCTCGTCAGCTATGGAAACTCTCAGAGGCCGACTCAACGCCTCACGACTAACACTGATATGCCGACTAAAAGCCAAAGATACAAAAGACCGACTCGCACCCGAGTCAAATAACACCAAGGCAGGTACAGAATTCACAAGAAAAGTACCTACGCATAACATAATATAAGCACAATATCTCAACATCAAAATAAATACACGAAAGAATACATACCAGCCATGACATCGGGCGCTGCATGGACCTCCTCTGCGGTCAACTGAAAGGCTCTCCCTCGTGCCCTCGGCGCTGCGGCCTTCACTGGCCGACTCTCGGTAGCTCTGATGGCGGCAGAGGCAGATCCCTGAGGTGCTCCCTATGCTGATCCCCGTAACTGTGGACACTCTGCCTTCCGGTGTCCAGTCTGGTTGCAGTGAAAACATACTACAAACCCCTTGGGGCAGTCCTTGGCCATATGCCCGTCCTTGCCACATTTGTAGCAAGACCCTGCCCTGCACACTCCGTCGTGGCTCTTGCCGCACTTGCCACAAGTGCGACCCCTCTGGTTCCGTGATCTCGAATCGGCAGGCTTGGCCCGCTTGGCTACCGGCTGGGACTGCGCCGGTCGCCGATCCCTCCCCTGAGACTCAGCCTCCTCCCTAGCCTGAGTCTCCAGCTCTATCTCCCTCTTCCGGGCATTTGGCTGAAGCTCGGCAAATGTCCGGTACGTCGAGTTCGCCACGAACTCACGTATGTTCCTCCTCAGAATGCTCAAATATCGACTCATACGTGCCTGCTCGGAGGACACGTGCTCTGGGCAGAACATCGCCCGCTCATGAAACATCCTCGTGATCACCGTAACAGACTAAGTACCCTGCTTCAGGGTCAGAAACTCCTAGGCCAAACGCTCCCTCTCCACCTGGGGAACGTACTCATCTCAGAACATAGCAGTGAACCTCTCCCAGGTCACTGCTGCAAGCTCAGCTGGCGTGTAGTGCGCCGTCACAAATTTCCACCAGTCCTTCACTCCCAAGCGAAGCTGGTTCAGCGTGAACCGGACTCTCAAATGCTCAGGAGATAAGCAAGTGAAGATACACCCTTCTATGTATGAAATCCATGTCATCGCCACAATCGGTTCCTGGGTCCTGTCAAACTCCGGTGGTTTTGTGTTGCTGAACTCTCAGAACAGCAACGCATCACCACCCTGCGGCCTCGTCGCAGCTATAGCTGCAGTGGCTGCAGCAACAGCAGCCTCAGAAAGAGAAGCGTACTTCTCATCAAATGTCTCTATCAACGTGGTCTTGATAGACCCGAACATATCTGGTATCTCTGCCCTGATGGCCGCAACCACCTCCTCCTAGATGATCCTACTGATCTCCTCATCCTTCATATCACTGGTCCCTGATGCTTGGCGAGTCCCAACCATGATCTCTCTCTCTCTGAAATACAACATAAGAATAATATCAGGGACTTGTTCGGGTATACTCACACTTAAGTACTCCATCCTACTTGTTCCTTGGTACTCCAAAGATTCTTACTTGGACTGTGCACTGACCCGGTGTCTTCAGTAGTACGAGCCCAATACTACCGTCCACACCACATTAGCATCCACCCCAAGTCCTCCTCTCAGAGTCCCAAATCCCAAGCACTCTACTCTCTTTAATCATATGATACTCGCAAACAGATCTCTCACAATCTCCTCGATGCTACCTAATCACTCTGAAATATTCATAGCAGCAAGACTCCTAGACTCAGGCATCACATATTAGGCCACTCTAGTCCTAATAAGAATACCTAGTCTACTCTAGCATGCATATCATATCTCATCATATAACATAGCACATCATATCTCATAACACTTATAATAATGGTATTTTGGGAAATCACCGTTCGGGCGCTGGCTATCCGTACACACGACTCTGCTCTGTTTGTCTCGCAAGTTCTTCTTTTGAAAACTTGTTTTGTAAAATTTTTCTCAAATCCTCGGTTTGACTTCAGATACGCCTGAAGGTGCACCCGAATCCCTCAAACCTAGGCTCTGATACCAACTTGTAACACCGTAAAATTTAAAACAATTTTTCACATTTGAAAAACACATTTTAGTTAAAACCATTCATTCATAAAGTGTCATAACATCATATTTTAGTTTCACAAATATCTCCCAAGATCAAAATACATCCAATATGTGTGTAAGAATCAAGCCGACGTCTTCCCGTGGTTATCACTGGTACCTGAAGCACATAACACTGAACACTGTAAGCATCAGCTTAGTGAGTTTTCCAAAATACCATAATAATCACATAATAGCCACTCGAGGCTGTAACTCTATTGACCCTATGGTCAATGTGCCTCAGTGGGGCCCTCCAGCCCCAACTCTCTGTGGGCCCTCTGGCCCTAACTCTAGGGACCCGAAAGTCCCAACTCTAAAACTCTGAATCATGCATATCACATATCACAATAAATCACAACACATAATAACATGCAATCACACTGGCATATAACTCTATAATACTTTGTCTCTTAACTCTATTACCACATTAGGTAAAGTATAGTGAGAAGACTCACCTCGGGTATCTCGGTAAATCTCTGACTCGGTAAATGCTGGCCTAGCCTCCGCCTAATCATATGAAAATAACACTCTATTTAATATAACTCTCAAGGCTAGACTATGCTCTCTTATGACACTCCCAGAAGGGTAAAAGACCATTTTACCCCTCCCATAGCTCAAAGGCCCCACAATAGACCATACCCTAAAAGTTAACCAAAAGTCAACTCTCCGGGTTACGCTGCGTGTACCAGATGTGTACGCTGGGCGTACCCGGCTGCACCACAGAATCGGGGAGCGCCTCCTAGTACGCGGCGCGTACTTGGAATTATGCTCGGCGTACACCGGAGCTATCACGGTCAATCTCAAACATACATCTCGCAACGGGGTGCTCTCCGCCCTGCGGCTCAGTGCATAGGCTACAATATTAGCCTTGCCCGGGTGGTACAAGATCTTACAATCATAATCCTTGACCACGTCCAACCACCTCCTATGTTGCATGTTTAGGTTGGGCTGATCCATCAAATACTTCAGGCTCTTGTGGTCCGTGTATATCGTACACTGAACCCCGTACATATAGTGATGCCAAATCTTGAGGGCGAACACCACTGCCCCCAACTCAAGATCGTGGGTGGGATACCTCATCTCATGAGGCTTCAGCTGCCTCGATGCGTATGCTATCACATGCCCTCTCTGCATCAGCACCGCTCCCAACCCCGAAATCGACGCATCACAATACACCACAAAGTCCTCCATCCCCTCTGGGAGGGCTAACACTGGGGCTTCACATAACCTCTGGCGAAGCGTCTTAAAGGAGGTCTGCTGCTCTGGTCCCCATGAAAAAGCAACACCCTTCCGGGTTAACCTGGTGAGTGGCATGGAGATCTTGGAGAAATCCCTGATAAATTTCTGATAATAGCATGCCAACCCCAAGAAACTCCTGATCTCGGACGGTGACCTCGGCACCTCCCAACTCATCACTGCCTCCACCTTGGCCGGGTCGACCAATATCCCCTTCTAGTTAACGAGGTGCCCTAGGAACTGGACCTCTCGTAACCTGAAATCACACTTGGAGAATTTGGCGTAAAGCCTCTCCGATCTCAGTACTCCGAGGATCTCCGACAAATGCTCCTCATGCTGCTCTCTAGATCTCGAATACACCAAAATATCGTCGATGAACATGATCACCGACCGATCAAACATCGGCCTGCACACTCTGTTCATGAGGTCCATGAACACTGCCGGGGCATTGGTGAGTCCGAAAGGCATCACCACAAACTCATAATGCCCATAGCGAGTCCTGAATGTTGTCTTCTAAATGTCCTCATCTCGCACCCTCACCTGATGATACCCCGACCTCAAATCGATCTTGGAGAACCAAGATGCTCCCTGCAACTGATCGAACAAATCATCGATCCTCAGCAACGGGTAACGGTTCTTGACCGTCAACTTGTTCAACTCCCGGTAATCAATGCACATCTGGTGTGAACCATCCTTCTTTTTGACAAAAAGGATAGACGCTTCCCACGGCGAGCTGCTCGGCCGAATAAATCCCTTTTCCCAACAGCTCCTGAAGCTGCGAGGATAACTCTTGCATCTCTGGAGGTGCAAGACGATAGGGTACCTTGGCAATAGGCGCGGCCCCCGGAACCAAATCGATACTGAACTCCACTTGCTTCACGGGAGGCACACGCGACAACTCCTCTGGAAATACGTCCGGGAACTCACGCACTATCGGAACCTCCTCAACTGACCTCGGTCTCTCTGAATCAACCCGTGTATCCATCACATACGCCACAAAGCCCTTACAACCCTGCTGTAGACACTGCCTCACTCTAGCGGCCGAACAAAACGCTGACCCAGAACGTGTACCCTTGCCGTACGCCGTAAGAACTCCCCCACTAGGGTCTCGTATGGTCACCAGATGTCGCTCGCAGTCGATAACCGCACCGAATCTACTCAACCAGTCCATGCCCACAATGACACAGACATCACCCATCACAATAGGAATCAAATCAATCTGGAACTCAACACCGAAAATCTCGAATACACACCCTCGGATCACCTCTGTGGCATAAATCACCCTCTCGTCAGCTATGGAAACTCTCAGAGGCCGACTCAACGCCTCACGACTAACACTGATATGCCGACTAAAAGCCAAAGATACAAAAGACCGACTCGCACCCGAGTCAAATAACACCAAGGCAGGTACAGAATTCACAAGAAAAGTACCTACGCATAACATAATATAAGCACAATATCTCAACATCAAAATAAATACACGAAAGAATACATACCAGCCATGAGATCGGGCGCTGCGCGGACCTCCTCTGCGGTCAACTGAAAGGCTCTCCCTCGTGCCCTCGGCGCTGCGGCCTTCACTGGCCGACTCTCGGTAGCTCTGATGGCGGCAGAGGCAGATCCCTGAGGTGCTCCCTGTGCTGATCCCCGTAACTGCGGACACTCTGCCTTCCGGTGTCCAGTCTGGTTGCAGTGAAAACATACTACAAACCCCTTGGGGCAGTCCTTGGCCATATGCCCGTCCTTGCCACATTTGTAGCAAGACCCTGCCCTGCACACTCCGTCGTGGCTCTTGCCGCACTTGCCACAAGTGCGACCCCTCTGGTTCCGTGATCTCGAATCGGCAGGCTTGGCCCGCTTGGCTACCGGCTGGGACTGCGCCGGTCACCGATCCCTCCCCTGAGACTCAGCCTCCTCCCTAGCCTGAGTCTCCAGCTCTATCTCCCTCTTCCGGGCATTTGGCTGAAGCTCGGCAAATGTCCGGTACGTCGAGTTCGCCACGAACTCACGTATGTCCCTCCTCAGAATGCTCAAATATCGACTCATACGTGCCTGCTCGGAGGACACGTGCTCTGGGCAGAACATCGCCCGCTCATGAAACATCCTCGTGATCATCGTAACAGACTCAGTACCCTGCTTCAGGGTCAGAAACTCCTAGGCCAAACGCTCCCTCTCCACCTGGGGAACTTACTCATCTCAGAACATAGCAGTGAACCTTTCCCAGGTCACTGCTGCAAGCTCAGCTGGCGTGTAGTGCGCCGTCACAAATTTCCACCAGTCCTTCACTCCCAAGCGAAGCTGGTTCAGCGTGAACCGGACTCTCAAATGCTCAGGAGATAAGCAAGTGAAGATACACCCTTCTATGTATGAAATCCATCTCATCGCCATAATCGGTTCCTGGGTCCTGTCAAACTCCGGTGGTTTTGTGTTGCTGAACTCTCAGAACAGCAACGCATCACCACCCTGCGGCCTCGTCGCAGCTATAGCTGCAGTGGCTGCAGCAACAGCAGCCTCAGAAAGAGAAGCGTACTTCTCATCAAATGTCTCTATCAACGTGGTCTTGATAGACCCGAACATATCTGGTATCTCTGCCCTGATGGCCGCAACCACCTCCTCCTGGATGATCCTACTGATCTCCTCATCCTTCATATCACTGGTCCCTGATGCTTGGCGAGTCCCAACCATGATCTCTCTCTCTCTGAAATACAACATAAGAATAATATCAGGGACTTGTTCGGGTATACTCACACTTAAGTACTCCATCCTACTTGTTCCTTGGTACTCCAAAGATTCTTACTTGGACTGTGCACTGACCCGGTGTCTTCAGTAGTACGAGCCCAATACTACCGTCCACACCACATTAGCATCCACCCCAAGTCCTCCTCTCAGAGTCCCAAATCCCAAGCACTCTACTCTCTCTAATCATATGATACTCGCAAACAGATCTCTCACAATCTCCTCGATGCTACCTAATCACTCTGAAATATTCATAGCAGCAAGACTCCTAGACTCAGGCATCACATATTAGGCCACTCTAGTCCTAATAAGAATACCTAGTCTACTCTAGCATGCATATCATATCTCATCATATAACATAGCACATCATATCTCATAACACTTATAATAATGGTATTTTGGGAAATCACCGTTCGGGCGCTGGCTATCCGTACACACGACTCTGCTCTGTTTGTCTCGCAAGTTCTTCTTTTGAAAACTTGTTTTGTAAAATTTTTCTCAAATCCTCGGTTTGACTTCAGATACGCCTGAAGGTGCACCCGAATCCCTCATACCTAGGCTCTGATACCAACTTGTAACACCGTAAAATTTAAAACAATTTTTCACATTTGAAAAACACATTTTAGTTAAAACCATTCATTCATAAAGTGTCATAACATCATATTTTAGTTTCACAAATATCTCCCAAGATCAAAATACATCCAATATGTGTGTAAGAATCAAGCCGACGTCTTCCCGTGGTTATCACTGGTACCTGAAGCACATAACACTGAACACTGTAAGCATCAGCTTAGTGAGTTTCCCAAAATACCATAATAATCACATAATAGCCACTCGAGGCTGTAACTCTATTGACCCTATGGTCAATGTGCCTCAGTGGGGCCCTCCAGCCCCAACTCTCTGTGGGCCCTCTGGCCCTAACTCTAGGGACCCGAAAGTCCCAACTCTAAAACTCTGAATCATGCATATCACATATCACAATAAATCACAACACATAATAACATGCAATCACACTGGCATATAACTCTATAATACTTTGTCTCTTAACTCTATTACCACATTAGGTAAAGTATAGTGAGAAGACTCACCTCGGGTATCTCGGTAAATCTCTGACTCGGTAAATGCTGGCCTAGCCTCCGCCTAATCATATGAAAATAACACTCTATTTAATATAACTCTCAAGGCTAGACTATGCTCTCTTATGACACTCCCAGAAGGGTAAAATACCATTTTACCCCTCCCATAGCTCAAAGGCCCCACAATAGACCATACCCTAAAAGTTAACCAAAAGTCAACTCTCCGGGTTACGCTGCGCGTACCAGATGTGTACGCTGGGCGTACCCGGCTGCACCACAGAATCGGGGAGCGCCTCCTAGTACGCGGCGCGTACTAGGAATTATGCTCAGCGTACTCCCCTGCATCAGCCCTCTTGCTCTTGAGGTTTTAATCAGTTAAGACCTACGTCCATATTTTAGATCTGGCCCCTTCTAAGCCCCTTAATCCATAAAGTTGATGACTTTAAGCCTTTGCATGGCTGAACAAGCCACTAACTCCCAAAATGATCCAACCTTCCACTCTAGAAGGCTTAAAACACATGCATGACTCCATAGTAACATCCAAGATGGGAACTTTATGGCTCTACATCACTAATAACACTGAAAAGGGACAGATCTCGGACCATGGAGCACTTTACACTCATAAAGTCTCCACCTTTGGGGTTTTTAGCCCTAAAAAGGACTCATACAACATCAACCAAAAGAAGAGGAAAGTTTTGAAATTTATACCTCCAAGAGTCGCTCTTTCCTCTGTAGATCTCAGATCCAAAATGGCAACTCAAGCTTTAGCCTCCAAGATCTCCTTTCCTCCTTCTTCACCAAGCCACTAAAGCACCAACAAACTCAAATCAACACTCTCACACTCTAAGAACGATGGGTCTCTCTTTTAGGGTTTCACTCACTGATATGGAGGCTAAGGAATGAGCCATAACACCTTTTAAATAGTGCACAATGAGGATTAGGGTTTTGCACCTGGGCCGGGTACGCCCGACGTAACTCTAGGTACGCCCAGTGTACCTTGGCGACTCCATGTCCAAATTAAGCGCGTGAGTACGCGCAACGTACCCCCTTGGTACGCCCAGCGTACTCACTTGCTATACATCCTCCACTCAAGGACTAAACATTACAATACAATAAAGAACAATGATGAAGGAAATGCACCTGAATCTCGGGGTGTTACACACATCCCATACACTTCTTTGCTTTATTTCTTATTTGTTGGCACACTTATGCACGAAAATCTTTCTAATTTTCCAAAGCTCTGGTTCGTGAAAATTGTGAGTGGTTTTCACTTTTGGCTTCGAAAATTAAAATAGACACATGGAAGTAATAAAGTATTATGTATCCTGAATGAGTACTGGATCGAAGAAGTTGAATGGATACAACGTTACAATTTGTCTTTGGATAAGTTCAAAAATGGGCGCATGAAGTTGAAACGGCTCCTAAACCTTCGCCGTATGACGTGTATCTGGGGAAAACCAAGATGTCAAATCCCACTTTTACAGGCGCCTTTTCAGAGATCGTTTCATCATTGTGGAAGATTCTTTCTCTCTCTCATGGCAATCGTATATAAAGGAGTTTTCGCATTCCTGTAACTTTTACCACACTCCACTTCTCTCAAACACACCGGCGTTTTTTTAACAACTGTTCATCTTCTCCACAAAGCTCAACTATGGCGGATTCTTCATCTCTTCAGGATCAAATTGCATCGTCATCCCTGCTTTCGATCAAGCCCAACCAGAATATGATCATTCAGATGGCTCCTTTCTTGTATGATCATTACATGCTTCAAGTAGTAGAATGTCTCAAGTATTCCCCTCTTGTAATCGCTCCAACTCAAGTGGAATCCGTTCCCATTTCACTCCTGTCTCAAGTATACTCCACATTACATTACGAAAAAAAATCAAAAAGTGCATATACTTTCAAATTCATTCTCACAAAGCTTCAATTTCCAAAGGACGATTTTTCTCTCTTCTAGGGCTTGTAGTAGACGCCTCAGTCATCTCCCCAAACTTCATCACCATAACTCAATTGTTCTCGATGTTCTATGAGATTGGATACACTGAGGTCCTTACTGATGGGTTTGAGCCATAAGAACTTTCCTATGTGCACATGCAAACCCTAATGCTTGGATCTAGGTTTCTCTAACTAAACATGCATTGTATCCAAGGTTTACAATTCTAGATCTAGTGTAAACAATTGAATCTTATCATATGAAATCGGATCTAGAACAATACCTTGAGTTGCTCGTTTGAAACTTCGTGCTCTTGGAGCTTAGAGTCACAATTGTCACTCCTCTAATGGCTTACAAACACCAATTAGTGTGCCGGTTAACCACACACGCTCCACTAACTTCTTAACAAGGGTGCAAAATGTAATTTCATGGGATTGCATTAATTCACTTTCCTAAAGTAACTAAGATTGGGAATTTTGTGAAAGACATTTAATTACTTTATATAGATTCATTATACTTATTAATGAGGAGAGGATTTCCCTATCCTACCCGTTCGGCTAACGACCCTCCACCAGTCAAGCAAGCTGTGGGTGTGAGTGTACACCCATTAAGCGCCATTTTATAGACAACAACCTTATACCCACCTTATAGACTGACTTTGTGAATGAGGCGTACTAGCGGTAAGACTAGCACTTTTAAATCATATATATATATATATATATATATATATATATATATATATATATATATATATATATATTAAGCTTGTAATAATATAATAGTATATAGTTGAATTTTAAACTTGTAAAATTCTAGGGTTTGAAATTTAAATTATTCAAATTAAACTTTTAATCACAAAACTTAAATTTCAAAACTTGAGGACAAATTTTAAACTTTTCAAAAAATGAGGATCAAATAGCAAACAATACAAATCAACAATTAGATAATTTAAATTTGATCTAATCAATATTGCTTGCAAGACAATTCACCAATTTAATTCAAATAATCAATTATTATCATATAAGGAAATTATTATTCAATTAAATGGTAATTATCTTTTGTTTGGTCAAGAATATACTCCAATATATCATAAAATTCGGATTTTAATGACCCAAAACAATTAAGGCAAGTATCCTCAAGCAAAACAGCAAGAAATCCCGAAATCTCCTCTTTCTGGCGCTAGAACTCGCCGAGTTCCTCTGTGAACTCGCCGAGTCCACATTGGAACTCGCCAAGTTCACCAGTCAGAAGCATAAAAATCGAATTTTTTAAGCAACAAGCAATTAACCAAAGCATCAATTCAATAGAAATCAATCAAAGCTCTGATACCACTGATTGGTTTGAGCCATAAGAACTTTCCTATGTGCACATGCAAACCCTAATGCTTGGATCTAGGTTTCTCTAATTGAACATGCATTGTATCCAAGGCTTACATATCTAGATCTAGTGTAAACAATTGAATCTTATCACATGAAATCGGATCTAGAACAATACCTTGAGTTGCTTGCTTGAAACTTTTTGTTCATGGAGCTTAGAGTCACAATTGTCACTCCTCTAATGGCTTACAAACACCAACTAGCAAGAGAATGATCTTGAGAGAGAGATAGGAGGTGATAAAATCGGCTCTAGGGTTTCTTCCTTGCAAGTATATTACCGATTTCCCTCACCCAAAGGGTCTATTTATACTATGAGATACTAGGGTTACACCCTTAACCCTAATTGAATAACTTAGCCCCTAAGCAATCCAAAGATCCTCCTAGATATCAGGCTTGGGCGATTTTAAGGTATCCTAACCCTAAAATCCGTCCACCCTAAGATCCATAAGGATACTTAGGCCAAAACACAATTATCACACATTTGACAGTTTATGCCCCTTTATTCAATTAACCTCTTTAAGTCACCTAATTAATTCTCAATTAATATATGACTTATATCAATCAAATAATATTATTATTCCTTTAATATATTACTCTCATAATAAATTAACAATAATATCTCTTCTCTCTTTACAAATCATCCTGTCAAGTTGCTATGGTGAAGACAACCCAAAAGGACCATGCACAACCGGGTCAAGTACTTACCAAATATAGTTACAGCCATAGACACTAATCCAACACTCTCCCACTTGGATAAGTCTAGTAACTATATATGCAAACACAATTCGATTAGCAATCGTAGCTCTCAAATACGCTGTCAAACTCTAATCTTATCAGTATCCTGTCCTTTAGATAAGGGATCGTACAGTCCTCTGTTTAGATATTGTGTGGACTATCTCATGGAACTTAATGTGCAGCAGTTGGTTTCTCGATCTCATATTCATTTGACATAGAACTTAATTGAACACATCAATTCAGTCCTGACTAGGCCCGACACATAAGTCAAATCAAAATCATCGAGGGGCCCTGATATCGCCTTTACCCTCTTAGGATAAATGTAACAGATAAACTTCGACTTATATGTATTTACTATTTACTAATCAACTATACACAACAATGCGTTTATGACATCAATTAACTGATGCGGTTTCACATTGTCAATGCACAACCAATTAATACATAATAAACCATATATCTTGGTTTTAAGACCATATTATATTATCGTCTTGCGATCACTTGCGTTATGTTCCATAAAGTGATTCCAGCAAGCGCGGGTTTATTCCAATGCTCAACACCTGTTCATAAGCACTCATGAACGTTGCAGCAAACCTTTGCTATGTCTAATACCTTTTAGACAATCTACACACCAATTCATGAAAATCTTCTTTCATACCTACTTCCAACATATGAATGATTGTGGACCATTCGAATAATTCGATTATTCTTAATAACTCAATTATTCAGGAAGTCAAAACATGCAAAGTGAAACAATAGTTAAACAATTAACATAAGACAGTAGCTTTACTTATAAATAATACTCCTTTATTTAATCATCAAATGTCAATTACATTTATCTATTACATGTTTCTAAAACTATCTAATCTAAACTAATATCATCTTTCAGCCCAATGCTCCTAGCGTGCTGCAAATGCTTAACCCTACTCAGTCCCTTCGTAAGCGGATCTGCTGGGTTATCCTCTGATGATACCATCTTTACTACAAGGTGTCCTTCTTCTACTCGATGTCTAATAAAGTGATATTTTCTATCGATATGCCGAGATCTACCATGATCCCTCGGTTCCTTGGTCAAGGCAACCGCTCTTTCATTATCACAGAAAATTTCCATAGGCTCCTTTATGGGAGGCACAATTCCAAGGTCACCAATGAAGTTTTTCAACCACATCGCCTCCTTTGACGCTTCGCTTGCTGCAATGTACTCTGATTCGCACATTGAATCAGCTACGGTCTCTTGCTTGGAACTTTTCCAAGTCACTGCTCCTCCATTAAGGGTAAAGACCCAGCCCGATTGCGAACGGTAGTTGTCCCTGTCGGCCTGGAAGCTTGCGTCACTATACCCTCACACCTTTAAGTCATCACTCCCTCTGAGGACTAACAAACAATTCCTTGGTCCTACGAAGGTACTTAAGTATATTCTTGAACGCAATCCAATGAGCTCTGCTAGGGTTCCCTTGATATCTACTGACCATGCTCAAGGCAAATGCCACATTAGGGCGAGTACAAGTCATAGCAACCATGATTGAGCCAACTGCGGAAGCGTAGGGTACTCGGCTCATCTCAGCTATCTCGGCTTCTGTACTCAGACTTTGAGTCTTACTCAATTTGGCATTAATCTGTATTGGTATCTCTCCCTTTTTCGAGTTTTCCATACTAAAACTTTTTAGTACCTTATCCAAGTAAGTATTCTGACTAAGTCCTATTCGTCTCTTACTTCGTTCTCTCACTATCCTTATTCCCAAAATATAGGAAGCCTCTCCGAGGTTCTTCATAGCGAAGCACTTCCCGAGCTAGGACTTAACCTCCTGCAGAGTCGGAATGTCGTTTCCTATGAGCAGTATGTCATCGACATACAAAACAAGGAAGCTAACTATACTCCCACTGGACTTGACGTATCCACATGATTCATCTTCACTTCGTACAAATCCAAACTCTTTGACTTTCTCATCGAAGCAAAGATTCCATCTGCGAGATGCTTGCATAAGTCCATAAATGGACTTCTCAAGCTTGCACACTCTATTGGGATGCTTCAAATCGACAAAAACCTCTGGCTGAGCCATGTAAACATCCTCAGCCAACTTCCCATTAAGGAAAGCGGTCTTGACATCCATCTGCCATATCTCATAATCATGAAATGCAACAATGGCTAACATCACCCTAATAGACTTTATCTTAGCAACTGGCGAAAAGGTCTCATCATAGTCAACTCCGGGAGTTTGTGTAAAGCCCTTCGCAACCAGTCGTGCTTTATATGTGTGTACATTCCCATCCACATCAGTCTTCTTCTTGAAGATCCATTTGCACCCAACCGTCTTACGTCCGGGCACATGTCAACCAAATTCCAAACTTGGTTGTCATACATGGACTGAATCTCACTGTCCAGTGCCTCTTTCCATTTCGCAGACTCTGGGCCTGCCATGGCTTCCTTATAGCTATTAGGTTCATCTAGATTTATTAGTGTACCATCACTAATATACGTGTCCTCTTCGGTAGTAATATGAAAGCCATAAAACTGGGGTTGAATTCTAACTCTCTCAGAACGTCTAAGAGGTAAGGACTCGTCAATTGGTTTAACCAGAGTTTCCTCCTCGGGTTGAGCGCCAGAGTTAGAGGTTCCTTTATCACTCGACTCTTGAATCTCTTCAAGATCGATTTACCTCCCATCGTATCCTTGGCTTATGAGTTCTCGCTCTCGGAAAACCCCTCTCCTCGCAACGAAGACAACATTATCACTCAGTCTATAGAAGAGATATCTAAAGGATTTCTGCGGGTAGCCGATGAAAATACACCGCTCACTACGAGGTTCAAGCTTGTCGTGAGTTTCTCGTCTTATGAAAACTTCACAGCCCCAAACCTTGATATGTGCCAACAAGGGAGCTTTCCCTGTCCACATCTCGTGAGGTGTTTTGGCAACCTTCTTTTTAGGGACTCGGTTAAGGATATAGGCGGCAGTCTCTAAGGAATACCCCCAGAATGAGATAGGTAGTGAAGCACGACTCATCATAGAACGAACCATGTCTAACAGGGTTCGATTACGCCTTTCTGCCACACCATTCAATTGTGGTGTCCTAAGTGGCGTCAATTGCGAAAGTATTCCACATTTCTTGAGATAGTCGTGGAATTCAAGACTTAGGTACTCTCCTCCTCGATCGGATCGAAGCATCTTGATTTTCCTGCCCAATTGATTCTCCACTTCATGTTTGAACTCTTTGAACTTTTCAAACGTTTCTGACTTGTGCTTGATTAAGTAAATATACCCATATCTACTATAATCATCGGTGAAAGTCACATAGAAGCGATTCCCATCCTTTGTGGTGGATCTAAAGGGCCCACACACATCGTTGTGTATGAGATCCAATAAACCCTCATCCCTCTCACAAGTGCCAGTGAAGGGTGACTTGGTCATCTTTCCAAGTAAACAAGATTCGCACGTGTCATCTTCCCTAAGGTCGAATGACTCCAACACTCCATCCTTTTGGAGTTGGGCTATGCGCTTCTTGTTGACATGTCCAAGACGA
This sequence comes from Lactuca sativa, assembly GCF_002870075.4. Classification (NCBI taxonomy): domain Eukaryota; kingdom Viridiplantae; phylum Streptophyta; class Magnoliopsida; order Asterales; family Asteraceae; genus Lactuca; species Lactuca sativa. Next base: position 175,298,217 of record NC_056629.2, read on the forward strand.
CAATGCCATAAAGATGCTCTATCCATACTATTGGAAGAATCCATACACAACACATCATTTCCTAGGTTATCTACAACCATAACAGTTTCATAAATTCCATTACAAGGCATTGCTTCAAAGTATAAAACACCATTTAGATAAGCATAAATCGAACCATTCTCATTATTAAATGAGTATCTAAATCCTTTTCTAAATAAACCATGAAAAGAAATGATGTTTCTTGCCATATCTGGTGAGTAGCAACAATTATTTAAATCTAAATTCAATCCATTACTAAGCACTAAAGAATACACTCCAATCTTGGTCACAGGCAACGATCTTCTGTTCCCCATGATTAGATTTATTCTTCCACGCTCCACATCCCTATTTCTTCCTAGTCCCTGCAAATCAGAACAAATGTGATAACCACATCCTGTATCAAGAAACCAAGAAATAGCATGAGATGAATCATTAGATTTAATTGTGTAAATACCTGCGAAAGATGGCTTGATCTTCCCATCCCTGATGGATTGTAGATATTCCGGGAAACTTCTCTTCCAATGCCCTATTTTATGGCAATGATGGCACTCTGCCTCCTTTGGGTTTGGGTTAGGCTTAGCAGGATCAAACTTGGTCCCACTAGAAGAGGAACCATCTTGGGACTTTCCTTTGCAGTGTTTCTTTGAAGAAGCCTTCCTCTTATTGCCCCTTCCCTGCCCAATAGCCAAAACAGGAGCAGTGGGTGGATTGGGAGGTAGTGCAACAGCCTTGTCCTTGAGGTTGCTCTCAGCAGTCCTTAGGAGCCCTTGGAGTTTGCTTAGGGTGACCTCTTCCTTGTTCATGTGGTAGGTCATCCTAAATTGGTTGTAGCATGAGGGCAAGGAGTGAAGAACAATGTCGATAGCCAAATCTTCCCCAAAGTTGACATTCAACTTGCGAAGATGATCAACATACCTTTGCATCTTTTGCAAGTGCACGGTTAGAGACTCTCCACTTCCCATTTTAGAAGTGATCATATTCGTTATGATCTCATAGCGCTCTTGCCTCGCACTTTGGTGGTATCTCTCCATCAAGTCTAGATGCATCTCATAAGGATACATGTCCTCATAGGACTTTTGGAATTCGGAGTTCATCGTGGCTAGCATGATGCAATGGACTTTCGTTGCATCACGGTCATGGGTCTCAAAAACAACCATTTTTTCAGGAGTAGCAATTTCTGGATTGATCTTCTCGAGCTTCTCATTGAGAACATACTCTTTGTCCTCGTAACGCGCGATCGTGCGAATGTATCTTATCCATTCGCTAAAGTTCGATCCGTCAAAAGTCACTTTTTGACAAAGGCTCATTAGCATGAATGAGCTAGCAGCAGCGTTGTTCGCGTTAGACATCTACAAATAGAAAGGAACAAAGTTTGATTAGAGTTAAGTCCCTAATTAACACCTAAAATAGAAAATTAGGGCTAGGACCCAACAACATTATTTACACATTAGAAAAGGGATGCTGTGATCCAACATGCAAATAATTTGGAGGTAAGTGAATAACGATTCACTAATTCTTCACCATGAAAAACACAAGCTTAAGTTTTTAAATGTATTGAGAATTACTAGATTTCTTTGAGATTCATTGAACTTTTCAATAGCATGTTTAAATCTCGATATGCCCCTCTAGTTTGTGACTGAGATGCCAAGGATCACAAAGCGGGTGTCAATAACCATGCAAATCTACATGGTGCCTTCATTGTTACAGTCATCTATTTGATGTGCCGGTAAACCATACACGCTACATCGAACTATGACAAACAATGAATCACCCTTTGCCACCTTTTCTTAGAACCAATTAGTGTGCCGGTTAACCACACACGCTCCACTAACTTCTTAACAAGGGTGCAAAATGTAATTTCATGGGATTGCATTAATTCACTTTCCTAAAGTAACTAAGATTGGGAATTTTGTGAAAGACATTTAATTACTTTATATAGATTCATTATACTTATTAATGAGGAGAGGATTTCCCTATCCTACCCGTTCGGCTAACGACCCTCCACCAGTCAAGCAAGCTGTGGGTGTGAGTGTACACCCATTAAGCGCCATTTTATAGACAACAACCTTATACCCACCTTATAGACTGACTTTGTGAATGAGGCGTACTAGCGGTAAGACTAGCACTTTTAAATCATATATATATATATATATATATATATATATATATATATATATATATATATATATATATATATATATATATATATTAAGCTTGTAATAATATAATAGTATATAGTTGAATTTTAAACTTGTAAAATTCTAGGGTTTGAAATTTAAATTATTCAAATTAAACTTTTAATCACAAAACTTAAATTTCAAAACTTGAGGACAAATTTTAAACTTTTCAAAAAATGAGGATCAAATAGCAAACAATACAAATCAACAATTAGATAATTTAAATTTGATCTAATCAATATTGCTTGCAAGACAATTCACCAATTTAATTCAAATAATCAATTATTATCATATAAGGAAATTATTATTCAATTAAATGGTAATTATCTTTTGTTTGGTCAAGAATATACTCCAATATATCATAAAATTCGGATTTTAATGACCCAAAACAATTAAGGCAAGTATCCTCAAGCAAAACAGCAAGAAATCCCGAAATCTCCTCTTTCTGGCGCTAGAACTCGCCGAGTTCCTCTGTGAACTCGCCGAGTCCACATTGGAACTCGCCAAGTTCACCAGTCAGAAGCATAAAAATCGAATTTTTTAAGCAACAAGCAATTAACCAAAGCATCAATTCAATAGAAATCAATCAAAGCTCTGATACCACTGATTGGTTTGAGCCATAAGAACTTTCCTATGTGCACATGCAAACCCTAATGCTTGGATCTAGGTTTCTCTAATTGAACATGCATTGTATCCAAGGCTTACATATCTAGATCTAGTGTAAACAATTGAATCTTATCACATGAAATCGGATCTAGAACAATACCTTGAGTTGCTTGCTTGAAACTTTTTGTTCTTGGAGCTTAGAGTCACAATTGTCACTCCTCTAATGGCTTACAAACACCAACTAGCAAGAGAATGATCTTGAGAGAGAGATAGGAGGTGATAAAATCGGCTCTAGGGTTTCTTCCTTGCAAGTATATTACTGATTTCCCTCACCGAAAGGGTCTATTTATACTATGAGATACTCCTTAACCCTAATTGAATAACTTAGGCCCTAAGCAATCCAAAGATCCTCCTAGATATGAGGCTTGGATGATTTTAAGGTATCCTAACCCTAAAATCCGTCCACCCTAATATCCATAAGGATACTTAGCCCAAAACACAACTATCACATATTTGACAGTTTATGCCCCTTTATTCAATTAACCTCTTTAAGTCACCCAATTAATTCTCAATTAATATATGACTTATATCAATCAAATAATATTAATATTCCTTTAATATATTACTCTCATATTATATTAACAATAATATCTCTTCTCTCTTTACAAATCATCCTGTCAAGTTGCTATGGTGAAGGCAACCCAAAAGGACCATGCACAACCCGGTCAAGTACTTACCAAATATAGTTACAGCCTTAGACACTAATACAACACTTACCACATTCACTAAGTTCAAGAAATCTTGCTTACCTCCATAATGGAATGGGTTGCTCACCCTTCTTCACAAGGGGTTGGCTGAGCGTGTTGGTGGATCTGATGGATCAAACAAATGCTTCATGACGATCCTGTACGGTATCTACAATGGAATCAAACTGGACTACGGGTCATTGATATGGTCCCAACTGGTACAAAGTCTGTCCTCCTCGACCAAGCATTTTGAAATTTCCTGTGGTCATTTTTGGACCATCGTTGCTCAAAGGGCAATAACCTCCCTCAATGTTCTGGTCATGAAGACTCTCTACTCTCCTCTATTTCCTCCTTTCATACCTAAAAGATCATTATGGCTGATCCAACCAAATTTTTGCACAAAGGCTCTATTCTGGAAACTATGTACCGGTCTGTCTCTCAGGAAAGTAAACTCATCTCTGATTACAAACTGCTTCCTCCAAAGAGTCCACGAAAATTAACTCTAGAGATGCAAGTTGCATTAGACGAGGTGGAGAAACCTGCTAAACGAGGGAAGAAAGCTGTTGTTAAAAAAGAAGCAACTGAAGAGCCCTCTTCCAAACCCACTAAGTCAAAGAAAAGGAAAACTGACAAGGGTGATTCCTCTACTCCAAAGAAAGTCAAGAAAATGGCTCGCAGAAAACTCACTCCTTCACCTTCACCTTCCGAACTGAAGGATGAGCAGTCTGCAAGTGACGATGAGGAAGAGCAACATGAAGGTTTACCTCGGGGTAATACACCTCCTCGGTCTCCAACTCCGGTGGAAATTGTTGATGATTATGTTCCAACACCCCTCCATCTCCACCCAAGACAACAGTTCAGGTTACCATTGCTACTCCACCCTCATCTTCATCACCACCTGTTTCTACTATTGCTCCACCACCGCTTGTCAGTTCTACTCCCATCACCACTGCCCCATTACCACCTCTAATTTTCTCCAAACCAACCTTCACCACTACATCTATCATCACTTCAACCATAGATTCTTTTGTAAATGTCAACACATCTGATGTGGGGGCGAAGACTGAAGAACCTCCTAAAGTCACAACAGAGCCCATTTCCCCAACTCCTTCTAGTGGTTCTAATCCAGTTCTTGGAGGAGCTGAATTTGAATTTGATTCTACTTACTATCGTCCCTACCATATCCCCGACGAGGAAGATGAATCTGCTCCAGCAACCAAGCAGCAAATCGACAGTATTCACGAAAAGCTTGATTCACTACTCGATTCGACAACAAAGTATAATGATGTTGTTCTAAAAGCATTCAGGGATATAGCCCTGAACGAATATACATAATCCATCAACAAATGTACTGCTGCTATGGATGATTCTACTTCTCTATGTAAACGAGCCACATCTGATGTTAAAGATCTCATCCATGACTCCAAGGTTTTTCTTGACTCTTTCAAGGGTCATGCTGATTCAAATGCTACCAAGATCACAGAGTCCATTGATTCGCTTTCTCAATCCCTTCAAGTCGAGCAGACCAAGTTTGAGACTGTCCGTTCCGACATCTCTGCTGACAACAAGACCTTTCTGACTACTCTTGACTCTCGGTTCGAAAAGCTCACTGCTGATCTTCTATAGGAAAGGAAACTCAGAGATGAGCTTGCTCAACGGACTCTCCTCAATGCGGTATAGAAAGCCGAACTGGCCAAAGCAGAACGTGAAGTTTCCTTGTTAAAAACCGAAAGAGCTATTTTTTGCAGTTGTGTTGGGGATGTTCTGTCTCATTTACATAATGTGCTTTAGGCTCATGATCCCATTCTCACGCTAACCATTCGGAATCATTTGACCTCCAAACTCCTTCCCTCACTTGAAATCTTACGAGAAATGAAGGGTGTTTCGGAGAGAATTGTTCCTCCGCAACAAGGGGGAGAAGAGAAGCCACAACCTATTCCAATTAAACCGAAGGTCAAAACCGAACCGAAGGATAATTTAGCTTCGGGTTCTCGTGTCAAAGAAAAGAAAAAGCATGTTATTGGAGAAAATGATGAAGATGCCGAAGATCAAGAAACTATTTCTGAGATCTTGAACCAAAAGAAAAGGGACGAGGAGATAGATGAAAATCTTCGAATTGGTAAGGAAGCTGAGGCAAGAGAAAAGAAGAAGAAAGAAGAGGATGATGCATTAAGTTGCAAGAAGATGTTGTTCCCTTCTGTAACCTCCTTTGACTGTGAGAATACAAGGGATTCGCAGTTCGACATGCCTATTACTCGAAAGGCATTCGTTTTTCATTGTTTTGAGCCGACAGTTGAAGTTCCTTCACCCCATCCTCAGGTCGACCGTGAACTTATTGATTTTTATCTTGAGTTCAGTCAGCCTCAGTACCTGACCTGGAGTGCTCAGAAAATTACTACGGTCAAGGTGTTGAAACCATCGTCTGCAGGGAAGTTTGTTAATGTCTCTTTCAGGATAAACCGAGGTTCAAGTAACTCAGTTTCTATTATCTCCATGGCAGATCTTCCTAACTTGAATCCTCATGATTGGATTCTGCTCTTCAATATTTTGCTCTCTAATGCAACAAAGTATGAACCAATCTTAGGACATCTGAAAAGGATGTTGGCCTCTTATATCCACGAAGTTGCGAAGATGCATCAAGAGGTGGCGAATGTCATGAGGAAGAAACCAACGGTGAAGCCAATTGCAAAGCCAGGAGATGTCAACAAAATGACTCTCGGTCAAATTGATTCTGCTCACCTCACAGTGATGTTTACAAGAGCCAAAGGTGAAAGATTCTTGTTTGCTCTGGTGGACAAAATTTTGTTCTCTACAGACTGCCTAGAACACATCATCAATATCATTCATCAGTGCAAGGCAAATTCCGAGTCTGATAAGAAGAACTTCACAGACATGCTCCGGTGGTACATCACTTTTCGACAAACTCTTTTGGCCATCATACCAAGCGTGTTCAAGACTATCAAGAAGTCTACTGCAGATCAACTAATGTGAGCTCTCAGCTCCATTGACGCAAAGGGGGAGATTGTTGGGTATTATGTGTTGCGTAATGGGCTATTCTTTTGTATATCCAGTATTGGGCCTGTGCAACCGTGATTATAGATTAGGGTTACGTGTTATATATGTTCTCTACAGACTGCCTAGAACACATCATCAATATCATTCATCAGTGCAAGGCAAATTCCGAGTCTGATAAGAAGAACTTCACAGACATGCTCCGGTGGTACATCACTTTTCGACAAACTCTTTTGGCCATCATACCAAGCGTGTTCAAGACTATCAAGAAGTCTACTGCAGATCAACTAATGTGAGCTCTCAGCTCCATTGACGCAAAGGGGGAGATTGGTGGGTATTATGTGTTGCGTAATGGGCTATTCTTTTGTATATCCAGTATTGGGCCTGTGCAACCGTGATTATAGATTAGGGTTACGTGTTATATATGTTCTCTACAGACTGCCTAGAACACATCATCAATATCATTCATCAGTGCAAGGCAAATTCCGAGTCTGATAAGAAGAACTTCACAGACATGCTCCGGTGGTACATCACTTTTCGACAAACTCTTTTGGCCATCATACCAAGCGTGTTCAAGACTATCAAGAAGTCTACTGCAGATCAACTAATGTGAGCTCTCAGCTCCATTGACGCAAAGGGGGAGATTGGTGGGTATTATGTGTTGCGTAATGGGCTATTCTTTTGTATATCCAGTATTGGGCCTGTGCAACCGTGATTATAGATTAGGGTTACGTGTTATATATAGTGCATGCATGTATGCCTTAGTACGCTAGTCATTGATTATCTTTTGCATTGTAACCCTAAGCACCTCTATTGTCGAAGTTCTTCATCGAGCTCTTCTAGGGTGTTAAAGTTTAATCATTCAACATCGTTCAAACCATTGTTATGTTCTTTATTGTTTCATTTATTGTTTTTCTGCTTGAATCTATCAATCATTAAGGAATATTATTCCAACAGAGTGCCGGCCTCGATAGTATCAGATCGAGATGTGCGTTTTCCTTCCAGATTATGGAAGAAATTTCATGAGGATTTGGGTACCTGGTTGCATTTTAGTACCGCATACCACCCGCAAACAGACGGGCAGAGTGAACGGATGATTCAGACGATCGAGGACATGCTACGTGCATGTGTTATGGACGTCGGAGGAAGTTGGGACACCTATTTTCCCTTGGCTGAGTTTTCTTACGACAACAACCACCATTCCAGTATTGCCATGCCTCCCTTCGAGCTCTTATATTGGAGGAGGTGTCGTACTCCCATCTGTTAGGGAGAGGTAGGGCAACGAGTGATGTGTAGTATTGAGATCGTGCTAAAGACTACCAGGCAGATTCAGCAGGTCAGATAGAGGTTACTCACAGCTCAGAGTCGCCAAAAGAGTTATGCAGATCGGCGACGATTTGAGCTAGAGTTACAGGTTGGAGATTTTATCGTCCTGAAGGTATCCCCATGGAAAGGGGTGATCTGATTCAAGAAACGGGGCAAGCTGGGGCCCTAATAAATTGGTCCTTTCAGAGTGATCGCCATAGTGGGTAAGGTAGCTTACCGGCGGGATCTACCTGCATAGTTGAGTCAGATTCATAACACCTTCCACGTGTCTCAGTTGAGGAAGTGTGTAGCCGATGAGACGACGGCGGTACCCATAGAGGACATTCAAGTGGATGTGATCCTGAATTATATTGAGAGGCCGATAGCGATCTTGGATCGGAAAGTGATGGTTTCGGGGAACAAAGAGGCGCCCCTGGTTCAGGTCCAGTTTCAACATCAGAAGGGGTCCGAGTGGATTTGGGAGCCGGAGTCCGAGATGCGTGAGCAGTATCCAGAGTTATTTCTGGAGCCTGACTTTAAGGGCTAAGTTTGATTCTAGTGGGGGAGAATTGTAACATCCCGACTCCCATGCATTACATTTATTTATTTTTGGAATTTAATGAGCGACTCGACGAGTTGTGTGTCCGACTCATCGAGTAGAGTTGTATTGGTCACGTGGGTTTAATGACTGACTCGATGAGTCAGAGAGCCGACTCGCTGAGTTGGCGCTGTGTGAGGAAACCCTAAATCCCAGTGGTTGTGACCTATTTAAGGGGGCCTTAATCCCTCATTTCTGCCTCACCAATCACCTTACACCCTTGAGAAAAACCCTAATCGTCCACTTGAGATAGAGAGTGAGAGAGGAGCTAATCTTGTGGTTATTAGTGCACTTTTGAAGGAGAAGAGGAGAGTATCAAAGCTTGGATCAAGAGGAGGCTTTGGATCTAGAGGTTCATCAGAGTTTTGCTTCAGTTGGAGATAAAAAAATGCTAACTTGATCATTTCCTTATGAGATCTTGGTTTAGGGAGTTTCTAGGGTTTTCTCCTGTAACACCCCGAGTCCAGAAGTGCAAGTTCAGGGTTCTTAGTGTAAATAAGGAAGGTTGACTCGGCGAGTCGATGGATAGACTCGGTGAGTCGAGTCGTAATTCTGGTCATGTGTTAAGTGACCAACTCGGCGAGTCGGAAGTGGACTCGACGAGTTGGTGCTGAAGGGAGAAAACCCTAATTCCGGGAGTTGTGCCCTATATAAAGCACATTATAGCCACCCTCAGCCTCTTTACTGCCCATTTGAGTTCCAGAAACCCTAATTAGTGTGTGTGGGCCTCCATTGTTAAAGTTTAGGCTTGGAAGAAGAATTTAAGTGGAGAAAGTTAGAAGATCAAGAGGCTAGCTTCGGAGGATCATTGTAGATCCGGAATCTACTCCTTCTTGGGCACATTTATGAGGTAACAAGTCGTTACCTTGAGTTTTCTCCTTCTAGATCCATTCTTGGTTGTTGTTTTGGGAATTTTAACTTGATTGGAATCTATTTCAGGTTTAGAGGTTAGATCTGAAGTTGCAACTTCAGATCTAGGTTAATAGTGATTCATGGAAGCTTAAAGCATCAACCAAAGGGCTTGATTTAGAGTATCTTTGTCCCAAAACCTCCTTGTAGCTTGATTAGAGCTTGTTGAGCCTTGCATGCATGTAAAGTTGGAAACTTTACGTGTGAATCTGGCCCTAGGAGTCCAGATCTATGTATTGGAAGCAATGAAATGGCCAAAAATCTTCTGAATGAAGATGTCACGTTTTGGACTCGGCGAGTGGAAGAACAACTCGGCGAGTCTGTTGAAGATTTCCTTGGACTCGGCGAGTCTGTTCTTGGACTCGATGAGTCTGGTAGTGGAACCCAAACCTTTTCTGGTTAAGCCTCGAATTGGTGAGTCGAGGGACGACTTGGTGAGTTAAGCAGGATGGGACTCTAAGATCGTTGGACTCGACGAGTCTTGGGGCGACTCGGCGAGTTGAGTCGTATTATGGGAGTTCTGAGTAAAGGAACTCTACGAGTCGACGGGATGACTCGGTAAGCAGGGTTAACCAGGAAGGTTGACTTTGACTGAGGACTTTAACTTGGACCAAGGGTTGACCAATTTCACATCCCTAAGTATTTTGGTAATTATTGGTGTTTATTGGTTTTGGTTATTTGGTAATGATCAGTGGTGGAGTTCGTGCTGGTGGTCGGAGCAGCGTGGTTTTATTTCTTCAAGTCGGCAGTTGCAGGTGAGTTATCCTCACTATATCGACAGGGTCTAAGGCACCAAGGCCGGCCCTTTATCGGATGGTAATCCAGGTAGTTGTTTGTTATATTATTGCTTTTCTATGTATGCATCCTGGTAGTTAGGATGGTATCTGTTAGAGACCTGGTTAAGGTCGGTATCCTGGTATATAGGATGATGCTATGTTAGTAACCGGTTAGGTCGGTATCCTGGTTAGGATGTTGCTATGTTATGTGATCTACTAGATCGGTTGATTAGTTGTGAATTGCTATATGATTATATGTTTATGTGCACTTGGTTGTTGGACTGGGGTTGGGTTGAGGCAGGTCCTGCTTTGTGCTGTAGGCCAACATACCTAGGGCGGACCAGTTAGACCGAAGGCCCGACGAGCGGTCCGGATAGGCTGAAGGCCCCAAGAGGGCGGACCAGACGTGCCGAGGCTCGGAGAGTGGACCAGATAGACTGAAGGCCCGGTGTGGGCGGACCAGTCATACTGTAGACTCAGAGAGTGGACTAGGTGAACTGAAGGCCCAATGCGGGCGGACCAGTAATATTGTAGACTCGGAGAGAGAGTGGACCGAGTGGACTGAAGGCCTGGTGCAGGCGGACCAGTCATACTGTAGACTCGATATGCATGGCCGTTCTGTTTATGATACGATATGATATGTGTATGGTATTGTGGTTGGTATTTTGGGGGTAACTCACTAAGCTTTCGGGCTTACAGTTTCCGTGTATTGTTTCAGGTACTTCAGGAGATCGTGGCAAGGCGAAGGCGTAATCGTACCGCTCCTCAGTTTTATGTTGATGTCCTGGGATATTCTGATAATAAATAAATTGGAAATCTTTTTGAAATAACTTAATGAATATGGGCTGTTTTTGAAAAGTTTAAATTGGTTGTAAATTTCACGATGTTACATCTCCCATCCCTTTTGTGTCATTTGAGTCCTTTGAGCATGATTTGAGGTTGAAACCTCAGATCTGGAGTGTAGGAGGTCTTGTGAGTCCAAAGACCTGAACCTTATTGAGCTAGAGATAAGATCTTGTGCATCTAACCCTTGCTGGAGCTTGAATCAACATTATGGAGCAAATATGCCTTGCATGAGCGTAAAGATCGAAGCTTTACGTGATAATCGAGCCTTAGGAAGTCATATCTAGATTATGGGGCATGGGTTATGCCTTAGAATGTCTGAATGAGAATTTGACTCAAGGGACTCAACCAGTCGGATAGGGTTTTCCCCAATGAGTCTGGACAAGGGTAACTTGGTGAGTTGATGAGACAACTCGACGAGTTATGTTGGGTTTTCGCGATGTTCTGAGGAACAATGGGGACTCGAAGAGTTACATAGGTGGACTCGACAAGTCAGGTAAACATGGGCAGTTGAATCGAGTGTTGACTTCTGTTAACTTTAGGACTTGGTCAAGGCAGGGATTATGGGGGCCATGGAGGGGTAAAATGGTCTTTTACCCATCTCAAGAGTTAGAGAGGGATTAGCATGAGTTTATATAAAGTTGTGATCTTTAAGTGTTAATTCGAGATGCTTATTACGTGTAGGCGGAGATTAGGCTGTTCGAGGGGTATCCAGTTTCCTTACTTGCTTACGAGGTGAGTTTTCTCACTATACTCACCTGAGTGGTAATACTGAGTGACTGGAGGGTCTTATTTGAGTTATCGACCGGAGGGTCCTATGTGCTTATATTGAGTTATGTGATATTGTGAATTTCTGTCTTTGTGATATATGCTATTTTATTCTGTGTTTTACTGAGATCGGACCAGAGGGTCCAAACTGAGTTGTGAGACTGGAGGGTATTCACCGAGATACAGGACCAGAGGGTCTAACCTGAGTTGTGAGACCGGAGTGTCTTCAACGAGACACATGACCAGAGGGTCCATACCGATCCGTGATACCGGAGGGTCCATGCTGAGTTATAGCCATGAGACGCTTATTATTTGTGTATGTGGTATTTTGGGGAACTCACTAAGATTTGTGCTTACCATGCTGTGTGATATGTATTTCAGATACTTCTCAGGATCGCAGGAAGGCGTCAGCTTGATTGTACACACCGATTCGAGACTATGTGGATGATTATGGGATAGTGACATTTTTATGTGGATTTGTGTTGAGACTTGAAACATTTATGTTTTTGAGAAATATATTATGAGATTTTATGCGTTTTAAAAATGAAAATTTTGGTTTGAAAATTTACGTTGTTACAATCCAAGTGGGAGATTTTTGGATTAGGTGTCTAAGCTCATAACTATAATTGGTATGTACTTGATTTGATAGTAGCATGGTTCTTTTGGGTTGCCTTCACTCATGCAACTTGACATGATGACTAGTGGAGACAAAGTATAATTTATTATTTGAAATAATAAATTGGTACTCAAAATGATTTTATTAATATATTACAAGATTAATATATTGTTTGGAAATCATATTATTAATTCGTGATTAATCAGAAATTAATCTGGGATTAATTTTGGGATTAAAGGAACTGATTAATAATGGAGGGGTTGTTTTTCAAATCATTGATAATTGTAAAACTGGGCTTAGGCTTATGATTTCGTCCAAGGGCTTCCTTAAGGAAGGTCCATTGGTTGCTTGGGTTTTTGGATGGGAACTATGGTTTCCTTATTCAAGTCCAGCTTAAAGATTAAGCCACCTAGCCCTATATAAAGCCCCCAAACCCTTAGAATTTCGGACTAAATATATGGTTCCTAACCCTAACTAATTTTCTAAGACTTTCCTCTCATCCTCTTGCATAGAGTGTTTGTGAACCATTAGAGGTGCAACATTTGGGGCACTAAGCTTTCATGGGTCAAGTGTCTTCAAGATTGTCTTATTATTAGTACATAACAAGTAAGATCATCTTCTAACCAAACTTATACATGAATTTCGATTTGTATGCTAGTTTCTAGGGTTATTGCTTTGGTATTCAATCTGCATGCTCAATTTGTGAAAAACTTAGATCCAAAGCAATTAGGGTTTCATAATTACATAGGATTCTGGATATGCTCATAAACCATCAAGAAATCCATCATCGTGGTCTTGATAGACCCAAAAAGCTCCAGTATCTGCCCCCGAAGAATAGTCACAACCCCCTTAATGATAATCTCTCTGATGCGGTCCTCAGTCACAGCCGGCCCTATTCTGGCTGCCAGCTCCTGATCCTGGCCCAAATTTTGCCTCGAAACGTCTCGTCACCACCATACTAAAAATAAATCAGGGAGATATCAGATAATATACATATCAACAGGGGAACCAACTACCAACAAAGCCCTAGGGGGTTTTGACTTCCTTGTTATGTGTACGAGTCCTGTGCTTTCAGTAGTACGGGCCCATACTCCCTTCCATACCTACCCGTATTTGTCTTAGAGGATCATCACAACATCCCTAACAATACATACTAGCATACTAATTTCCACAATGCTCGCTCCCTAGAGGAAGACTAAACATCATGAGACTGACCGACTAACCCCTAACAACTCATCCATGAAACTTCCACCAACCCTGCAACACTCGTATATGCTATCCATACATAACACTGGACCCTATAAACATTCAAATATCTGATCCTACCCTAATCCCTTCATCAAACAAGAACAGGAAATAAGGCCAAACCAAACATTCCCAATCTATGGTATCTTGGTTATGCATGACCATAACACATACACTAAGAAAATGCAGTAATGATGTGAATTTCATATATGGAAGAACCCTAGGCTATTAGGCATCATATAATCAGGAAATTCTATCATGAAAGTTCCTGAAGATCCCTAGCCTATCACTAGCATGATGTTCTAACATATCACCATATCAAATAATAGTGTGGTAATTTGGGGTCACTTATTGGCTCCGACTGGTCATACACCTTGCATCCTCCTTGATTATTTTGAAAACCATTTAAGAATTGTTTTTCCTTAGTTTGAGACTGGATTTGCATGATTGTTCCTCCAATTCACTCAAACCAAGGCTCTGATACCAACTTATAACATCCATAAAATTCATGAAAAATTTAAACTTTTTAAACAACCCAAAATGCATCATTGTTTACAAAATAGTTTTCAAAACATGTCTAATATTAGAGTTTTCCCAAAATCACAAAAACAAACACGAGGAGGTGCACGATCACGCCTTTGCCTTTCCGCGATCCTCTAAAGTACCTGAAACATAATCCAAAATTGTAAGCCCAAAGCTTAGTGAGTTTTGCCAAAGTACCAACACAACATATAATCATAATAATAACAACAAACATCATGCATACAGAACCTTCAGTATGACTGGACCGCCTGACCGGGTCTTCAGCCTATCTGGACCGTTCTCCGAGCCTTCAGCCTGACTGGTACGCCCCTCTGGCCTGCAGTCTATCCGGGCTGCCCTGGGTCTATTGACCTTCTGTACAAAGCAGGACCGCCTCAACCCAACCACACATACACTGTGTCGACACACATATATATAACAAACAATCATACAATAACCAACCAATAACAATCAGACAGATCTTACAGATCACTAAGCATAACATCATCCTATCTACTAGGATACAGATCTAATAGATCACTACATTATACGATAAACCAAGATAATAATCCAAAAGGACCGACATTGGTGCCTTCGACCCGAAAGTACAGTGAGGACAACTCACCTCACACAGCTGAATCCAACTGAAAGTCTCTGACTGCTGGCTCACTAAAATCCCCCCGCACTATCACAACATAATAATCTTCCAATTAATACTTGGATTACAATTTAAGTTAACAGTCCATCATTAGGGTAAATGACCGTTTTACCCTTTACTTAGTTAGGCTAAGACCCAGGGCCAATCTTGATCCAAAAAGGTCCATTCACAATATAACCATCCAAGGCCTATAATTGGCCTAATTTTCTAAATTGAGCCCAAATCCAACTTGGACCCTGCCCTAAAGCCAAATCCTTCACTTGGCCCAAAACATCAGCACTCAGATGGTCCAAAGAGAACCCAAGCATCTAAGCCCAAAAGGTGGCCCAACTTGAAGCCCAAAACCGCAAAGGCCACACACTGAGTACGTGGGGCGTACCCAACTGTACACTAAGCGTACTCGTATTGGGGCTTATACACTACCTATATTGGCTTGTAAGCCCAGCGTACTCCCGTGCTAATCTATTACTCCCATTAAGCTCTTAATACTTTAAGATAAGGCCCCAAAACATAGATCTGATTTCCATGAGCATAACTAACACGTAGAGTTGCTAACTTTACATTCATGCACGGTTGAATGAAGCTATTAAGCTTAGAAATGTCTTAATAAATGGCTTAATGCATGAATGTTGACTAATACCCCATAAATTTGGCATCTTTATGCCAAGGAAGCCTCTAACAAGGTCAAATCTAATGAAATGGTCCCTTCAAATCGTCCCAAATCATAAATCCATGCAAAAAGGACCAAAAGTGAGCCAAACCATCCATAAAGAAAACTAGAGATTGACTAGTCAAGGTTTGAACTTGATACCTTAGGAAGCTTGCAATGTGATGAAGGTTTGTGGATCTCAAGTCTCCCACCAAGCTATGAACTTCACTCACTTCAAGGTTCTTCAAAGATGGACCAAATCAACACAAATTTCTCTTCAAGAGCTCAAGGATGCAAGAATGGAGGCTAAGGGGACGTTTATGGTTTTTTGGAGGTTTAGAGACAAGAAATGAGGCCAACCCTAAAGGTTAAGGATGAATATTTAAGGTGCAACACCCCCATTTTAGGGTTTCAAGAAGCCATGCGTACGCCCAACGTACACAAGCGTATGCCGAACGTACGCACCCGGTGTCCCGATCCTTATCAAGCTAGTATGCTAAGCATACCACATGGTATGCGCCGCCTACTGGCTTCTTAGTGAGTACGCTAAGCGTACCAAGTGATACGCCCTACGTACTACTCTAAGGGCTAAAATGAAACTTTTAAATTAATGAAGGGCAAAAGTGAAACATACCAAGATCAGGGTGTTACATATTATCTAAAAACTTGGTAGGTAAACGGTTGATGATGAATGTTGTAGAACTGAAAGCATACACCTCATAAGTTGTGGGAGTACGAGCTTTAAAAAGCATAGAAAGACCCATTTCAATAGTATGCTGATGTTTTCTTTCGGCACGACTGTTTTTTTGAGGTGTGTATGAACAAGAGAAACAATGAAATGTGCCATTATCCTCAAAGATATTACGAACAGTATGATTCACGAATTTGGATCCACCATCACTTTGGAAAACCTTTATCTTTTGTGAACATTGAGTTTGGACAAGTTTAATAAATGTAGAGAGAACCGAATAAAAATATGTCTTTGTTTTTAGGGGATAAAACCAAGTAAAATGAGAATAATCATCCACAAAGATAACTGTAACGTCCAATTTTTCAGGTATTCGTTTTAACCCTTGAATTGTGATTTATTTGCAAGACTAGTCCCCAATGGCAATTTCATAATTTTGGAGTCAGCTTGGATATGCGGGGCGTACACCTTTGTACGCAGGGCATACCCGGGTTCGCATTAGTATGCTACGCTTATGTTGGTTGCAGGGCGTACGCAGACAGAGTGCACACCCTAAGTTTTAGGGTTTGGACCCTATTTAAACACACTTATGGCCACATGCACCTTCTTATCTTCAGCCTCCTTCCTCATTTCGAAACCATAAACAGAGTTAGTGCATTGCGAAGCTTGTAGAGCCATTTTTGGTGCCATTTGGAGCTTTTGGAGTAGAAGGAAGAGCATTGAGGTTGTAGTGTTTCACTTAAGGCTTTGGATCCATCATCTTGTTCCCCACTGCAACTTATGGAGATAAAAAGCTTCAACCTTGGTGTAGAAATCTTATGGATCTAGTTTTAGCTCAAAGTTGTTCCCCTTTTTGTCCCAAACTTGGTCTTTGTGAGTAGAAGGTACTCCAAGGCATTTGAGTTGTCCCTTCAGAGGTTTTGAGGGGTGTTAAGTCATAAAGTTGTGTTTTTGGTCATTAGTCTCTCTCTATGCATGTGTAATATTGTCTTAATAGGTTAAGATACTAGGTTTCTTTGGAGTTAAGGTCTTAATATTCTTGCTAAACCATAAAGTTGCAAACTTTATGGTTGCGAACATCGTCTTTAGCCTGGATCTGAATTTTGGACGTGAGTGCTTATGGAATTATGCACTTAATAGGAAAGGTGGTGAGTAACCGCATATGTTAGGCGTACGGAGGGGTACGCTACGCGTACAAGGTAAGCTCCCCAATCCTCGTTCAACTGTGTAGTACGCCCCGCGTACAAAGAGAGTACCCCCTGAGTACTCACTGAGCCAGCCCGTTTGACTCGGATGACTTTGACCAACTTTTCTAGGGTTTGACCTAGGGGTATTTTAGGTATTTTGACCTATATGCTGAGTTTTGTGTCTTGGAATTTATTAAGGTGATCGGTAGCGTTGATCCTAGAGTAGAGTGCTATTCAGTTACTTATCTATTTGTGAGGTGAAGTTTCTTACTGTATTCATGGGTCGAAGGCACCAATGTCGACCCATTATTGTGTTACTTGGAATGATTGTATTATGTGGATTGTATGTTGGGTTGAAATATACCCTAGGGCAGGGCCGACTATAACTATGTTTGGGTTGAAATATACCCTAGGGCGAGGCCCACTACAACATGATCGGGTTGAAATAGACCCAAAGGCGGGGCCCATATGTGTTGTTTAGGTTGAAATACACCGCAGGGCGGGGCCCATATGTGCATATTGGGTTGGTTTATACCCTAGGGTTAAACCCAGTTGTGTGTTTGGTATGTGGTACTTTGGGGGTACTCACTAAGCTTTATGCTTGCAGTTTATGTTATGGTTTCAGGTACTCCCGGTTCGAAAGGGAATGACCCGATGTGATGGAACTGTTGGATTAGTGTCTAAGTCCATAACTATTTTGGTATGTACTTGACCCGATGGTGCATGGTCATTTTGGGTTGCCTTCACCAAAGCAACTTGATAGGATGAATTATGGAGAGAAAGGATTAAATATGATTTATTAATATATTATGAGAATAATATATTAAAGGAGAAATCATATTGTTTAATTAATATTAGTCAATAATTAATTGGTAATTAGTTTTGTGACTAAAAGAGATTAATTAAACTTAAGGGACTGGAATTGTAATTATAAGATAATTGCAATTTGGGCCATGGATTGTCTTGAATCAAGGGGTGGATGAATTCTAATGGGAAACCCATAAGGAAATCGTCCAAGGGCTTGATTAAAGGAGTCTATGGGTTGCTTAGGGCTTAAGCAACCAAATTAGGGTTTCCTTGTGAGATAACCCTAATAGCCTCACTATATATAGAACCCTTAAGGCTCAAAAACGTGGGGAACTTCTCATCTAGGGTTAGAACATGTTTTGGGCAGCCTCCATCCTCTCTCCTCTTCATCCTCTTGCTTATGGTGTTTGTGAACCATTAGAGGAGTGACACTTGTGACTCTAAGCCTTCCAAAGTCAATACAAGGAGATTTGGGATTGGTATTGCTACATAACAATCAAGGTAATATTATAAACCTATTCTCATGTTAATATGATTACTTGTATGCTAGAATTAGGGTTTATAGTCTTGGATAACTTGCATGTACAATAGAGAAACCTAGATCCAAGCATTAGGGTTTGTATGAGCACATAGGATGTTCTTAGGACCAAAACCCATCAATGGTATCAGAGACTAGATTGGTTTTATATTGTATTGATGCTTTGTATGTTGAAAAAAATTCGATTTTGTGTTTCTGGGGGCTGAACTCGCCGAGTTTTCTAGATGAACTCGCGGAGTTCATGATGAACTCGACGAGTCCATGTCTGACTCGACGAGTCGGCTGGTTAGTGAGAGGGAAAACCGGGATTTCTTGTTGTTTTTGCTTAAGGATAGTTGCCTTATCATATTAGATCAATATAAATCCAATTTTATGATATATTTGACTATATTCTTGATCTAATTGAAGATATTTATCAATTAATAAAATATTTGTTTCCTTATGTGACAATTGATTAATTATTTTGATTAAATTGACAAATTGTTTTGCAAGAACTCATTAAATAAATCAAATATGGATAATTATGTGATTAAATGTTAATTTAGATTATTTGTTATTTGATCCCTGTGCTTTGAAAAGTTTCATATTTTCCCCTTTAGGTTTTATAGTTTAAATTTGACTTCAAAAGTTTTGTTGTTTTGAAATTTCAATAGTTGAAACCCTAATGTTTTGAAAAAGGTTTCAAAACTTGCCCTCAAGTTTTGGAATTTAAATTTTGATTAATTGTTTAATTTTGATGTATATTTAAATTCTAAACCCTAATGTTTTGAAATGTTTCAAAACTTGCCCTCAAGTTTTGGAATTTAAAAGTTGATTAAAGGTTTAATTTAAGAATGTTAAATTCTAAAACCCTAGTATTGTTTTGAAAAAGTTCAAATCACACCCTTATGGTTTTATTAATTAATTAATGTGTATAATTAAAAGAGGTTTAATAAATCCATAATGTTTTTGGTTTAAAATTTAATTGAATTAAAAGTATAATTGTTAAATTTGACCACCTAATATTTTAAAAGTGTAAAATACACCCTATACTATATACATAACATTAAAAGTCACATTATATATATATATATATATATATATATATATATATATATATATATATATATATATATATATATATATATATATATATATATATATATATGTATGAGTAAAAGTCAGTCTTACCGTTAGTAGGCCTCATTCACGAAGCTGGTCTATAAGGGGTGTTTAAGGAAATTGCCTATAAAATGGCGATTGAATGGGTATCCACTCTTACCCACCGTACTCTTGACTAGTGGAGGGTCGTTAGCCGAACGGGTAGGATATGACGAAACCTTCCATTATAAGTATAATGAATTATTAAAGTAACTAAATATTTTCTTAAAAATTCCCAATCCTAGTTACTTAGGCAAAAGTGAATTGATGCAATTCCATGAAATTACACTTTGTACCCTTGCGAAGACGTTAGTGGAGCGTGTGTGGTTTACCGGCACACTAAATGGTTCTAAGGAAAGGTAGCAAAGGGCGACTCAATGTTTTTCATAGTTCGGTGGAGTGTGTGTGGTTTACCAGCACATCGAATAGGTGACTGTAACATGTGAGGGCACCATGTAAGTTTGCATGGTTATTCAAACCCGCTTTGTGATTCTCGGCATCCCAGTCACAAACAAGGGGGGCATATCGAGATTTAAACATGCCATTGAAATGTTCAATGAATCTCAAAGGATCTAGGAGTTTTCATAGATTTAAAACTTAAATTTCTTTTTCGTTTTTCATGGTGGAAATTAGTGAATCGTCATTCACTTACCTTCAAATGTTCAGCAATTTGGGTTACGACATCCCTCTCCCGAGTTGTAGAATATTGTGTTGGGTCCTAGCCTTAGTATCTCATTTGGGCGAATTACTAAGGACTCAATCAATCAACTAACTTGAATTCGTTTTCTCCCGTTTTGTAGATGTCAAAGTTTGACAACAATCACCGCCCCATTGGGGCTTAGCCAATCCATGCCTACAATAACCTTATTCCCTCGCAGGGGAATAGGAACCAGGTCCACCGAAAACTGCTCGTCAAACAACTGAAGAGAACACCCTTTATGCACTCTGGCGACCCTCACGGTCCGGTCATCTACTATCTCAACCTCTAGTGGACAATCCAGCTCCCCTGGAGCTCTGCTAAATCTCTTGCTAAGCGCAAGCGATACAAATGATCGGGTAGCCCCCGAATCGAATAATACCATAGCAGAAATGCCGTTCATGGAGAACGACCCTGTCACCACATCAGGAGTCGCTCGCGCCTCCTCTGCTTTCATCTGAAACGCTCTACTCTTCGCCACTGGCGCCTCAGCTCGGCCCTGCCGGCCATCTGTAATCCTCAAGGTAGCAGGGGCAGGTGCAGCCACCTTCCCTACTGCAGCCAAACTTGGACATTGGTACTTTTTATGTCCCCTCTGATTGCACTGAAAGCAAATCAGATCTGATGCTGCAACAGCAGTAGCAGAGGCCATACAATCCCTGCTCAAATGCCCAGTCCGACCGCACTTGAAGCAGCCGGAACTACCTGCCTTGCACACCCCATCGTGCATCTTCCCACACCTGCCACATCGGCTGTGGCTCGGATGAGTCCTGGATCTGTGATCTGAAACCTTGGGCTTTTTGCCCGAACCTCCTGAACCCGAAACCGCCTCCGGTTTCCTCTTCTTCTCCATCTCGAGATCAATCTCCCTCTCTCGAGCCCTAGCAATCATGTCGTCCAGCGTTTTATAGCTGGACCGGCTCACAAACTGGCGGATATCGCTCCGCAACATCTCATGGTAACGGGCCTTCTTCATCTCCTCATCAGCTGCATACTGAGGAACAAGAAGAGCCCTCTCCCTGAACTTGGCGGTGATCTCCGCCATGGTCTCTGTAGTCTGGGTGAGGTCCTGGAACTCTCTGGCTAACTGTTGCACCTCAATATCTGGTGCAAACTCCGCCCTGAACCTGGTAGAGAAATCAGCCCAGGTCATGGCATCCAATGCTGCATCGTCTCCCATGGTATGTCCGACCTCCTCCCACCAATCCCGTGCCCTGTCCTTTAGAAGACAGGACGCCAATCTGACCTTGTCCCCCTCGGGACACCTGCTAGTGCGGAACGCGTTGGCCACATCCGCCAACCATCTAGTACTCGCTATGGGGTCCCGCACCCCATGATAGTCTGGAGCTCCACATGCCCTGAACTCCCTGAATGTAAGTGTGCGCGACCCCATCATGGCCGCCACCTCGGCACGGAAGGTGCCCAATCTCTCATCCATCAGCTCTAGGATACCCTCCTTGATCGAACCGAAGATCATAGGAGTCTGCTCTAATATGATACGAGTAATCTCTGAAGAAAGAAACTCTCTGGTCTGCTCATCCATGTGCTCATTCCCCGAGCCTGATCCTGATCCCTCCCCGGCACCTCCACTGCCGGCTGCTGGCCTCGAACGCAAAACCACCATTCTGAAACACATCATAGCAGCATCAGAAAACTAAAATATCTCGAGGGATCATTGATACTACAACTAGCTTCCTGGTCTTGTCTCGGCCTTCCTTGATTTGAGTATGAATCCTCTGCTTTCAGTAGTACGGGCCCATACTACCTTCCACATCTATCCGTACTTTCCTCAAGAACCGCCTTGACTCCACCAAGTCACTTCTACTACTACTGATCTCTGCTACTCTCATCCTAGGCTTGCCCTAGGGAAATCTCTAACTCCACTCAAACCAGTCCTTAGCTGCTGAAGGCCTCCTTGTAATGCCAATTAGCCACCACATGAATACCATCACATGTGATGAGGCTCAGATAATCCTTCGAGTAAAAGGCTCGTCCCTACAACGGTTGGACTCAAACAAGAGCTGCGCAATAGGGCCAAACCCAACACTCTGAGATTATTCAACCCTGATCACATGTGACGTGACGTATTCACCTAATGGCTAACTCCCATCACTCAGAGTCCCACAAAGCACAAAGCTAGCAGCATTCGGACACACGAAACTATTCAAGCAATTCTATCCCCATAACGAGGAAACTGCACTAGCATACAATGCTAAAATCATACTATCAGGCATAACCTAAACAGGCTATCCTACTGCTGTCTACTCGATACTAGCATGAAATTCTCAATAAGTTGAAACACATATAGCAAGCACATAAGGCATCCTCCTAGATCCTTAGTCCTATACTAGCATGCTGTTCTACTGAAACTGGACTGAAACTGAAACTTGTATGGGTAATTTGGGAGTACTTACTTGAGCTCGGCTGATCACATGCACCACACCCTTATCTTGTTTAAAAATTCTTTTCTTTCTAAGTGTTTTTTTTTTCAAAATTTCTTTCGAAAACATTTTCCTTTTGAAAATCTTTTTATCTTTCCCTTAGTTTGAGTTCAGATATACCCAGAAGTGTATCCAAATCCCTCAAACCAAGGCTCTGATACCAACTTGAAACAACCCAAAAATACGACCCGTAAATTTCATTTTTAATATAACTTAAAAATCATAAAACTGAGTATAACATAATAAAACCATGCGTTGCGTATCTCAAAACCATACTAAAATATTGTGTCACAATTGTATCAAAACATGTCTAAGAAAACTGAATCAACTCCCAGTATAAAACTGAAGCTGTGGTGTGTGCGATGCCATCATCCCGAGCTCTTCCCTTTGCTTGCGGAAGTACCTGAAACCAAAACTGAAATTGTAAGCACGAAGCTTAGTGAGCTCCCCCAAACTACCACATACCACACAATAACATATAAAACACATACTGGGCCTTGCCCACTGCATCGGACCGAAGTCCGGCTAACCGGGGCCTTGCCCCTTACATCGGACCGAAGTCCGAAGCTGACTGGAACATCGGACCGTAGTCCGAAGCTGACTGGGACCTTCGTCCCCTACATCGAACCGAGTCCGAAGCTGACTAGGACATCGGACCGAAGTCCGAAGCTGACTGAGACATCGGACTGAAGTCCGAAGCTGACTGGGACCTACGTCCCCTACATCGGACCGAAGTCCGAAGCTGACTGGGACCTCTGTCCCCTACATCGGGCCGAAGTCCGAAGCTGACTGAACATAGCATAAACATATCAACTGGCATAAACACATAAATCCTGTCTGAACCACGAAGGCATCAAACATACTAACTGCTACATTGGATCGAGGTCTGAAGCTGACTGCTAGCTAAACGGGTCGGCATTGTGGCCTTAGACCCGTTCCTACTGGAAGGAAACTCACCTCGTAAACTGGCTGCTGTGCGAATGGATCTGGAAACTAACTGCTGCTGCTCCAGTATCTCCCCGGCTACAAATCCATAAACATACATAATCAAATGCTAATCACTGCACTGAGGTAAAATGACTCTTTTACCCTTGGTCAATGTCAACTCTCCCGGTCAAAGTCAACCCTCTCGGTCAAAGTCAACCCACAGTTGACCTGACTCGCCGAGTTGGGCCGCCAAATCGCCGAGTCTCTAGTCTCATATCACAACCCCACTCGTGGCTACTCGTCGAGTATGACATCGACTCGACGAGTACCCTCTCGGTCCAAGAACTCAGACAATCTGCATCCGACTCGCCGAGTCCTATGAACAACTCGACGAGTTGTTCTTGAGCTTAAGAAGATTGCCTTGGACTCGCCGAGTTGTATGAACAACTCGTCGAGTCCCTCCATTACTGAGTCTGCCCTCCAACTCACCGAGTCCACTCTACTACTCACGACTTCCACTCGACAACACTCAACAAGGGGAAAAACGGGACTCGCGACCTGACTCGCCGAGTCGTTCTTTCGACTCGCCGAGTCACATCCATGCAACTACTCTAAACTCGATTCTGCTTGAATCCAGCGCATACAAATGATAGATCTGAGCCCAATAAGCTGATCCACCACCTAAAGTTTCCAACTTTACGTGTACATACACATGAAAAAGGAGATAAAGGCTAAAAAGGCACTTAGAAGAGTAGATCTAGGGTTCTTATGCAAAGCATCTTCAAAAAGGCATTAGATCCGGGCTCTACAACTCCTAAATGAACAGATCTAGAGATATCTCGACCTATTAAGGCATCCATACAACTATAAGGCTTGGAGAATGCATCAAACTAGCCCTAGAAGAGTTTTAATGGAGGTCTAAAGCATAAAACAGAAGGAGTCCGAGAAATACCTCAATGAACTCTGATTTTGCCCTTGGATCTTTGCTCTACACCTCTTCTCCTTGCTCCTTTCTTCTTCTTCTTCTTCAAGCCTTCAAAATCCACACAAAAGCACTTAAAACAAATAAGGGATGGATTAGGGTTTTCTCACAGCTCTCTGTGGGTGAAGGAGGCGAGTTTGGGGCACAAAGCATTGCTTAAATAGTGAACAACCCGGGGATTTAGGGTTTCTTCCAGACAGACAGACTCGCCGAGTCCCGAATATGGACTCACCGAGTCGCCTACTAACACGTGCTCGAAAACTCGACCCTACTCAACGAGTCAGGCCATAGACTCGCCGAGTCCTTCAATAAAACTTCTAAATAAATGCCACGGGGACAACATACCAGAGACGGGGCGTTACAATTTGGTTCTTATTATGTTATTTATGGAAAGTCGAGAGTTTACCAAATAGGGAGAGTTTCTCATCACCCAAGTTTCAATTGGACAGAAACTTGGAATCATGCAACTTGGTTGCACGATGAATGAGAAATTTCATATTTGGAAATTAGACTAATTCATTGACAAAGTGTCAAGTGAAGGACTAGGAGATCGAGTACACAAAGTTGCGTGTTGATCAAGTCCACCATAAGAGTAACAAAGATATTCGTCATGATTTACTAAAGGTTTAGTAAATATGATTATACTTATAAGATTAAGTGTGATTCTGAATTGATTAAAGTGTTTAGATCAATCGCAGAACGAATAAGAAGAATCAAGTAGGCAGAAAGATAAAAGTTTCTCCATTCTAAGAAGAAGGGAGAGTAGCTTTTATGCTTTACGATAGGTCTTAATGATTAAGAACTATATCTCAATTGATGCTCTAAGTGAGTCTTAGTACAATTGTATGTTTAAGAAGAGGAATCAAGGATTGAAGAAATGGTTAAATCAATAAGTCAATCATACTTCGTTCCAAAACAAGTCTTAATGTTAAGAGTGTGACATTGAGTGATAAGTATTAAGAAGGTTTATAACATTTATCAAATGTGGAAAGTTGTGATGTCTTGGATAAGACAGAGACCAACTATGACCAATTTATGAAGTGTTTTGATAAAAGCTACACTAACTCTTGAATATTTGTTTGTCAAGAAATGGTTGTTGACAAGAGAATTGTATATGTCAAGGAGTCAGTGGGAGTCTTATTGGTCTTGAAAGGTTCAAGAACAAATCAAATAGACCTTATCGATCATCACTAGCACACGAGTTGAGGTTTACAACCTATCATGTTGACATTATTTTGTTTCTATGTTGTTCCAATTAAGTTAATTATGCATGTGAGTTCTATGAGTTCTCATTTTGAACGCATAAAAGGCAAGGCACCTTGATCAATGGAAAGTACATTGATAAGAAAAGGTGAGCTGCTTAACTACTTGGAAGACATGGTGGGAAGCTGTGCTACCATAAGGCAAGAAATTGAGATTAAGAAAGTTCGATCCATATGAGTTTGAATTTGTCGTAAACTTTGGTTTTGACAAATTCACATGGATAGGAACAAATACACCGTTTAAATCTAAGTGTCATAAGATTTCCTCCTTCATGAAAATGATTGTGAGGAAATGCTTTCACTAAGAAAGATTTTAAGAAGATAGTGATTGTAAAATTGCATTCTCGAATTCAATTATGGTTACGGTATCCCTTTCCATAATTTGAATTGTGAGGTTTGACAATTGTTTAGAAACACATATCAACTATCTAAGGCAAAGGTGTATAAGTTCAAGAAGCCTTGATAAAAGATTATCAAAGCATTAAGTATTAGAAACATGAACTTAAGAAATTCAATAAGCATTGTTTTTCTGAAAGCTAAGATGTTTCTGAATACATGTCAAAGCTAGTGGGAGCATAAGTGTTATGTTTATAATAATCATCATGATAGTGGGAGCATAAATGTTATGATTGTATGATTATTAAGGCACGTATTTCAAGTTAGCAATATTAATTATAGAAAACAAGAGTCATACTTTGCAAAGTTGTAAGAGTTGAAAGGTTGTTTTGCTATAATTAAGGGAGAGAATATTATGCTTCATTTCCAATCTAAAGGCTTAGGTTGTGGAATGTTAGTATATTTACTCAAAGGTACATAGTGTGTTCTTAAAATTTCGATTATGATTACGGCATTACTCTTCACAATTCGAATTTTGAGAACATAACAAATAAAATATTATGGCAGAAGATTGATAAAGTATCAAATCTTTATGTAAGACATTATGCATCGTGTCCCATACGCTTCGGGTATAGGATCGATTGCAAATGCTATAATATTTGACCATTCTAAAATTTTCCAAATGTCTAGCGCATTTAGAGGAAAAAAGGACAAGAATTGGTTTTGACTAAGATAATTAAACAACTATCAAAGGACAGTCCAAAGTTCGCCGATGATTGGTCGCTTGTGAGTAGTTGGAAGTATAGTATTGAAAGATATGGAAATGTTTCCATATTGGATGGACCATATCAAAATTATTATGAACAGATGAGATTCTATTAAAAATAAGTTGTCATATGGAAAATATGGAAATGTGTCCATATTGGGAATTGAATATTGAAAAATCTATGACTAGATTAGAAACTTTTTATGCAAAAGGATGTTCAAAGGAATGTACTTTGTGTGAGAGACATCGTATCTAAGGAATTGTCTTATAACAATCTCCGATAGAGGAGTTTGTAATATCATTGGCAAATAGTCTTTGTGACTTTGGTGCAGTGAATTTACGAAAGGACAAGTGCATAAAATGTTAGAATCTAACATATTCTATAAGTAGCAAGAATTTGATATTCTTTCACTTATGGAAAAGGATTTGGAGTTGTGAAATGAGAATGATTGGAAATGTGCTCAATTGGTCTATTTCACAAAGTAAGAACCATAGGTAAACATTGTGTGCATGCTAAGAGCATGGGACAAGTGTAATAATTCGAGTAAGAAGTTGATTACCCGAAACGACAAATAATGAGTAATCGATATGGTGATAAATAAAAGGTGTTTTATTTATACTCAAAGGTTTGAGGCCATATGGGATTAGTATTATTCTTGTGTTTCACTTTGCATGTTTTGACTTCCAGAATAATTGAATTTATTAAGAATAATCGAATTATTCGAACAGGCCACAGTCATTCATATGTTGGAAGTAGATATGAATGAAGACTGTCGTGAATTGGTGTGTGGATTGTCTAAAAGAGTATTAGACATAAGCAAATGTTTGCTGCAACGTTCATGAGTGCTTATGAATATGATTTGAGCATTGGATTAAACCCACACTCACTTGGATCACTCCATGAATTGTATCACGAGTGATTGATGAGATAATAACATCTTATATTCTTGAAACCGAGATGTGTGAGTTGTATCTTGCAAATCGGTTGCACATTGATAATATGTAAACGCACCAGTAACTAGGTGTTATAAAACATATTATTGTGTGTGATTCAGTGAGTAAGTGCAAGCGAGCATTGAGTCAAATTTTATCCGTTCCTTTTATCCAAAGTAGGATAAAAGCGATTTCTTTGGGCCCCTCGATGATTTAATGATGACAAATGTAAATGCTCGGTCGGGCTAGGGCTAATTTGATTTGTTCAATTAGTCAGTCGTCATAAATCGGGAATCGAGATACAGTACAAAGAGAATGATTTGAAATCATATCTCATATGATATCTAGAATGGAGGAATATATGATCCCTTATCTAAGGACACGCGTATCTGATAGGATCAGAGTTGACAGCGGCTTTGGAAAGCTACGATTGCAGATCAGGATCTAAAGTCATACGCATAATAATTATTAGACTTATCCAAGTGGGAGACTATTGGATTAGTGTCTAAGTCCATAACTATTTTGGTATGTACTTGACCCGATGGTGCATGGTCCTTTTGGGTTGCCTTCACCAAAGCAACTTGATA
Organism: Lactuca sativa; assembly: GCF_002870075.4. Taxonomy (NCBI): domain Eukaryota; kingdom Viridiplantae; phylum Streptophyta; class Magnoliopsida; order Asterales; family Asteraceae; genus Lactuca; species Lactuca sativa. The sequence continues at coordinate 175,326,956 of NC_056629.2, forward strand.
GGATGAATTATGGAGAGAAAGGATTAAATATGATTTATTAATATATTATGAGAATAATATATTAAAGGAGAAATCACATTGTTTAATTAATATTAGTCAATAATTAATTGGTAATTAGTTTTGTGACTAAAAGAGATTAATTAAACTTAAGGGACTGGAATTGTAATTATAAGATAATTGCAATTTGGGCCATGGATTGTCTTGAATCAAGGGGTGGACGAATTCTAATGGGAAACCCATAAGGAAATCGTCCAAGGGCTTGATTAAAGGAGTCTATGGGTTGCTTAGGGTTTAAGCAACCAAATTAGGGTTTCCTTGTTAGATAACCCTAATAGCCTCACTATATATAGAACCTTTAAGGCTAAAAAACGTGGGGAACTTCTCTTCTAGGGTTAGAACACGTTTTGGGCAGCCTCCATCCTCTCTCCTCTTCATCCTCTTGCTTATGGTGTTTGTGAACCATTAGAGGAGTGACACTTGTGACTCTAAGCCTTCCAAAGTCAATACAAGGAGATTTGGGATTGTTATTGCTACATAACAATCAAGGTAATATTATAAACCTATTCTCATGTTAATATGATTACTTGTATGCTAGAATTAGGGTTTATAGTCTTGGATAACTTGCATGTACAATAGAGAAACCTAGATCCAAGCATTAGGGTTTGTATGAGCACATAGGATGTTCTTAGGACCAAAACCCATCAGGAACATCATCCTCCCCTCATGATTTCCGCATTTGATATATCTGTACTCTGATGTTTTGAATATTATCACTTGGTGTTGATTTTGAACAATTAATGAATGGTTTGATGAACTTTTAAAAGAAAACAATTATTATTGTTTTCGGGACGTTACAATAACATAATATAAGTAACCATCATCAGAAAAAACGAGAGAGGGTCCCAACAAATCACAATGCACAAGATCTAGAGAGTGCAAAGCACGTTTAACATTAATCTCAAGAGGTAGTTTATATCCTTTGGAAAGTTGACAAGAAGTGCAAACATGGGGTTTAGGTAAAACCGAAGTTATAGATAAATCCCCCAGATTATTTAAAGCTGAAATGATATCAAAAGAAACATGTCCAAGACGAGTGTGTCACAACTTGTAAGATGCTCAATTTGTAACACCATGACTTGCAAAAAAAGCTTGAGGTCCTTCTTTAAGCACATATTGCCCATTCTCACACTTTCCTTTATGTTGAACATGTTTTGTTTGGCAGTCCTGAATAGTGAAAAACAGTTGAGAGAATACAACATCAACCAGATAATTCATTGTAGATTTACTAATAGATAATAGCTTCTTTCTGATATTTGAAATAACAAGTACATCACATAAGAAATTTTTATTTGAGGCCACAGATGTACCAGTGTGAGTGATTAGGAGTGATTTACCATTCCCAAAAACAACATCATGTTACCTTGTTAATGAGTAGTTTCATGAAGTGTCTTAGAAATTGGAGACATATGAGATGTCGCCATAGAATCGGCATGCCAGTCATGAGAACTAGTAGTTACGGTAGGGCTGTTCACTATTTGGTTAAAATCGAATTGTCCAATCGGACAATTTGGATTGGACAATTTGGTTCGGATATTCGGATTTTTGGATTGATTTTAAGTTAAACCAAATTATTATTTTGGATTTCAGATTGGTTTTGGTTTATAAAATATGAACCGAATAGTCCAAAAAAACTGAATAACAACTTATTATTTATTTTTAATGTATATAGTTAATCATTTATAAATTTACTAAATTATTTATTTAATTATTAGAAACTTTCATCCAATATAATACTTCAATATATACTTCTTATCAAAAGTTTTTTGTCAATGAAATATTAAACTATAATCAAATTTTCTGAATAGTTGTTTATCAACTATAATTCATAATTAAAAAGGTTTTTTTAGATACTTTTATAGAATTGACTAATATTTAAGTTATATATATTTTAAATTTCTCGCCTCTTGAAAACCGAATTGTAAAAACTGATCCAACCGAATTGTAATTTGGTTAGATCAGATCGGATTTGAATTTGGTTTGAACTATTCGGATCTATGTTTTGAAAACCGAAATTTATTTGGATTTAGTTGATCGGATCGGATCAAACGATCCATCCAAACGAACACCCCTAGTTACATGACACCGGACATGAAAAACATTTGCTAGAGTGCCTGGTGAGGATGAAGTTTCACGAGCATAGGTATGCAAGTTAGGACAAGATGATGCATAATGACCATTGGTATGACACAACTGCCAGTGGGGAGGACTACGAGCAGATCCAGGACCACGACCAGAGTACTATGAATAACGAGAACTAGGGTTTCAATAGGGTCCATTTTGGCGACCACCTCGAGATGTATTGGAGCGAGTCTGTTAAGCATTGAAAGCCACCGGGGAATGAGAAAATCCATGAAGCAATTTCAAAAACATCTCATGATTTTCTGTCTGAGATAACAAGTCGTGAAAACCTGGTGTCGGCTTAGTTGCAAGAATCGTGGTGGAGAAGGTTTCACACGAAGCACCTAATCCATATAAGAACCAATGTACCTTGTCAATGTTAGCAACGAGTTGACCTATCGCAGGCAACTGATCACAAATGGTCTTAAATCGTCGTTGAAGAAATTTGAGGGAGTCATTGAAGAAATTCCAAGAAGAAGAATTTGAGTGAGTCATTGAAGAAATTCCAGGATCAATGAAAAGGAAAAGACGGAAGGTTTAATTGGCTGATACTATATAGAATTATGAAAATCAACCACACAATTTGTGGAGGATCGACATCATTATACAATAAGGAATACAACACTAATTTAGGATAATTAAACAAATTATCTGAATATACATAATCCGTTACTAAAATACAAATATTCATCTAATAATACATAACTCGATAATATCAGTGCACACCTCTTGTGAAACACATACATCCCTCGTTATAAAAAAAAAATTGATATTTAATTTAATAAAAGTATTGCAGTTGAGTAAATATTTTAAATAAATTTGTAATATCAAAATATCACTTAATATGTGGCTTTTAGCCTTTTCAACGTGTGAATTAATGATTGAGCTTCCTAATTCAAGATTGATTTGTATTGTGTTAACATTTTCTTGATAATAGTCGTTAAGAAAATAACTTAAAACAAGAACATATAAAAATCATCAGAATTTTTTATATAGAAAATAATAAAAGATTGTACTATTTTATTTTTATAGTTCCCCATTCCAATTTTCAAAATTTCAAACACAAGAGACGAGGGAGATAAGAATCCTGGAACCATGACCCACACGCTTTTGATGCAAACTGTCAGCGTGTGAAACATTCTCTCATTTTCTAATACCTTAAATTGCACAATTAGTGCTACAGATTTTGTCAATAACGAAGGTCTAAATATAGATAATTATAAAGAGAAACTCGGTTGTGGTAGAATAAACTTTAGGATATAATGTTTCGATCTAGTTATGCTTTCATGGTTGTTAACTTGTAATGATAAAGGTACAGATTTCGAATAAGATGATATATCTTCCTTAATAAATAAATGTTTTTTTTGCCACATGTCAAACTCTTATGAGTTTTGATACTTATCATTTTGTGGTATTTTAAAAATAAATATTATCTACTTGTCATTTTTTTATTTGTTTCAATTTTTAAAATTAAAGTCATATACTTATATGTGTAAAATATTAAATATCATATATATGATATTAAATTGCAATAAATACATTTTTCTTTTCTTATTTTAAAGTTGTACATTAAAAAATATATTTTTTTTATATTTTAATTTAATGTTTAATTTTTTTAAATCAACCCGTGTAATACACGAGTCTCACACCTAATTTCTAATAAGAGGATGCAAAAAAAGTAGTTTGAGTACTTGCTAGATTTCAAATAAGACGATCAAAAAAGTTATTATTATGTAGGTTGTATATATATTTTTATAACGGTTGAATATGTATATAAAAATCAATGTTCTAAATAATGTTAGGTGTGATTTTGTCGATAATGTTAAGCCTTAAATTTTTATAAGTCATGAAGAACCATGTCGTTTGTAAGACGTGATTTAAGGCGATATATATATATATATATATATATATATATATATATATATATATATATATATATATATAGATATATATATATATATATATATATATATATATATATATATATATATATATATTCTACTATTATTCATTTTTATATACATATATGACTTAAAACGATATTTTGTTAAAGTGTGTCATTAAGTACAAATATTGGAGTTATGCCGAACTTTTTATAACCTTGATAAAAAAACACTAGCAAACAACTAGGAAAACTAAGAGTTACATCAAAGTGTTAAAAATTGGGTTTTGAAGCATTAATTCCCAATTAGGATATGCTCAACTCAAGAAAACAAAATAGTAACTATATCATCAAAGAATCTATTCTTTCTGAAAACAGATTTATTACGAAAATTCCAAAAGCCCCACCAAGTTGTAGAAATAAAAGCATCCAAAACTAATTTTCTAGCAATTGACAGTTGAGACGAATCCAACATCTGATCAAAGTTGAAGAAAATGAAAAAAGATTAACATCACACCATTTCTCTAATTTGGAGAGCACGGATTTAGCTAGTTCACAAAGTAAGATCATGTGATTAATCTCTTCCATATAATTACCACAAATTGGGCACATCAATACCACATACAATAAGATTACTTTTTAGTTGGAAGTTGGTTTTGTAAGATCCTCCAACGAAAAATGTTAACATTGATTGGAACTTGGAAGAAGTTGATTACATAAAGTAGGCGGGGGAATCCATGAGGTAAAATATAATCATCTATAAACAAAACGGGTATTTCTGTTGTGAAATCACCACCAATAATGAGATTTCAGGTACATGTATCCGGACACTCAGATCCCTCACCAAGTCAATCAAATACGTGAATTGGGTTGCGTTACCTCCCCCCCTCTTGGTTGCCTCCTTCATTGCCAATTACAGGTTTGATTCTCATGTCTATCAATAATCATACAATCATTATTAGTCTCTAAAACGAAGAGTCTATGGAACATATATTGTAAAGCTACATCCCTTACCCACACCTCTTTCCAAAACGAAGTGCTAGTGTTTAGGGATGAGCATAAGCGGGTACTCGCCTCATTTGGCGAGAACCGAAACTGAAACCAGCGGTTCCTAGAAAGATAGAATCGGAACCGAAACCACTCTAGGCAGTTCTTAAATGTTTCGAACCAGCCCGGAATGGGCGGTTTCGGTTCCGGGGGCGGGTAACCTGGTTAAATTAATTTTGTTATCTTTTGTCGATAAAACCGCAATTTAGTTCGACTCAAATCAAATCAATTCAGACCAAAAACGGAAAAAATCGGACCAATATATTCTAAACCGGTCTAAGCAACACAGATATATATATATATATATATATATATATATATATATATATATATATATATATATATATATATATATACCGGTTCCGACGGGTACCTAGCAGGTAGCGGTTCCGAAAAAATAAGAACAGGAACCGGAACCGCTTAAGGCGGTTCCAGTTCCAAAACTGGCAGTTTCGAGGCCGTTCCGGTTCCAAAAGTAGGTACCCGGTTCCGATGCTCATCCCTGTTATTCCCGACTTTCTTCTTGAGAGTATTAATAGTTGTAACGCCCGCAATTTCAGGTTACACGTTTAAATTACTATCATAATAATTATATATTTTATCGAACAATTAAAACTGTTGATTAGAATACTTGTTCTTCATATGTGTTACGAGCAAATAAATATTTATTGTATACATATTAAGTGGACAAATATTAGAATTATATAATATTTGTAGAAAACCGTAATATAGAATTTATCGTTAAACAATAAAATAAAAATTAAAAATAAAAGATTATTTTAGAATAAATAGTCTAAATGAAAGTTGTAGTAGTCATGATCATGAGCACGTGGATATAAAGAACACTTAAATATGACTTTATATGAGAAAGTTATGATTTATCTAAGTTTCACGTTCAAACCGATATGAAAAAGTGCGTCACAAAAAGAGAACGGTGGATAAGTTGTTTTTTAGCAAAAGTAATGTAAAAGAAAGTCAAAGTGATCATCAATAGGAACGCGTCAATATAAATAATGTCAAAATCTGTCTTTGTATAAGGAAGCAGTGATTTTTCAAAATTTCGAGTGCAACAAATTATAACGGTGTGGGATACAGAAATCGAAATTAAAATCGGTTGATTGTTAGCCAAAACAATGTAAACGAGAATTGAAGCTCTCTTAAAAGGGAATCCGTTGATATAAATATAATCGAGAATGGAGATCGTTGTGAAGGATATAACCAAAACTTTGTCCCTAAGTTTCGAAACACGGCAAAATATGTTCAGATTTGTAAAATTGAAAGAGATTGAGAATTATCTGACAGAGTCTAAATGAAAGTTGTAGTACTTTTCAATACAAAGTCAGGGATATAAAGAACGTTGAAAACAGAGTTTGTATGAAGAAATTATGAATTTCGCAACATTATTTATACTGTAAGCCCTCTTGAACCATAAAACAAAAAATAAAGTGAAAATTAGCAGACAAGGTCTAAATGAAAGTTGTATTAATCATCAATAACTATGAGTGGATATAAAAACCATAAAAAACGGAGTCTGTAAGTGAAAGTTATGATTTTTAGAATAATAATAAATTCGGATGGCCTAGATGATTACACTTGGCACGATCCGGTTGAACCCTTCCTCCCCAAGGCTTGCATGTGGAAGGCAACACGTAGCTTAATGAGAGGTTGCCACATCACCTTGCATGCCAGATGAGGCACATTGTTGTTGCATGACATGAATCGTTGAAGAGGAGTCTAGGAGATTATATTACATGTTTGGTAAAACACATGGTTGTTTCTAGAGCACTTGATAAAGACGCGAAAATCCTATTTGAGTCTAGGAAAGTTTGTTTCTTGTGTTCATCTAGACACATACATATATGCTAAATTGTTTTGTGGTTTTCATGTGTAGTGACTTGGAAACTGTGAGACAATTCTTGGGAAGAGAATAAGTAGGTGTGAAAGGTAGTATATACTTGTACTACCGGAAGCACACGATTCACACTTGGATTAGGAAGAGTCGCAAGGTTACTAAGGCACTAGTAGTTGCGCTTGTTTAGTGTGTTTCCATTATTACCTACGTTATGGTGATGACCAGGAAAGTAGTTTTGGTTTAGACCTAGTGGTCATGAAGGATTGAGTCTGAATAAAAATATAAATCTGCATAAGTGAGTTGATTTATTTAGAGAACCATGTCATGTGTAGTTCTATATATATCTGTTACATCATACAATGAAAGGTCATTAGTGTATGAGCATTCGGTCTGTTGCTATAGCTGAAGTAAAGACCATATATTGGGACAGATTTGTGACCTGATTTAGAATGGAGCGGTAGTCTCTGATGAAAGTCAAGTTTGTGACTAAGGAGTTAGGAATAAAGGTCCATTGGTGGATAAAAGAACAAGTGTAAGTTCAAGCACCACCATCAACATATAGGTTCAAACCTACTAGTTATCGTTCAGGAAGCCATGGGAGTTGTAGTCATTGTAGCAAGTATGTGAGGCGCATGCAAGTGTCTTTTGTACGTTTCTACCCAACTTCTTCAATAGATGATTAGAGGAATCATTACAAGAATTTCAATTAGAGTGTGACAAGGTTAATTGTCCCAGAAAAGAAGGAATAATAATATTGAGTTCACTAACCATCGTTGTTGCTAATATTTTCATTATGTTAGTAATATCCTCTTATACCATTTTGCAATTTTATGCATTAGTGTACGAATACATGCTTGTCGTGATCTTGATCAAACTATGGTCGTATTATGTGAGAAGATCACTCGTTGTAAACATAAATAGTGATACTACATTGGGGATGTTAAATTTATTAATATGACAATAAGGGGTTTCTTCTAGTAAGAAAATGAACTACGAATCAACAAGCCTAGCCAGTTAGGATTTAATCAATTGAGAGTTGCAGTAGGTAAGGATTCAAACCCAAGTAAGGGAGAACAAACCATTAAGGCAAAGGTGCGAAAGGTAACTCGACTTAGGACTCGACGTCAAAGATCCAAAAGAGTTGCAACACAAGAAGCTAGGAGAAGATTTATTAGCTTTGATTGTTATTATGTAAATGATAGAATAGATTTTTTGGTTGGAAAGTGAGAAAAACGACATCAAATATCATGAGGGAACTTGTGACCTTTACCCATGCCTATGGGTAAATAGAACGATATTACCTTAGATCTCATTATCAAGTGTCCCAGTAGTATGTAAAAATGCAATATGTCGTGGGTTATAATAGACCAAGGGATAAGAGTATATATTTCTAGGTATCACATATAGATAACGTTTTCATAGATTCATTATCTAGACAAAGTAAAGATTTTTGATTTGTGACCATTCTCCGATCATCTTAAAAATACTTATGTTGGTGATAACGTGAAAACTATTGTATTCCGACAAAGTTGAAGCCCAAAAGGGGCACAAAACAATTAAGTTCATTAATTTTTCATTTTCAGATGAGGAGAAAAGGTCGTGTGGATTCTGTTGGATTAGTGTCTAAGCCCGTAACCATATTTGGTAAGTACTTGACCCGGTTGTGCATGGTCTTTTTGGGTTGCCTTCACCAAAGCAACTTGACTGGAGAAATTAAATAGAGAGAGAGGTTATTGTGATTTATTAATATGTTATAAGAATAATATATTAAAGGAAAAAGCATATTTGTTTAATTAATATTGGTCAATAATTAATTAGGAATTAATTTTGTGATCAAGTGTAATTAATTAAACTAGAGGGGCTGAATTGTAATTATAAGATAGTTGCAAGATAGGACAATATTTATCCTTGTTAAAGGATGGACGAATTCAAGGATAAGGATATCCTTAAAATCGTCCAAGGATAAGTAGATAAGGGTTTTTCAAGGCTTATCTTGTGGTTGCTTGGTGGGCAAGCAACTGGATAAGGATAAGGACTGAAACCCTAATCTAAACCCTATATAAAGACCCCTAGGACTTTAGAATTCGTGTACATGCTCCTAAGAGGTCCCAAGGACGAATTCCATCTCCTCCCTCCTCTATCTTAAGCCTCTCCAATTGCTTGTGGTGTTTGTGAGCCATTAGAGGCACTACACTTGTGGTGCTTGCTTTCAAGACTTAGGATTTGAAGATTTAAGTTGTTATTGCAATATAACAACAAGAGGTATGTAATCCAATCTTGTATGTTGATTTCGAAAATAGCAATGCCCATTAGGGTTTTATTCTTGTGTTCATAATGTTGTGTATCTAATAGTGAAAACATAGATCCAAACTAGGGTTGCATGCACACTTAGGATTGTTTGTATAAAACCCATCAGATTCAACATTACAAGGTCGCTTAAATGAAACCTTAAACAAAAGAGTTAATGTTATTGAATTAGGTCGGCAAGCTGTTAAGTTGTCATAAAAGAACCTAAAACATTATTTTGTGTATAACACGATAGAATTGGTGGAGATACGTACTGTGTGGAAATAAGTATCGAGGCAACTCCTTACTAGGGGATGGAGAGGTGACTTAAGGAATCGTTATTCAGAGTTGTTTTGTTGTTGTATGATCCCAAGACATAATCATCCTAAGTGGGAGGTTATTCTAACATTTGTAATTTTGAGCTAGACATTTAGAGTACAATCTTAATAATTATACATTTTATCGAAGAATTAAAATCTTTAATTATAATAATTGTTTTCATATGTCTTACGAGCAAATAAATATTTATCGTATACACATTAAGTGGGCAAATATTTAGAATTATATAACATCTGTAGAAAACCGTAATATAGAATTTTTCGTTAAACAATAAATAAACATTAAAAATAAAAGATTATTTAGGATATAGAATCTAAAAGAAAGTTGTAGTAGTCATGATCATGAGCACAAAGATATAAAGAACGGTTAAATTTTACTTCATATGGGAAAGTTATGATTTATCTAAGTTTCGCATTCAAACTAATACAATAATGTACCTCATAAAAAGTGAACCAAAGATTGGTTGTTTTATAGCCAAAGTAATGTAAATGAAAGTTGAAGTTCTCGTCCGTTAGAACACGTCAATATAAAGAACACCAAAATCTGACTTCGTATGAGAAAGTAATGATTTTTCAAAGTTTTGAGTGCGACATAGTATAACAGTATACGACATAGAAATCGAAATTAAAATCGGTTGATTGTTAGACAAAACAATATAAATGAGAGTTGAAGATCTCGTAAATGCAAATCTGTCGATATTAAGACAGTCAAGATATGTGAAGCATATAAGAGAAACTCGGTCCCTATGTTTCAAAACACGATGAAATATTTTTAGATTTGTAAAATAGAAATCGAATGAGAATTAGCCAACAGAGTCTAAATGAAAGTTGTATTAGACATCAAAACAAATTCAGGGATATAAAGAACGTCGAAAACGGAGTTCGTATGAAGTTATGAATTTTGCAACATTATTTATAGTGTAAGCCCTATCGATCTGTAAAACAAAAAATAAAATGAAAATTAGCTGACAATGTCCAAACTAAAGTTCTAGTACTCGTCGATAGCTACATGTCGATATAAAAACCATCGAAAACAGAGTCAAAATCAGAAAGTTATGATTTTTAGAAAAATAATAAATTTGGACGGCCCAGATGATGACACATGGCACGATCCGGTTGAACCCTTCCTCCCCAAATCTTGCAAGAAGATGTCGACACATGGCTTATGGAGTGGTTGCCACGTCATCAAGCGCGATGCGTCCATCCTGAAATACTATAAGTAGAAGCGATTTTCTTGTTCATTTGTTGTTCAATTCCTTCCTTTCTCTCTCAAACTTTCCTGAGGCCCGACTCTAGTAGTTCTTAGGTGTTAGTAGCGAAACTATAGAGTGATAGAGAGCCCCGAGAAATAGAGTTTTCAGTTTCGAAGTTCTGCCCAAGTAATGTCCTTTTTTTCGTTAAACAACCTGTAAGTTGAGTTATTCTTATCGTGCTCTTAGTTTAACTTATATTTTTGTTTATGAGCATTATTATGAACTTATAAATAAGATCTATTAGTAATACCAGTCGTTATAATGACAGATCTTCTTACAAGAATGATGTCAATGCAAGATCAGTGAGGTGTTTAAAGTGGATTTTCCGAACAATATATCTTTATATACCAAAAGGATCCTATCTCCGATACGATCTTACCCTGTTATTTCTTATCAACTATACATTAGTGTTCTTTTGGGAATACTGATAGATCTGATAAAAACATTATAACAATAAAACTTTATAAATACGAACGAATACTAAGGCTTAGTAATATTTGTGTTTAAGTCGTTTTAAAAGGGAATCTAAAGTGTCAGCCAAAGAACTGACTTTCCTACGAGTCTTCCACATATATCAGGTAAGTGCATAGTTAATTTCAAGAACATGATTCTAATACAAAATATTTATTAAAAAGTATTAATTGTATGTTGAAAGTTCATTTGTGAATTAAATGCTTATCGTTTGGAATATATGTTATTTGTATATTTGATAACATGCATTGCATGAACCATATATGGTTATATATATATATATATATATATATATATATATATATATATATATATATATATATATATATATATATATATATATATATATATATATATATATAGGGAAAAGTGAGTATGTGGCTGTCATGTATGTAATATTAGGTATAGAACCATCAAAATTGACTTCATTTTGATTAAAAAGATACATTTTTTTCATTGTTAGCTTCTTCCTATTATTTTTGAATTCATATTATCTTTGATTTAACAATATATCTCCAAAATCTCTGTATTTCGAATGTGTTGTTTATATTATACCTCTAGTAGGTTTCATAACTTTCTTTGACACCTACCATATGCATACTTGCATGGTTTTTTTTGATGTGTTATGGGAAGAAGTTTATTGGGTTTTTAATGAACAATTTTAGTCTTTCACTATAGTTTTCTATATTAAATTTGAATATGAAGGCTTATAGGTAGTTGATAATGTATTCTTATACATGGTTTATGGTGTAAAATTAAATATTTAAAACTCCATAAAAATAAGTACATATCCAATAATCTAGTCTAATAGAGGATACAAGAAAGATGGTAGAGAAATTTGATTTCATTTAGTTAAAACTATTAAGTTTTTGATGGTTCTATACCTAATATTAGGTACATAACAACCACATATTCCCTAAGCTCATATATATATATATATATATATATATATATATATATATATATATATATATATATATATATATATGTATGTATTTAAATGTTATTATAACCTCATAATTTTAATATAAGTATTATTACTTAAAAGATTAATGTATATTAAATACCTGGTACTCTATGTTAAATATATATACTAATTAGGATAATGTTTTCAAAATAGAGTTGGTATTAGAACTTGATTACATTGATTATGTCACACCCGTGACCGAGGTGGCGGAACATGTCGAGCTGTGCAACTAAGTTCCTGAATTGTAGATAAACTGAATATACAACACAAGTAGTAATACATGAATTGCCATAACAGATAGGCTAACATAATGTAACACCGTAAATTTTCAAACAAAAAATTTCTTTTAAAAACCTAATTATCTCATTTCAAAATCACAAAATCCCACAAACATCAAGTTATCAAAAACACATGCCCAAAAACTGTTTATAACACAAATCCAGGATCCTCTAAAAACACATCTCCAACTCGGGTGTGTGTACAATCAAGCCGGTGTCTTCCCGTGATCCTGAGAGGTACCTGAAACACATAACACATAACACGGTAAGAACGAAGCTTAGTGAGTTACCCAAAATACGACACACATAAAATTAGCCACTCGAGGCTAACTCAATACGACCCTCCGGTCAATGTGTTTCAGTCGAGACCCTCCAGTCCCACAACTTGGGTGGACCCTCTAGTCCTAACTCAATAAGCTCATAATAATAATACTCATCATAAATCACAAAGACATAATGCAGAATATCACAATACACAGGTAAGCACATAAGACATCTTAGTCATACAAAGATACCACTCATGGTGAGTATAGTGAGAAGACTCAACTCGTAAGAAATCGGATAATATTGAACTCAAATCATGGGTCTAGCCTTCGCCTAACACATACAACAATTATCATTAATTAATCACGGCTCTCAAGAAGCTAAACTAACCCTTCTACAAACTCACATAAGGGTAAAAGACCATTTTACCACTTAATGGCCTTAATAGTCTACAAATTGACCAAACCCTAAAAGTCAACCAAAAGTCAACGCCAGCGAGTACTCTGTGCGTACAAGATCTCTACGTTGGGCGTACTCCAATGCCATGCATGCATCAGGGGTTCTCAACCCTATGCTGCATGTACTGGGATTATGCTCGACGTACACCCTAGTTTTTCTCTTTCTACTCTTTTGGTCTTAATAAGTTAAGAGCTTGGCTCATATCACAGATCTGGACTCCCTAAAGGCTCTTACTCCATAAAGTCAGTGACTTTAAGCCTTTGCATGGCTGATAAAGTCACAAACACCCAAAACTCTCATTCTCTTATCTCAAAATGCTCATATCTCATGCATGGGTTGATTCAAACATCCAAGTCTCGATATTTGTGACACTATACCCCTAAAGACACTTAAAGGAGCTGCTCATAATCTCTGGAGCTCATTTTCTCATAAAGCATGCAACTTTGGGACCAAAACCCTAAAATGGTATAACATGATGCACAAAACAAAAGAGTGAGAAAACTTTGAGATTTATACCTCCAAATGAAGCTCCCAACACATATATGCTCAGATCTATAGCCTAGACTCTCACTCCTTCTTCTTCAATGCTCATTCTTCACTTCAAGAACACACAAAATGACTTAAATGCTTTCAAATGGACACATACAAGCTCAAGAACAAGGATTAGGGTTTGAGAGAGTTGCTTGTCTGAGAATGGTGTCCAGGAATGAGGCCATCATATCCTTTATATAGGATTACACCCCAAACTAGGGTTTCCACTCTGGACCTAGTACGCCCAACATACCTTTTGGTACGCCCAGCCTACTAGGTGGCTTCCGCGTCACAAACATGCATATGAGTACGCTGAACGTACACTCGCATACGCCCCGCATACTCATTTACCACCTTTTCTTAATAAGGGCTAAACTTGAGAATTTACCAAAAGAACAAGGGCTTATAAGGTATACCTAGACTTGGGATGTTACAATTCTCCCCCACTAGTGTAACGCCCGTAGATCCGGGCTAGTCAATTAGAGACGTTAAGCGTCAAAAATGACTTTTTGATGGAAGATTATTTTGAAGGAATAATCTTAACTAATTTATAGTATATGTTACAAGGATTCCGTACATATAAAGAATGCCAAAATCCGATTTATAACGAAGAAGTTATGACCTGTCGAAGTTTCGCGACAGAACCGACACGACGCTAAATGACGTAAAAAAGTGAATTTACGTTAGAGTGATATTTAGCCTTAGCGATCTAAACGAAAGTTGTAGAGTTCGTTAAACCATGAGCGTGCATAAAAAGAACGCCAAAATCTGACTTCGTATGAGGAAGTTATGATTTTTTCGAAGTTTCGACTTAGCGGTATGCAACCCGAATACTCGATTTGAGACCGAGCGGTTTTTAGCCGAAACAATCTAAATGAGAATCGAAGATCTCGTTAATTTTAGTGAAACGATGAAAAGATAGGCGAAAACAGACGTCGTATGAAGAAGTTATGATTTTATAACGGAGTTTTCCTGTCCCGGCCTACTAAAAATAACTAATAAAAATAAAGTCAAAATTAGCCGACGGAGTCTAAACAAAAGTTGTATAGCATAGTCTCACCTACTCGGGGATATAAAGAACGTCGAAAACGGAGTTCGTATGAGGAAGATATGAATTTTTGAAGTTTATTAAATATTTTCGATATTTAATTTAATTATAAATTAACCGATATTATCCATGGGGGGATCCACGTTACGCCCAGCGTAATGTAGATTTACGCCCAGCGTAAATGGGTTTCCAGCCCCTTATAAAAGGGTGTCGAGGGCAACCGACTTCTTTGCTCATTTCTTCCCTTTCTCTTGCGTTTTTGCATCGTTTTGTGTGCAAGAAATATCCCGAAGCCCCGATATCATTCCCGAGCCCCGAAGCAAGTCCCGAGGCCCCGAAGATCCCGAGAAGTGCAATTCCCGAGCCGAAGCTCTGCCCACAAGGAGTCCGGTTTTTGTGAAGATCTTCCAGATCTGTCGAAGAATACTACTTCTACAAGCCGTAGTGCTGTCCGATCATCTTCTAATCAAGTGAGTGTGTAGTTACTTTCTTCTAACGCATAATTATTAAGTATTTGCTATGAAATACGTGTCATGTGTATAATATAAAGTTGTTTATATGTGTGGGTGTATAGTCCTTTTCATAAACACGGGTATAATACAAGTATTGTTTGAATGTATTAAGTATATGTTTGGGTGAGTGTGTGGTCACTTTCTTCTAACACATAAATATTAAGTATTTGCTATGTAATACGTGTTATGTGTTTATATATTGTTGTTTATTTGAGATGAGTGTGGAACGGATGTTTTATATAGGTGTTAAATGAGTTAATCTGTATATGTATTTATATCTACAAATATGTTGGGTAGAACATGGGTAGATGAATTAGATGATGTGTGATGATAATTAGGTGATGAGAAATAGGTGATGATAATTAGGTGATGAGAAATAGGTGATGATAATTAGGTGATGAGAGATAGGTGATGATAAATAGGTGATGTGATATGAGAGGAGATACCATAACCTTGACCGGCGATGTGGAAATTTGGCGATATAGTCATCTACCAAAGTATAGATGACGACCATGGACTATTCTAGATGACCCCGTGGAAACACCAGTAGGCTCATAACCTGTAGGTGATGAATTACGAGTCCAGGCGATGTTGTGTCTACGTATTCATGCGATGATACTCTAACCCCTAGGTGATGGGGATGGGTAATTGGGTTGATTGTTTGATGATTGAATATATATATATATATATATATATATATATATATATACATATATATATATATATATATATATATATATATATATATATATAATATTGTGGGTTGAAAACCCTATATGCTCACCAGGCTCCCAAGCCTGACCCACTCAGTTTAATTGTATCATAGGTATCGATACGAAGCTGCTTTGCACTGAGAGATTAAAGGAGATGTAAATCACTAGAGTAAATGAATGTATGTTCTGTTTATGCTTATGTGTCTGTATTGGAACATGACATCCCGAGGTTTCATTATTTAATGAAAATACATTCTCTTTGAGAAATGTTTTGATAAGTTTTTATCATATCTTGTTTGGGAACAAATTCCGCAACCGTTTTCTTTAAAACGAATACTCTGATTTATAAAACAAAGCAAAAACAAATCGGTCTTTTCTGGCCGTGAAATCGGGGATGTCACAACTAGAATCAAACTTTGCCCTCGAATTCAGGCTTCGAAATAACTCTGGATACTGCTCGCACATATCAGATTCTGGCTCCCAAGTGCGCTCGGACCCCTTCCGATGTTGCCAATGGACCTGAACCAGAGGCACCTCCTTGTTCCTCAGAACCTTCACCTTCCGATCCAAAATCACAATTGGTCTCTCAATATAATCCAGGCTCACATCAACCTGAATGTCCTCTAATGGTACCACTTCCGTCTCATCGGCTACACACTTCCTGATCTGGGTCACATGGAAGGTGTTATGAATCTGGCTCAACTCTGTTGGTAGCTCTAACTGGTATGCCACCCTACCTACTCTGGCGATCACTCTAAAAGGACCAATGTATCGGGGCCCCAACTTGCCCTGTTCCTAAATAGGATCACCTCTTTCCATGGGGATACCTTCAGGAGGACAAAATCTCCAACCTGGAACTCTAGCTCAGATCGTTGCTGATCCGCATAAATCTTTTGGCGACTCTGGGCTGTCAATAACCTCTCTCTGCCCTTCTGAATCTGCCCGGTCGTCTTCAGCACTATGTCAGTGCCACCCATCACTTGCTGCCCTACCTCTCCCCAACAAATGGGAGTCCGACACCTCCTCCCATATAGAATCTCAAAGGGAGGCATACCAATACTCGAATAATGGATTTTGTTGTAAGATAACTCATCCAAGGGCAAATAAGTGTCCCAACTTCCTCTGAAGTCGATAACACATTCACGCAGCATGTCCTCAAGCGTCTGAATCGTCCGTTCACTTTGCCCGTCTGTCTGCGGATGGTATGTAGTACTGAAATTTAACCGGGTACTCAACTCCTCATGAAATTTCTTCTAGAACCTGGAAGTAAAGCGCATGTATCAATATGACACTATCGAGGTCGACACTCCATGCCGAGCTGCCACCTCTCTCACATAAATCTCGGCCAGTCTCTCTGCAGAAGAGCTCTTACTGATAGCGAGGAAGTGAGCACTCTTCATCAGCCGGTCCACAATCACCCATATCATGTCAACCCCACACACAGTTCTTGGTAAATTAGTGATAAACTCCATAGAAATCGGTTCCCACTTCCACTGGGGAATCTCTAAAGGTTGCAAAGGAACATGTGTATGCCAGTGCTCCGCCTTAACCCAGCGACAGGTCAAACACCTCTCTATAACCCATACCACGTCCCTCTTCATACAGGGCCACCAATAGTCTCTCTTCAGGTCCAAATACATCTTAGTGGCCCCTAGGTGGATCGAGACTCTCGATCTATGTGCCTCCTCCAATAGTACACAACGAGCTCCACCTATATAGGGCACCCAAATCCGCCCATGGAAAGTCATAAGCCCACGACTGTCCGTCACAAACTCGGAAACCTACCTAATCACATGCTCTCTCTTGCAGTTCTCCGGTCTCACAACCTCCACCTGAGCCTCTCGGATGGTATCTAAGACTGGAGTCTTCACCTTCATCCTCATACACAAATCCCGGATCGGAGCACTCTCGGCTCTACGACTCAAGGCATTGGCTACCATATGAGCCTTGACTGGGTGATATAAGATCTCATAGTCATAGTCCTTCACTACACCCAACGATCTCCTCTGTCTCATATTCAGGTTGGGCTGATCCATCAGGTACTTCAGGCTCTTATGGTCCGTGTATATGGTACATTGGACAGCATAAAGATAGTGGCTCCAAATCTTGAGGGCGAACACGACCACCGCTAACTCCAAATCATGAATGGGATACCTTATCCCATGAGGCTTCAGCTGCCTCGACGCATATGCTATCACGTGACCCCTCAGCATGAACAATGCACCCATCCCTGAAATAGACGCATCACAATAGATTACAAAGTCCTCCACTCCCTCCAGAAGGGCTAACACCAGAACTTCGCACAATCTCTGGCGAAGAGTCTCGAATGATGCCTGCTGCTCAGGCCCCCAAACAAAAGTAACGCCCTTACGAGTCAATCTAGTGAGAGGAACCACAATCTTGGAGAAATCCTTGATAAATCTATGATAGTAGCCGACCAATCCCAGAAAACTCTTGATCTTGGATGGGGATCTCGACACCTCCCATCGCATAACTGCCTCAATCTTGGCCGGGTCGACCAATATCCCATTCTGATTAACGAGATGTCCCAGGAACTGGACCTATCATAACCAGAAATCACACTCGGATAATTTGGCATACAACCTCTCTGACCTCAATACCCCAAGAACTTCTTGCAGATGCTCCTCATGCTGCTCTTTGGACCCCATGTTCCAGTCCTTACACAAGTCCAAACCGATGGAGCCACAACAAGGCTAGGAGGAGGTCAACCAGCTTTGAACCATCCCACCAAAGATGATCTAGACAAAATGGAAAATGATGCTATTACCTTTTATGAAATCTCTTGTGGAGTTGCTCCTGACAACTTCGACATCATCATAAATAGAAAATTAGCAAAGGAGATTTGGGATGTTCTCAAAAACTTGTACGAAGGTTCAGAGCAGGCTCAAGACAAGAAGCTCACTACAACACTTAATGAATTCAATAACTTCAAAGCCCACTCCGGTGGAAGTTTGGAAGACTCATTTAAGAGATTCAACTTGATCGTCACAAAACTGTCCAATGCGGGTACCATCTACAGCAATCATGAAACAAATCTACAGCTCCTTAATGGCTTAGGAAGACACTGGACAACAGCCAAAATGATTGTATAAGGTTACAGGAAGATTCACTCATTATCTCTATATAAGCTTTATGGAGAGTTGTAAGCTCAAGAGTCCACCGTACTCAAGGACTGCTCAGACTTCGGAGGTCCACTTGCATTAGTAGCACAATCACCTCACACTCAAACCTATCCCACTTCGTATGACTCACCACCACAGTTATATGAAGCTGACTCAGAATATGACGATGAAGAAGAGTTTCAGAATGCCATCGCTCTTATTAGTCAAATATTTAATCGCTTACCACCTTCATTTCACAAAAACCAACAATACAACCGACCACCATTCAACCGCAACTTTCAAAACAATCACTTCCGTTCCACCAAGAATCCTCTCACTCCACCGCAGCCTCTGCAAACCCAGTCCAAAGAAGTACCACCACAGTCCCAATCAACTGACTTCGGTACCTCCTTAGAAGACAAGAGTGACATTATTATATGTCACAAGTGCAACAAGAAAAACAATTTTGCCAAGGATTGCAAGGCAAACGTAGTAAAAGATAGAGCCTTCTATCTCAGAATGGCTCAAGAACTGGAAGATAAAGAAAAGGGAAAGGCCTACGTTGCTCAAGTAAAAAGGAATCATCAAGTGTGGTCAACTAGAGATGAAGATGAAGATAGTCTCAGTAAAGGAAAAGGCAAGATCTGCATGGTAGAAACTGCTGATGAAGACGGCTCAACCAATCTAAATAAAAACCATTGCTATATGGAAAAAGATGGAACTCTCAGCATTGTGGAACAAGTAAAACTTATGATTCAAACTTTAAATTACAACATGCATGATTGTCAACCTTTCATAGACACACTCAATAACACTTGTGCTGCCGTCCTTACAGACTACAATAAAGCCCTAGATGAGAAGAAAATCGCTTCGCAGGAGATGTTCCATGTTAGAGGACGTTTGGACAATAAGAGACTCAAAATGACAATGTTAGAGAAGGACTTAATGCTAGAAAAAGATGCTAGGATGTTAAGTGAAACACAATTAGAAATAGCATTGAATCAGAGAGATTTAGCACAGAATGAAATTGTACGCTTAAATCTTTTAATTGAAAAGTTGTTTATGTTGGATTAATGTCTAAGTCCATAACTATATTTGGTATGTACTTGACCCGACCCGGCATGGTCCATTTGGGTTGCACTTCACCGACACAATTTATATGGATAGTCTTTTCAGAATAGTATAATTATGATTTATATTAATATATTATAAGTTCTAATATATTAATATGGAATCATATTATTTAATTAGTATTGATCAAGACTTAATTTAGAATTAATTAAGTGAACAAAATGAACTAATTAAATATGGACTCTTATATATATGGAATGGGCCAAGTTCATTTAGGTTGGGCTAAGCTTTCATGGATAGTCCATGGAGTGTTTAACCAACGGATCATATGAAATGAAAGGTCATGTGTTTAACCCTAGTCTCCATACTATATAAAGATGTCCTTGGTTGGTGAAATTGGCACTAGTGTGGGTACACTGAGAGGGCTAGCCAATTTCACTAGAGAGAACCAAGTATCCATATTCTCTAAAGTCTTCCAAGGTGTTTTGGTGATTTGTGATTCCATTTGAGGCTTCCACACTATTGGGGCTAAGCTCTTAAAGCTTGAAGACATCAAGCTACACCAAAAGGTATGTCATCTAACTAGTCTTTGTAGTATAGTTCCTCATAGTATGCTAGTTAGGATTAAAGCCTTGGAAAGTTCTTATTTGCATGTATAATAGAGAAAACATAGATCCAAGGTTTATAGGGTTGCATGTACACCATAGGAGTGTTAGAATGCTCAAAACCCAACAGTGGTATCAGAGCCATGGGTTGTTTTCTGTTATATAGATGCAAATGTTTTATTTTCAAAGTTGAAAAAAAAGGAACAAAAACATGACGTTTGTCAAATTTTAAGATAAGTACTTTTTTTTTTTTGTGAAAAACTAATTATTTGTAAAATTTGAATCATTTGCTATATGAGTTGAATTATGTCAAATTTAGTAAAGGATAAAATGATATGATTATTTTATTAGTTTTAAAAGTTTGATATAGAGAGTTTTTTGAAACCTCCATAAGTTATGGATATGAAAAGGTTTTAAAAAAAATCGATTCAGAGTTTTTATGGAGTTACAAAATTTGGTGTTAATGTTTTAAAGAATTCCATAACTTATTCTTAAGTTATGGAGCATGAAAAGTTTCATCATAAAACAAACATTTAACTCCATAAGTTATGGATTACCAAAAGTTTGATGTTTCCTTGTTTTATGAGTTATTTTTTAGATTAATGAAAAATATGTGTTAGATATTTTCAATCCAAATTAATCTAAAAGTTGTTCATAAAATATGTTGTTGTAACTTGTCCTCAAGTTATATGAAAAGTCACATTTATGAATCTTAAAAACTCATAAAAATGCCTTAGGTTATAAAAAAATGAAGAGTCTTTTCTTATAACTAGTTTTTATGGCTCCATAACTTGTCCTCAAGTTATGGATGTCCAAGAGTCTCTTCATTAAAAGTTTTAATACTTTAATTAAAACTCATAAGTTATGAAAATCCAAGAGTTTTGAATAGTTTCAAAACTTGCCCTCAAGTTTTGGAATTTGAAAAGTTTTCTTTTATGAATACTTTAATTCCAAGTTAAGCCCTTAGAATTTTAAAGAGTTAAAATTCAACCCTTATACTTTATAATATTACAAGTTAATAATATATATATATATATATATATATATATATATATATATATATATATATATATATATATATGTATAAGAGTAAAGTCAGTCTTACCGCTAGTAGGCCTCATTCACGATGCCGGTCTATAAGGGGGGGTATAAGGTTACTGCCTATAAAATGGCAGTTTAATGAGTGTCCACTCTCACCCACCGCTTTCTTGACTGGTGGAGGGTCGTTAGCCGAACGGGTTTGACAGGACTATAATTCTCCTTTCATTAAAAGTATTAATGATAAATACTAAGTAACTAAACCATTTATAAATACCCAATCTTAGTTACTTAGGAAAATGTGAATAAGGTGCTAATCCATGAAATTACACTTTGCACTTTGTTTAAGTCGGTTAGTAGAGCGTGTGTGGTTAACCGGCACACTAACTCGTATTTAACAAGGTAGGCAATGGGTAACTTAATGTTTATCATAGTCTCGATGGAGCGTGTGTGGTTAACCGGCACATCGATTGAGGGGTAAACACTTAAGGGTACCAAGTAATTTGCATGGTTACTTCACACCTTGTTTTGTGATCCTCGGCATCCCAGTCACAAAACCTGAAGGGCACACTCGAGATTGAAACATGCCATTGAAAGTTCAATGAATCTCAAAGATCTAGGAATTTCAAATCCAATTAAAACCTAATTAATGATTTTGTTTTTCATGGTGGAAATTGGTGAATCGTCATTCACCTACCTTCAAATATTTTATAGCTTGGATTACGGCATCCCTCTTCTAAGTTATAAAATAGTTTGTTGGGTCCTAGCCTTAATATTTCATATTGGGTGTCATATTAAGGACTTTAGATCAACTATCTTGAATATCTCCCAAAAGATGTCTGGTTTAGACATCTATGATCTTCCCAAATATTTTGGAACTTCACTTCCTCCACCTCCTCCAATTATTCTCCCTAACCCACAAGTTCAAGGTCACTCAAGCCCTATTGGCAAGGCAAGGTCTAGGTGTGATCACATCTTGGAGATGAAGTCACATATTGACAAGCCGGTAGAGTTGGGTGTCAAAGTCTTGAGAAAGTTAGTGGTTCAATCACTTTCTAAGACACATAGTGAGTTCCTTTGGGACTCCTATGAGATAGACTATGACAAGACCCTTAATGATCTTATCTATTTGCTTGGTTCTGCTAAATCAGAAATGATTTAGTGTACTAGTATCAACTTCCCAAAACTTTATGGACAGGGACAATAGTGACACAGGAAATCCAGAAATGCATTCTCTTCCCAATGGAAAGGGATTGGACATAGTCAACTTGGTTGACCAAATGGTAAAGAGAAAGGCTAAGTCTGAGATAGTCCCATGTACTATTACCTAAGGATCCATATATTTCTATTGCCAAAGGAAGGGGCTTTGGTTATGAAGTTGCCAAACTTACCTAAGGATGATAAAGTCAATAATTTTGACTATATTTCAGGTAAAGTCCATGGTCTAACTCTATTAAGTTCCTACTTGGAGATTCTTATTACATGATGTGGCTGGGTCACATGTTGATGTTTTAAGAATCAAAGAAAAGTAAAGAAACTTAAAGGAAGTATATGCTGATTCTGATCGCGAAGATAGATTTTGATCACATGGTTCAGTGATCAGAATTTTGAGCACGTGCTTAAGAGTTATGATAGATTTCTTAGGAATAGATGACAACAAGTTTTCATATACATCTGCATTGTAAGGATTAGTTTTTCCACAAAGTTTTAAAATAAAAGAAAAGTTTTTAATTTTATTTATTTAAAAAAATATCCTTACAATGGCATTTGGAAAAAAAAGATGTTGTTTATATGATTCCATTGATAGCAATATTGAAAATATGAATTTGAGTCTTTCATTTGTGGTAGTGTCTAAATTTACCAAATAAGGAAAGATTCTCATCACCCAAGTTTCAATTGGACCGGAACTTGGAATCATGCAAGTTGTATACTATGATGAATGAGAACTTTCAAGCATTGGAAAATTAAGATTAATTACTTGTTCACATGGATGTGTGAGTCAAGTGAAGGACTAAGGGATCGAGTACACATTCTGGTGCACTGGTCAAGTCCACCACAAAAGGAATTTCCTACTCATGTTGATAACACAGATTCTCAGACATCATCCGTAGCCGATGAGGAAATTGTTATTGAAAGTCCAGAAGTCTCTTTAGACTTCCCATCCTTGCAGTCTGACCGCAATGTTTCTAACCGCAATCATGAACTGCAATCAGTCCCATTGCACAATATTAAATGTCCCACCATAGTGTCCACCAAGACTTACTATGCGGTAGTCCAAAGCACTACACCGCTGACCGAAGTCAAAAGTTCTATGACTATTGAAACAATTAACCATGAATTACCAATTGAAAATTTTGAATTTGGTCAATGTTCTCAAAGTCCTGACTTCTTAAGTTCGGATGAATCGAGTCAATATTTTTCAAAATCCTCAAAAGATTTAAGGAAACCGCAATTAAATGTCACTGACTGCGGTTCTCCTAAGACCGAAGCAAAAAGAGCTTTTAAAGAAGAATTTCGTTCTCGTGGCAAGCAACGTCAAATTTGTTCAAAACAAAAGAAATTTGTGAAATGTACAAAGTCAAAAAGTCCTGAAAAACTTGTTTTCTCAAATTATCATTTCAAGAAAACTGTTTCCAAGAAAACAAAAAGGAAGGAGTTCACTGTTTCTGACAATACTCAAAAAACATCCATCTCTAAGGATAAGTCTTTTCGATCGAATGGTTTTCAAATCTATTCTCTCAATGATCCAAAATGGAAAGGTATTCTACCTACTCCAATACTTCCAATGTCACTTTCAAAATCTCAAAAATGGAAAGGAATTATGTTAACTCTGGCACTTAAAAGGTCATCTCAAGTGTTTAATTAAGAAATCACATCACAAAAGGCCTTCACATGTCTACACACCTGCAAGACCTGCACTAAACACTTTTTCGAGACATACAAACAAAAGGGTCAAATATCGCAATCCTCGGAATGGACAAAAGCATACTTTTTCTTCAATACCTCAGATTAAGTCAAATGTCAGGGAAAATGACAAAAAGTTCACATGTCAATGTCAATGTAAAAAAATTCTCTCTCATGACACATCTCATCTCTCCTAAAAACACGTTACTATCCACAATATCACAAAACTCCAAAGAACTTCAAACACCCAGGACTAGGCTTGAAAGTTGACTTAAAACCTATCTCTGCCACCTCGCATCATGCATCAATTAACACATTGTATGTGACTCCGGGCTCCAATATCGCTTGAGTGCCCTAATTAACCACTTAATCTCTGTAGGCTTTGTGCAAGGAGGATCAAGAAGAAGAATGGTTGATCGACAGTGCCTGCTCCTTGCACATGACCGGAAGGTTAGAATACCTTTGGGATTTCAGGCCTATATGCAATGGTGGAAATGTCACTTTTGGAAACAATGCAAATGGCATCATACGAGGCTATGGTGTTCTCACTACGGGGAACTTTTCCATTCAGAAGGTTGCTTATGTAGAAAGCCTTAAACACAATCTCATAAGTGTTGGCCAACTATGTAAAGCAGGCCATCGAGTGGAGTTTGATGATTAGTTCTGTTACATAATGACAAGTGATAGATGCACTTGCTTACTCAAGTCACGATCCGAAGGCACCATGTATCCTCTGGATGTCTCTCTCATCATTGGTAAACCGCAGTTGTGTTTCCTATCAAAAGTTGTATCCGAAGTCAGCTGGCTATGTTACCGCAAGCTAGCTCATCTCAACTTCAGATACATCAACAATCTGGTCAACAGAGAACTTGTCCGCGGTCTCCCTATTCTCAAATTCAGCAACGATACTCTCTGTCCAGCTTGTGAATGTGGTAAACAGGTCAAAGCAATACACCCTCTGATAATGGACTCTTCTATTTCTGAACCACTGGAGTTATTGCACATTGATCTCTGCGGTCCTTCAACTGTAGCCAGTCTCCACCACAAGAAATACATACTGGTTATTGTTGATGACTATACACGCTTCACATGGGTCTTCTTTCTCAGACTCAAATCAGAAACACCGCAGATCTAGAAACACCGCAGATCTTCATCAACTTCATCAAGGAAAACGAACTTCAGATCAAGCTTCCAGTTAGGCGTATCCGCAGTGATAATGGAACCGAGTTCACTAATCATCTTCTCAACAGTTTCTTGGTGTCCAAGGGCATTTCTCACAACTTCTCAGCACCCTACACACTGCAACAAAATGGTGTCGTAGAAAGAAGAAACTACACACTAGTAGAAGCAGCCAGATCCATGCTTAACTTCGCCCACCTTCCTCTCTACTTCTGGGCTGAAGCTGTAGCAACCGCATGCTTTGTCCAAAACCGAAGCATTGTGTGCAAATGCCTCAACAAGACACCATATGAGGGCCTTAACAACCGCAAGCCAAATGTTCGTTTCTTTCATATTTTTGGGTGTAGATGCTTCGTGATCAACAACAAAGACCAGCTCAACAAGTTTGCACCAAAGTCTGATGAAGGCATCTTCCTTAGTTATTCCACTAACAAGGCTGCTTATCGAGTGCTCATTAGGCATACAAGGTTGATCATTGAAAGCTTGGATGTGAAATTCAATGATTCTCACAACCGCGATGCCCCTCCATCCACTGAAACCACCACATTCATGGAATGTGACATTCCTGCCTCTTCCGGTCCTTTAAATCTAGTTGAAGTCAGTTATGATGATCTTTTCGATCCTGTTGAAACGGCAAAACTATCCGAAGTTCTTGTGTTTCCCGCAGCTCAACAACATCACGCTGATATTTCTGGACCATCTTCATCCGAAGTTTTATCTATCAATACTTCCACCTCTCCGGTTGAGGGGGAAAGCTCTACTCCGGATCTAGCCGCAACCATCGAGGTTCCAGTACCTGATGTTGCTCAAATTCCTGCTCGCAGAGAAACATTATCATCAAACGTATCTTCGGATTCGAATGTTGAACTCAAAGAAAAATATTGACACTAGAACCGATCCAAGAATTGTCACTCTCCCATCCGCAGTCCAGGGGGAACCTTCTCAGGTTATAGATGGACTCCTTTCAACAATCCAGGGGGAACCTCTCTAAACCAAAGAAAATGCCTCTCTCGCTCCAACAAGTCAAGATCATTCAGCAGGCTGTTGACAAATCCAGGGGGAACTTCCTTCCCAATCCGAAGCAACCTCTGATATTGAAAACATTCCTTCAACCGCAGCTGCTGATCATCTGATGCCTCGTCTACATGTATAGACGAAGGATCACCCACCAGGCCAAATTGTTGGTAACCCATCCGCAGGTATCCAAACTCGATCTGCCAAAGATTTATCTGATCATTGTCACTATGCAACATTTATGTCCATAGTCGAGCCTCGATCTATCAATGAAGCATTATTGGAACCAGATTGGATTTCTGCAATGCAAGAAGAACTGGAAGAATTTGAAAGAAGAAAAGTATGGCAACTTGTTCCCATTCCACAAGGCCATACTATTGTTGGTACAATATGGGTTTCAAGAACAAGCTAGATGAATCTGGTGTGGTTATCAGAAATAAGGCAAGGCTAGTTGCTAAAGGCTATAGTCAACTGGAAGGTGTTGACTACGATGAAACATACGCTCCGGTGGCTAGAATGGAAGCAATCAGAATTTTCTTAGCATATGCTTCTCACAAAACATCAAAGTACACCAAATTGACGTTAAGAGTGCTTTTCTCAATGGGGAATTGAAAGAAGAGGTTTATCTTCAACAACCTCCCGGCTTTGAAAGTATCTAGTTCCCTGATCATTGCTACAAGCTTCAGAAAGTAGTCTACGGTCTGAAGCAAGCCCCTAGAGCTTAGTATGAGACTCTTTCTGAATTCTTAGTCTCTTCAGGCTACAAAAGAGGAGTGATTGGTCCGACACTATTTAGAAAAGAAAACGGGTCTCACCTTATGCTGGTACAAATATATGTGGATGATATCATCTTCGGATCATCTGATCAAGGAATGGGGTGGATGAATTTGCTAAGCTCATGACAAAAAAATTTCAAATGAGAATGAATAGAGAGATTAATTTCTTTCTAGGTCTTCAAGTCAAACAAATACAACAAGGGAAATTCATTCATCAAGAGAAATACACCATTGAACTTCTAAAGAAATACTCTATGGACAAATGTTCTTCGGCTAAGGTTCCTATGGCCTTCGGATATAGGATCTTTGCTGATCCCTCTGGCGAATCTGTGGATCACAAGACTTATAGAGGTATCATTGGCTCTTTAATGTATCTCACCGCAAGCTGACCAGACATTGTCTTTGCAACTAGTGTGTGTGCAAGGTATCAGGCTGACCCAAAAGTGTCTCACATGACCGCAGCCAAACAAATTCTTCGATACCTAAAAGGAAGTGAGTCTCTTGGCCTATGGTATCCTGCAGGCAATGACTTTAGTCTTCAAGCGTTTACTGATGCAGATCATGCCGGATGCAAACTTGATCGAAAAAGTACATCTGGTGGATGCCAATTTTTAGGAGGTAGACTTGTCAGCTGGTCCTCAAGAAAACAAAGTTGTGTTTCTTTATCTACCGCAGAAGCAAAATATGTGGCCGCAGCCAGCTGCAGTTCCCAAGTCCTTTGGATGAAGACACAACTGTTAGACTATGGATACAGGATACTGCGGATACCAATCTATTGTGACTCTAAGAGTGCCATAGCGATTTCTCACAATCTTATCCATCACTCAAAGACCAAGCATATTGAACTATGGTATCGGTTCATCAAAGACCACATTCTGAAAGGTAACATTGAACTCATCTTTGTCCCTACACACGAAGAGCTTGCTGATGTTTTTACAAAAGCACTTGACTTTACTAAACTCAATGAATTCTTACAAATGTTAGGAATGATGAACCCGAACCCTCAATTCTTCCAAAATTGATAGGCACCGCAGACCATTCATGGTCTCCATTGCGGTTCTAAATAAAAGATATTTATAATAAATGGTTTTGGGATATCCTGTTGTAACACCGTATAAATTTAAAACAATTTTTCACATTTTCAAAACTCATTTTCCAAACACATTTATTAATAAAATCTCATTGTATCATATCTTTGTTCCACAAAACATTTCTCAAGATCAAAATACATAAAATCCCATGTGTGTGTACGAATCATGTCGGCGTCTTCCCGTGATCATCACTGGTACCTGAAACACATAACACATAACACCGTAAGCATAAAGCTTAGTGAGTTCCCCAAAATACCACTCTAACACATATATATTTGATGGGTTTTAGCCATAAGAACTTTCCTATGTGTGCATGCAAAACCCTAATGCTTGGATCTAGGCTTTCTAATTAAACATGCTTTGAATCCAAGACTTCTGACAACCAATTGAGTATAAGAACAATACAAAATCAGATCTACAAGTTTACCTTTGAATCTCTTGTTTTGATCTTGTTGTCTTGGAGCTCTAGAGTCACAATTGTCACTCCTCTAATGGCTTACAAACACCAAATAGCAAAGAAGATGATTTGAGAGAGAGGAGAGGAGGAAATCAGCCAGGGTTTCTCTATTCTAGATGGGATGCCGATTTCCCTTGGCCATAGGGTCTATTTATACTTGTAGACTCCTTAAGGGTTTCACCTTAAACCCTAGTTGGATAATCTTCTCTTAAAGCAATCCAAATCCTTACCATAGATAAGCCTTGGACGATTTTGAGCTATCCCAAGCTCTAGAATCCTTCCAACCCCTATCCCTTAAGGATTTACAGTCTAAAGTGTAACTATCAAACAATTGACAGTTTATACCCTCTTATTTAATTAATCTCTTTAAGTCACCAAATTAATACTAATTAATTTATGACTTATATTAATCAAATACCAATATTATTATTCCTTATATTATTCTCATAATATATTAATAATATTTACTCTCTCATAATAAATCATCCTGTCAAGTTGCTATGGTGAAGGAAACCCAAAAGGACCATGCACAATCGA
The DNA here is from genome assembly GCF_002870075.4 of Lactuca sativa. NCBI lineage: Eukaryota > Viridiplantae > Streptophyta > Magnoliopsida > Asterales > Asteraceae > Lactuca > Lactuca sativa. The sequence goes on from NC_056629.2 coordinate 175,356,829, forward strand.
GTCAAATACTTGCCTAATATAGTTGCAGCCTTAGACACTATTCCAACAGTCTCCCACTTGGATAAGTCTAGTAACTATATGCACAAGTACAATTCGATTCGCAATCATAGCTCTCAAAGAAGCTATCAAACTCTGATCTAATCAATCTTGTCCTTTAGATAAGGGATCGTACAGTCCTCTGTTAGATATCATGCTAACAATTCTATGGAATGATTAGTCAAGCATTTAGATTTCTCAATCTCTGATTTATTTGACATAAAACTTAATCGAACACATCAATTCAGTTCTGACCGGGCCCGACACATAAGTCAAATCAAATCATCGAGTGGCCGAGATATCGCTTTTACCTTCATTAATCAACTATACACAACAATGCATTTTATAACACCGAGTTACTGATGCGTTTTCGCATTATCAATGTACAATCAATCAACAAATAACAAACCATATGTCTAGGTTTTAAGACTATATGATATTATCGTGTCGCGATCACCCTTTTATATCATATTCCATAAGGTGATTCCAGCAAGCGCAGATTTGTTCCAATGCTCAAAACTAGTTCATAAGCACTCATGAACGTCGCAACAATCTTTTGCTATGTCTAATACCATTTAGACAATCTACGCACCAATTCACGACAATCTTCATTCATATCTACTTCCAACATATGAACGATTGTGGACAATTTGAATAATTCGATTATTCTTAATAAATTCAATTATTCTGGAAGTCAAAACATGCAAAATGAAACAATAGTTAAACAATTAACATAAGACAGTAACATTACTCATAAATAAAACCCCTTTATTTAATCATCAAATGTTAATTACATTTATCTATTACACGTTTCTACTACAATCTAATCTATGCTAATATCATCCTTCAGCCCAATACTCCTAGCATGCTGCAAGTGCTTAACCCTACTTAGTCCCTTCGTAAGCGGATCTGTTGGGTTATCATCTGATGATATCCTCTTCACTACGAGTTGTCCTTCTTCTACACGATGTCTAATAAAGTGATATTTTCTGTCGATATGTCTAGATCTACCATGATCCCTTGGTTCCTTGGTCAAGGCAACCGCTCCCTCATTATCACAGAAAATCTCCATGGGCTCCTTTATGGCAGGTATGACTCCAAGATCACCGATGAAGTTCTTCAGCCATATTGCCTCCTTCGACGCTTCACTCGCTGCAATGTACTCTGATTCGCACGTTGAATCAGCTACAGTTTCCTGTTTGGAATTTTTCCATGTCACTGCTCCTCCATTCAGGGTAAAGACCCAACCCGACTGCGAACAGTAGTTGTCCCTGTCGGTCTGAAAGCTGGCGTCATTATACCCTCGCACCTTCAAGTCATCACTCCCTCCGAGGACTAAGAACCATTCCTTTGTCCTCCGAAGGTACTTAAGGATATTCTTCACCGCAATCCAATGGGCTCTGCCAGGGTTCTCTTGATATCTACTAACCATGCTCAAAGCAAAGGCTACATCAGGGCGAGTACAAGTCAGAGCGTACATGATTGAGCCAACTGCGGAAGCGTATGGTACTCGGCTCATTTATGCTATTTCAGCTTCGGTACTCGGACTTTGAGTCTTACTCAACTTGGCATTACTTTGTATCGGTAATTCTCCCTTCTTCGAGTTTTCCATACTAAAACGTTTTAGTACATTCTCTAAGTAAGTGTTCTGACTAAGTCCTATTAGTCTCTTACTTCTTTCTCTCACTATCCTTATTCCCAAAATGTAAGAAGCCTCTCCGAGGTCCTTCATAACGAAGCACTTCCCAATCCAGGACTTAAACTCCTGCAGAGTCGGGATGTCGTTTCCTATGAGCAATATGTCATCGACATATAGAACGAGGAAGCTAACTATACTCCCACTGGCTTTGACATATACACATGATTCATGTTGGCTTCGTACAAATCCAAACTCTTTGACTTTCTCATCGAAGCAAAGATTCCATCTGCGAGACGCTTGCTTAAGTCCATAAATGGACTTCTCAAGCTTACACACTCTATTCGGATGCTTCGGATCAACAAACCCCTCTGGCTGAGCCATGTAAACATCCTCAGCCAACTTTTCGTTAAGGAAAGCGGTCTTGACATCCATTTGCCAAATCTCATAATCATGAAATGCGGCAATAGCTAGCATCACTCTAATAGATTTTATCTTCGCAACTGGTGAGAAGTTCTCATCATAGTCAACTCCGGGAGTTTGAGTAAAGCCCTTCGCGACCAATCGCGCTTTATATGTGTGTACGTTTCCATCCACGTCGGTCTTCTTCTTGAAGATCCATTTGCACCCAACGGTCTTACGTCCGGGCACATAATCAACCAAATTCCAAACTTGGTTATCATACATGGATTGGATCTCGCTATCCATTGCCTCTTTCCATTTCACAGACTCCGGGTCTGCCATGGCTTCCTTATAGCTATTAGGTTCATCAAGATTTATTAGTGTACCATCACTAATATACATGTCCCCTTCGGTAGTGATATGAAAACCATAAAACTAGGGTTGAACTCTAACTCTGTCGGAACGTCTAAGTGGTAAGGACTCGTCAATCGGTTCAACCGGAGTTTCCTCCTCGGGTTGAGTGCCAGCGATAGAGGTTCCTTCATCTATCGCCTCTTGAATCTCTTCAAGCTCGATTTGCCTCCCACTGTCTCCTTGGCTTATGAGTTCTCGCTCTCGGAAAACTCCTCTCCTCGCAACGAAGACAACATTGTCCTTCGTTCTATAGAAGAGATATCCAAAGGATTTCTGTGGGTAGCCGATGAAAATACATCGCTCACTTTGAGGTTCGATCTTGTCATGGGTATCTCGTCTTACGAAAACCTCGCAACCCCAAACCTTGATATGTGCCAACGAGGGAGCTTTCCCTGTCCACATCTCGTGAGGTGTTTTGGCAACCTTCTTAGTAGGGACTCGGTTAAGGATATGGGCGGCAGTCTCTAAGGCATACCCCCAAAAAGAGATAGGTAGTGAAGCATGACTCATCATAGAGTGAACCATATCCAATAAGGTTTGATTACGCCTTTCTGCCACACCATTCAATTGTGGTGTCCTAGGTGGCGTCAATTGTGAAACTATTCCACACTCCTTGAGATAATCGTGGAATTCAAGACTTAGGTACTCTCCTCCTCGATCGGATCGAAGCATCTTGATTTTCCTGCCCAATTGATTCTCCACTTCATTCTTGAACTCTTTGAACTTTTCAAAAGTTTCTGACTTTTGCTTGATCAAATAGATATACCCATATCTACTATAGTCATCGGTAAAAGTCACATAGAAGCGGTTCCCATCCTTCGTGGTTGATCTAAATGGTCCACATACATCGGTATGTATTAGGTCCAATAGACCCTCACCCCTTTCACACGTACTTGTGAAGGGTGACTTAGTCATCTTTCGAAGTAAACAAGACTCGCACGTGTCATCTTCCCTAAGGTCGAATGACTCCAACACTCCATCCTTTTGGAGTTGGGCTATGCGTTTCTTGTTGACATGTCTAAGACGACAATGCCATAAGGATGCTCTATCCATACTATTGGAAGAATCTATGTTTAAAACATCATTTCCTAAGTTATCAACAATCATAACAGTTTCATATATTCCATTACATGGTATAGCTTCAAAATAAAAAACACCATTTAGATAAGCTAAAATAGAACCATTCTCATTATTAAAAGAAAATCTAAAACCTTGTCTAAACAAACCATGAAATGAAATGATGTTTCTAGCCATTTCTGGTGAATAGCAGCAATTGATCAAATCTAAACATAAACTATTCCTAAGCACTAAAGAATACACTCCAATCTTGGTTACAAGCGACGATCTTCTGTTCCCCATGATTAGATTGATCCTTCCTTGCTCCACATCCCTACTTCTTCTTAGTCCCTGCACATTAGAGCAAATGTGGTAACCACAAAAGGTATCAAGAACCCAAGAAATAGCATGATTAGAATCGTTAGATTTAATTGTGTATATACCTGTGAAAGATGGCTTGATCTTTCCTTCCTTGATGGCTTGCAGGTACTCTGGGCAGCTTCTCTTCCAATGTCCTATCTTGTGGCAGTGGTGGCACTCTGCCTCCTTCGGGTTAGGGCAGGGTTTAGCAGGATCAACTTTGGTCCCACTAGAAGAGGTACCATCTCGGGCTTTAACCTTACGATAGTTCTTAGATGAAGCCTTCCTCTTCTTTCCCTTTCCTTGTCCAATAGCCAAGACAGGAGCAGCGGGCGGATTGGGAGTTGGTGCAACAGACTTGTCCTTGAAGTTGCTCTCAGCGACCCTCAAGAGACCTTGGAGTTTTCTTAGGGTGACCTCCTCTTTGTTCATGTGGTAGGTCATCCTAAATTGATTGTAGCTCGGAGGCAGAGAGTGAAGCACCATGTCGATCGCCAAGTCTTCCCCAAAGTCAACATTTAACTTGCAAAGGCGGTCGACATTCCTTTGCATCTTTTGTAGGTTCATGGTAAGAGACTCTCCATGACCCATCTTAGCGGAAATCATGTTAGTGAAAATCTCATAACGCTCTTGTCTCGCGTTTTGGTGGTATCTCTCCAATAAGTCTTGATGCATCTCGTACGGGTACATGTCCTCATAGGACTTTTGGAATTCGGAGTTCATGGTGGCTATCATGATGCAATGTACCTTCGTTGCATCTCGCTCATGAGTTTCAAAAGCGGTCATTTCAGCCGGAGTAGCGATTTCAGGGTTGATTTTCTCGAGCTTCTCATCGAGGACATACTCCTTATCCTCATAGCGAGCAATGGTGCGAATGTATCTTATCCATTCGCTAAAGTTCGTTCCATCGAAGGTGACCTTTTGACAAAGGCTCATCAATGTGAAAGAACTAGCAGCAGCGTTGTTTGCGTACGACATCTAAAAATAGAAAGGACAAAGATAGATTAGAATATGAATCCCTAATTATCACCCAATAAAAAAATTAGGGCAAGGATCCAACAACAATATTTACATATTAGAAAAGGGATACCGTAATCTAACATGCAAATAATATGAAGGTAAGTGAATGACGATTCACTAATTCTCCACCATAAAAACATAACTTTAAGTCCTAAATGTATTGAGAATTCCTAGGTTCCGATGAGATTCATTGAAACTATTCAATGGCATGTTGAAATCTCGATATGCCCCTCTTGTTTGTGACTGGGATACCGAGGATCACAAAGTGGGTGTGAATTACCATGCAAATTCACATGGTGCCTTCATTATAACAATCACCTATTCGATGTGCCGGTAAACCACACACACTCCATCGAACTATGATAAACAATGAATCATCCTTTTCCACCTTTGCTTAGAACCAATTAGTGTGCCGGTAAACCACACACGCTCCACTAACTTCTTAGCAAGGGTGCAAAGTGTAATTTCATGGGATTGCATCAATTCACTTTTCCTAAAGTAACTAAGATTGGGAAATTTTAAAAAAATGTATAGTTACTTTGTATTTCATATTATACTTTTAATGAGAGGATGAGATTGCCCTATCCTACCCGTTCGGCTAACGACCCTCCACTGATCAAGCAAGCGGTGGGTGTGAGTGTACACCCATTAAGCGCCATTTTATAGGCCGCAACCTTATACCCACCTTATAGATCGGCTTCGTTAATGAGGCCTACTAACGGTAAGACTAACATTTAGTTATATATATATATATATATATATATATATATATATATATATATATATATATATATATATATATATATTAATCTTGTAATATTATATTAGTATAGAGTTGTATTTTAAACTTTTAAAAATCTAGGGTTTGAAATTTAAATTGTCTAAATTAAAACTTTTAATCACAAAACATAAATTTCAAAACTTGAGGACAAGTTTTAAACATTTAAAACATGGAGGATCAAATAACAAATAATCTCAATTAACAATTAATTCCATAAATATACATATTTGATTTATTTAATGATTTCTTGCAAGATAATTACCAATTTAATCAAAATAATTAATTAATTATCACATAAGGAAATTAAATATTTTATTAGTTGATAAATATCTTTAATTAGATCAAGATTATAGTGTGTCCCAGTGGGACCCTCCAGTCCCAACTCTCTATGGGCTCTCTAGCCCTAACCCTATGGACCCACTGGTCCTATCTTTGGAAACTCTAAATCATGCATATCACATATCACAATAACACACATAAATAGCATACAAATACATTGGCACATAACTCAACAGTATACTAGCACATAACTCTATTACCACTCTAGGTAAGTATATAGTAAGAAGACTCACCTCGGATGTCTCGGTAAATCTCTGACTTGGTAGCAATACGGTCTAGCCTCCGCCTAATCACATAAAGTAAAATACTCTCATAAATATAACTCTCGAGACTAGACTCAACCCTCTCTTGACACAAAGACTCCATTGTTGACCAACCCTCCAAGTCAACAAAGTCAACGGTCAGACTTTGACCCGACTCGCCGAGTGAACTTAGGTGACTTGGCGAGTCTACGCGTGTCCACTATCCCTCTAGCCCCGCATGACACGTCGAGTCCTTCCCCTGCTCGACGGGTCCCACCTGGCATGAGTCACGGGGCCACCCCGACTCAACTCGCCGAGTCCCATAATGAACTCGGTTAGTTCCGCCTTGAACTCCAGTCCTCTAATTCCTTCTGACTCACTGAGTCATTCTCCCAACTCGGCAATCACCCACTGAGTGAACTATGGGGAAACCCTAACCCTACTCGCCGAGTCTGCTCTTGGTACTCGGCGAGTTCATGCCATGTTCGAGCTCAAATGAGCTCCTGAGGTCAGATTCGTTCCTCTAACTCATGGATCTGGCATCCTTAAGCAATATAAACACGTAAAGTTTGGATCTTGATGCCCATGCAACGACCCAATAGCTCTATTTGAAGAAATGGCCTTAATATGCCAACCTAAACTCATAACTCTCCATGACACCCAATAAAGATCAATAAGTTAAGGTCTCTGGACCTCTTTGGATCCAGATTCGAAGCCTCAACACAAGAAGGGACCAATTGCTTCACAAATCTCACTCAAAAAGGGGCAAGAAACCCTAACTCTCAAAACTTACATCAAAACTGAAAGGGAATGGAATATATACCTCAAGATGAAGTCCCTAAGCTTTGGAATCCACAGATTAGCACCCTCTTCAGTTTCCTCTTGCCTTGGTCACCTTCTTCTTGCAAAATCACCCACACAAGGATCAAAAATGGTTTCCTTTCTCTCTCAAAACGTTCACACACTCTGGGGTTTCTCTCTATCAACTGGTAGCCGCAAATGAAGGCCATAAGGGCCTTTAAATAGGTCTCAAACCCCGGAAATTAGGGTTTCATTAAACAGCGTGGCCTCGCCGAGTCCACTAGTCGACTCGCCGAGTCCGGTCATTAACCCGGATGGAAAATCGTGACACTACTCGGCGAGTCTAAGCATCAACTCGCCGAGTCCCTCCCAAATTTTCCAAAAATGAATGAATAAATAATGTACCTGAAAATCCGGATGTTACAATTCTCCCCTACTAGAATCAGACTTCGCCCTCGAAGTCTCTTTCCACAAATAACTCTGGATGCTGCTCGCGCATCTCCAACTCCGACTCCCAGGTCATCTCGGAACCCTTCCGATGTTGCCACTGGACCTAAACCAATGGAACCTCCTTGTTTCTCAAAGCCTTGATCATTCTATCCCGAATCGCGATCGGCCTCTCAACATAGTTCAAGCTTGCATCCACCTGAATGTCCTCTAATGGAACCACTGCAGACTCATCAGCGATGCACTTTCTCAACTGAGACAGGTGGAAGGTATCGTGAATCTGACTCAACTCCGCAGGTAGCTCCAAGCGGTACGCTACCCTGCCCACCCTGAAGGTCACCCTGAAAGGACCAATATACCGAGGCCCCAACTTGCCTCTCTTCCTGAATCGAATCACTCCTTTCGGAGGAGCTACCTTCAGGAGTACGAAGTCACCAACTTGGAACTCGAGCTCCGAGCGACGCCTGTCTGCGTAGCTCTTCTGACGACTCTGAGCCATCAGTAACCTCTGCCGGACCTGCTGAATCTGCTCAGTCGTCTGAAATACTATCTCTGTACTACCCATCACACGCTGACCGACCTCACCCCAGCAAATGGGAGTCCGAAACCTCCTCCCATACAACAGCTTAAAGGGTGGCATACCAAAGCTCGAATGATGGTTGTTGTTATAGGAAAACTCAACCAATAGCAAAAGTGTGTCCCAACTCCCTTCGACGTCCAGTACACATGCCCGAAGCATGTCCTCGAGCGTCTGAATCGTTCGCTCACTCTGCTCGTCGGTCTGTGGGTGGTATGCCGTGCTAAAATGCAGCCTCGTACCCAACTCCTCATGAAACTTCTTCCAGAACCTGGAAGTGAAACGCACATCTCGATCTGAGACAATCGAAGTCGGCACCCCATGTCGTGATACCACCTCCTTCACGTACAACTCTGCTAACCTCTCAGCGGAAGAGTTATCACCGATAGCAAGGAAATGAGCGCTCTTCGTCGACCTGTCCACAATCACCCAAATTGCATCGACGACCCTAATAGTCCTCAGAAATTTGGTGATAAAATCCATGGTAATCTGTTCCCACTTCCACTCGGGAACCTCCAACGGCTGCAACTTACCATGCGGTCTCTGGTGCTCAACCTTAACCCTGCGACAGGTCAAACACCTCTTAACGAACCATGCAACAACCCTCTTCATACAGGGCCACCAATACTCTTTCTTCTGGTCCAAATACATCTAAGTGGCCCTAGGATGGATCGAAAACTTCGATCTATGCGCCTCCTCCATCAAGATGGTGCGCGTTCCGCCCACAAACGGCACCCAAATCCGTCCCTAAAAGGTCATAAGCCCTCGGCTATCGGTGATGAACTCCAATACCTGCCCGATAACCCGCTCCCTCTTACGGTTCTCTGATCTCCCGGCCTTAGCCTGGGCCCCTCGAATGGCGTCAAATACCGGGGTCATCACTGTCAGCCTCATACAAACATCCCGTATCGGGGCGCCCTCCGCCCTACGACTCAGGGCATTGGCTACAATGTTAGCCTTGCCCGGGTGGTACAGCATCTCACAATCGTAATCCTTCACCACATCCAACCATCTCATCTGGCGCATATTCAGGTTGGGTTGGTCCATCAAATACTTCAAGCTCTTATGGTATGTGTATATGGTACACCGAATCCCATACAGATAGTGACGCCATATCTTGAGGGCGAACACCACTGCCCCCAACTCGAGATTGTGGGTGGGATACCTCATCTCATGAGGCTTCAGCTGCCTCAATGCATATGCTATCACATGACCCCTCTGCATAAGCACCGCTCCCAACCCCGATATCGACGCGTCACAATACACTACGAAGTCCTCCATCCCCTCCGGAATGGCTAATACCAGGGCTTCGCATAGTATCTGGCGAAGTGCCTCAAAGGAGGTCTGCTGCTCTGGGCCCCATGAAAAAGCAACACCATTCCGGGTCAACTTGGTGAGTGGCACAACGATCTTGGAGAAATCCCTGATGAATCTCCTATAATAGCCAGCCAACCCTAGGAAACTCCTGATCTCGGTGGGGGATCTCGGTACCTCCCAACTCATCGCTGCCTCGATCTTGGCCAGATCGACCAATCTCCCATTATGTTTAATGAGGTGCCCAAGGAAATGGACCTCCCGTAACCAGAATTCACACTTGGAGAATTTGGTGTAAAGCCTCTCCGATCTCAGAACTCCAAGGATCTCCCTCAAGTGCTCCTCATGCTGCTCTCTGGATTTCGAATACACCAATATATCGTCGACGAACATGATTACCGAGCGGTCCAACATCGGCCTGCACACTTTATTCATGAGACCCATGAACGCCGCCAGTGTGTTGGTGAGCCCGAAAGGCATCACCACGAACTCGTAATTCCCGTAACAAGTCCTGAATGTTGTCTTCTGGATATCCTTATCTCGCACCCTCATCCGATGATATCCAGACCTCAAATCAATCTTGGAGAACCAAGATGCTCCCTGCAATTGATCGAACAAATCGTCGATCCTCGGCAACGGGTAACGGTTCTTGACCGTCAACTTGTTCAACTCCCGGTAATCAATGCACATCCGGTGTGAACCATCCTTTTTCTTGACAAAGAGGATAGGTGCTCCCCACGGTGAACTGCTCGGCCGAATAAATCCCTTCCCCAACAGTTCTTGAAGCTGCAAGGATAACTCCTGCGTCTTTGGAGGTGCAATGCGATAGGGCGCCTTGGCGAAAGGTGCCGCCCCCGGAACCAAATCGATACGAAACTCTACCTGCCTCTCAGGAGGCACGCCCGGCAACTCCTCCAGGAAAACATCCGGAAACTCATGCACTATCGGAACCTCATCAACTACCCTCAGCCTTCCTGAATCAACCCTCGTATCCAACACATACACTACAAACCCACTACAGCCCTGCTATAGACTCTGTCTCGCTCTAGCGGCCGAACAAAATGCTGACCCAGAATGTGTACCCTCGCCATACACTATAAGAACTCCCCCACTAGGGTCTCGTATAGTCACCAGCTGTCTCTCGCAGTCGATGACCGCTCTAACTTTGCTCAACCAGTCCATGCCCAGGATGACGCAGACATCTCCCATCGCAATAGGAACTAAATCAATCGAAAACTCAACGCCGAAAATCTCGAGTACACACCCTCGAATCACTTCGGTGGCATACACCGTCCTCTCGTCAGCTATGGAAACTCTCAGAGGTCGACTCAATGCCTCTCGGCTAATACTGATGTGCTGACTAAAAGCCAAAGATACAAAAGACCAACTCGCACCCGAGTCAAATAACTCCAAGGCAGGTACATAACTCACAAGAAAAGTACCTACGCATAACATAAAATAAAAACAATATCCCAAGCATCAAAATAAATACAAGAAGGGATACATACCGGCCACGACATCGGGCGCTGCACGGACCTCCTCCGCAGTCAACTGAAAGGATCTCCCTAGTGCCTTCGGTACCTCGGCCTTCACTGGCCGGCTCTCAGTAGCTCTGATAGCAGCAGGGGAAAATCCTTGAGATGCTCCCTGGGCTATCCCTCGCAAATGTAGACACTCTGCCTTACGGTGTCCGGTCTGGTTGCTGTGAAAGCATACTGCAAACCCCTTGGGGTAATCCTTGGCCATATGCCCCTCCTTGCCACATTTGTAGCAAGACCTCGCTCTGCACAACCCATCGTGGCTCTTTCCGCACTTGGCACAAGTGCGGCCCTTCTGACTCCTAGATCTCGAATCAGCGGGCTTGGCCCACTTGGCTACCGGCTGAGACTGCGCCGGTCACCGATCCCTCCCCTGAGACTCAGCCTCCTCCCTAGCCTGGGTCTCCAGCTCTATCTCCCTCTTCCGAGCATTTTCCTGAAGCTCAAAAAATGTCCGGTACATCGAGTTCGTGACGAACTCCCGTGTATCCCCCCTCAAAATGCTCAGATATCGGCTCATACGTGCCTGCTCGAAGGACACGTGCTCTGGTCAGAACATCGTCCGCTCATGGAACATCCTTGTAATTACTGTGACAGACTCAGTACCCTGCTTGAGGGTCAGAAACTCCTGGGCTAAACGCTCCCTCTCCACTTAGGGAACGTAATCATCTCGGAACATAGCAGTGAACCTCTCCCAAATCACTGCAACAAGCTCAGCAGGCGAATAATGCACCGTCACAAACTTCCACCAGTCCTTCGCTCCCAAGAGAAGCTGGTTCAACAAGAACCGAACTCTCAAATGCTCTGGAGATGAGCAGGTGAAGAAACACCCCTCGATGCCTAAAATCCACCTCATCGCTGCAATCGGGTCCTGGGTCCCATCAAACTCTGGTGGTTTTGTGTTGCTGAACTCCCGGAACAGCAACGCATCACCACCCTGCGGTCTCACAGCAGCTACAGCTGCAGTGGCCGCAACAACAATAGCATCAGAAAGAGCAACGTATCTCTCGTCAAATGTCTCTATCAGGGTGGTCTTGATAGACCCGAACATCTCTGGAATCTCAGCGCGGATGGCAGCAGCCACCTCATAATGAATCATTTAGCGGAGCTCCTCATCGCTCACACCCCCTCCACTAGTCCCTGGTCTTTGGCGCGTCCCCACCATGATGCCTCTCTGAAATACAACACAAGATATCAGAGACTCGCCCGGGTGTACACACACTCGATACCCCCAATCCTACTTGGTCTCTGGTACCCTAAGGATTCTTACTTGGGTTGCGCACTGACTCGGTGCCTTCGGTAGTATGGGGCCAATACTACCGACCACACCGCCTCAGCATCCCTAGCAGCAAAACTCTACTCTCTTAAATCACATGCTACTCACTAGCTGATCTCTCATAAGCTCCTCACTGCTATCTAAACACTCTCAAGCATCCCTAGCAGCAAAACTCCTAGACTAAGGCATCATATATCAGGCCACTCTAATCCTAATAAGGATACCTAGTCTACTCTAGCATGCATAATATAGCTCATCATATAACATAACATAATATATATCGTAACACTTATTACAAGGGTATTTTGGGAAATCACCGTTCGGGCGCTGGCTGATCGTACACACGACTCTACTCTGTTTGTCTCAAAACTCCTTTTTACTCTAAAAAAATTGTTTTGTTAACAAAACTTTCCTCGAATCCTCGGTTTGAGTTCAAACACGCCCGAAGATGCATCCGAATCCCTCAAACCAAGGCTCTGATACCAACTTGTAACACCGTAAAAATTTAAAACAATTTTTCACATTTTCAAAACACATTTTCCAAACACATTTATTAATAAAATCTCATTGTATCATATCTTTGTTCCACAAAACATTTCCCAAGATAAAAATACATAAAATCCCGTGTGTGTGTACGAATCATGCCGGCGCCTTCCCGCGATCATCACTGGTACCTGAAACACATAACACATAACTCCGTAAGCATAAAACTTAGTGAGTTCCTCAAAATACCACTCTAACACACATATTAGCCATTCAAGGCTATAGCTCTAATGACTATCTGGTCAGTGTGTCCCAGTGGGACCCTCCAGTCCCAACTCTCTGTGGGCTCTCTAGCCCTAACTCTATGGACCCACTGGTCCTATCTCTGGAAACTCTGAATCATGCATATCACATATCACAATAACACACATAAATAGCCTACAAATACAGTGGCACATAACTCGGCAGTATACAAGCACATAACTCTATTACCACTCTAGGTAAGTATAGTGAGAAGACTCACCTCGGATGTCTCGGTAAATCTCTGACTCGGTAGCAATACGGTCTAGCCTTCGCCTAATCACATAAAGAAAAATACTCTCATAAATATAACTCTCGAGACTAGACTCAACCCTCTCTTGACTCAAAGACTCCATTGTTGACCAACCCTCCAAGTCAACAAAGTCAACGGTCAGACTTTGACCCGACTCGCCGAGTGCACTTAGGTGACTCGGCGAGTCTACGCGTGTCCACTATCCCTCTAGCCGTGCATGACACGTCGAGTCTTTCCCCTGCTTGACGGGTCCCACCTGGCATGAGTCACGGGGCCATCCCGACTCAACTCGCCGAGTCCCATAATGAACTTGGCGAGTTCCGCCTTGAACTCTAGTCCTTTAATTCCTTCTGACTCACTGAGTCATTCTCCCAACTCGGCAATCACTCACTGAGTGAACTGTGGGGAAACCCTAACCCTGCTCGCCGAGTCTGCTCTTGGTACTCGGCGAGTTCATTCCATGCTCGAGCTCAAATAAGCTCCTGAGGTCGGATCCGTTCCTCTAACTCATGGATCTGGCCTCACAAATCTCACTCAAAAAGGGGCTAGAAACCCTAACTCTTAAAACTTACATCAAAATTGAAATGGAATCGTATATATACCTCAAGATGAAGTCCCTAAGCTATGGAATCCACATATTAGCACCCTCTTCAGTTTCCTCTTGCCTTGGTCACCTTCTTCTTGCAAAATCACCCACACAAGGATCAAAAATGGCTTCCTTTCTCTCTCAAAACATTCACACACTTTGGGGTTTCTCTCTATCAACTGGTAGCCGCAAATGAAGGCCATAAGGGCCTTTAAATAGGTCTCAAACCCCGGAAATTAGGGTTTCATTAAACATCGTGGACTCGCCGAGTCCACTAGTCGACTCGTCGAGTCGACTAGTCGACTCGCCGAGTCCGGTCATTAACTCGGATGGAAAATCGCGACACTACTCGGCGAGTTTAAGCATCAACTCGCTGAGTCCCTCCCTAAATTTCCAAAAATGAAGGAATAAATAATGTAGTTGAAAATCTGGATGTTACACCTGCGTACTACAGTCATATACCGCAGCCATATATTATACTTACCTCTCATTGGTCTTTTGTTTGTTATTACTAATCTCTTTTACAAGTGCTCTTCTCATATTCTCCTATCGTGATCACTCGCGATGGCAAAAGGGTCCATCCGTAACGATGAGTCCATCCGCAACCTTTTTTAAAAAAAATAAAAAAATAAAAAATAAACCATAGTGTTCTATTTAATGATTTTTCATTAAATAGAACATTAAATATAAAAAAAAAAACATTCCTTGAGAAACTGTCATCTTTCTTTTTCTTAAAAACTTTTGTGACAGACCTATATTAGGTGTGATGACAAAAAGGATTGGTTTTCCATAAGCACACCTCAAACCTGTCCTTTCCTTTACCCAGAACGTCCCATCAGTTACAACCTCCACTCCATATCCACACGTTTGCCAGACATGATGTCGCACGTCTGACTTTTCATTAAATGTTAGCCCTTTTAGCAAATCCTCAAAATCTTTTAGAAACCGTTTCATTTTTTGTGGCTAAGATTAAATCTTAATCCAAGAATTTCCTCAAAATCGACCCTTAATCTTATCTTTTTACCTAGGGTAAATTCCTTTTATAGTTCATCCTCCCCATATAAACCTTTTGACTTCTCAATTGACACTTTACGCTTTCAGAACCCTTAAACCGTCAAAAAAAACTCACTACAATCACAGTTTCTCTAATCCTCATACATTATCAATCTTCTACAATGGTGAAATCAAGTGTGTCAAAGAAACCAGCTAAGCCCTCTGGATCACGAAGCTCCAACCCCACAAACTCTCCCACGATTGCTTCCAGTAATTTCAGAGCAATCTTCGATGATCATCCCTCATACAATGCCCCACTCAAGTTGATGATCAAGTTCTTAAAGAATCATCCTTTGTATGGTCCATTTGATGCTTTCACAGACGTGGTTTCAATCTCTACACTCTTCAAATGCGCTTTTTTGCATATTGACCACTCAACAACCTCCAAGAAGTTCATCTCAACCTAGTTGACGATTCCCTGGTTATATTGTCAAAAGAAAAGTTTCTCAACGCCATCAATCTTTTGATTCACCCATCCATCAAGTTTATCACCCCGTCAATGGCCGACATCACATCTGCTCTCTATCAGATGGGATACAAAAAGAAGATTAAGGGCATCAGTGAATTCAAGAAGAACCAACTGCCCGCCGTGTGGCAATATGTGTGCCACTATGTCATCCGTAGTCTCTCCGGCAGAACCGGAGGCATCGATAATATGGGTCTTAAACTGCTGGAACTTGTATGGAGTATTTTCACCGGCCACGATGTCAACTTCGGCCAAATCCTTTGGGATGATTTCCTTCAGTACATTCCCAAGGAAAGTCCTAAGGAGAAATCAACCGAGCTCAGTTTTGCTAGGTTTTGGTCCTTGTGCATCTTGAATCTTCATTCTGATGCAGGTATCAGTATGGGAGACGACATCAACTTCTTCATCACTAAGGATTTTGAAAGTTACTCTCCCTCATCTGATCAAACTCCCTTTGGACCTATCCGCAGACTCCCAACCTACATACTTACAACCCTTGGTCTTGAGACTGCTGATGTCTCTGACCACATAGAGGCTACGGAGGGTATTGACCCATACCCACCTACCCCGCCTCTTCCATCCGTAGTTCTTGCTCCTGAAGGTACTGCAGTCCCTTCTTCTACCACTCTTTCCAATGTCACTGGGAGAAGAAAACAGTTAACATCAAAGAAAACACCTCCAACTCCCAAGAAGAATGCTCCCAAGGCAACCACACCCACAGAGAAGCGTAAGTCAAAAACTGTCGTCGTATCTGACAGTGATTCCGGTGAGGATGCGCAACCTATCGCCATTCTCAAAAAGAGAAAAACCACTACCACTAGCCAAATGCGTGACCGGACTAATACTTTAGCCTCTCAACAAGCTCCGGTAGTCCTTGGGGTTGCCGCTGACCCATTCAATGCAACCATCGAATTCCTCTCAAGCTCATCAAGTGAGCATGTTTCATCACATCGTGGAGACACCCCACCAATATCACCCCAAAGGGATGATACTGGTTCTCGCCCTAAGGTCTCCAGGGCTTCCCGACTGCACTTCTTTTCTACTGAGTAATTGAACTCCATCCTTTTATCTGTCACCCAAACACTGCAAACACATTCCCAACCGCAAGGCGCTTCTTCTGCCCATGCCAGAACTGAGTTGAGGCCAGACTTGACCACGGGTCAAGGAGACCAAGGTCGCTCAAGAAATCCTACTCTACTTACATCTATTTCAGGTGGTTTAGGCACGGTGAGCACTAATGTGCAAGGATCCGTGAACCCAAGGGACACCTAGGTACGAAATCAAGGAATTGACGGAAGTGACTCTAGTGATTCTTGGAGCCGTTATCAACCAACTACCGAAGCTAAAATCAAGAAGTATGAAGCTTTCAGAAGGGCCTTCCAAGCTCGTAAAGATCAGCAAATCAAGCAGCAACAGCAGAAAGAACAAGAACTCCAAGTCGTGGCTAAGTATTGGGCAAATGCTATCAGCAATGCCAATTCCGTAGCCACCATCCTCAAAGTTCAAAGCTGGATGGATCAAATGGCTGCATCTCTTCAACAACAACAGGCAGATGCAGCTGCCTAACAAACATCCAAAGTTTCTCCTACTCCAATTTTTGAAGCTTCTCAAGATGAAGGACCCGAGATCAAAATCAGCTCTGCTCCCACTTTTGGTGTGGATGGTGACGACATTCAGGAGGTAAGCAGACCCTCTCCCTCAGATGATGAATTAATGATGTTTGATGAAGGTGAAGAATCAAGTGGCTCCAACCACTCCACCTCCAAACCCAAGAAGAAGAAGAAGAAGAATGCGGTGACTAGGAAAGAGTTCTTATCTCTCCAAGCCAAAGTTGATCAAATCCTGGCTGCGGTCAAGCCAACTCAACCGCAACCAGATGATATTCTAGGACCACAGTCGCTTGTTGAAAGGATTGAGAGACTAGAACCACATAAAAAAATGGCAGCAGAGCGTATCTCCTTGAAAGTTGAAATGGGGATCCGCTCCCTTGACAATAATCGCAAAGCTGACCACAAGGAATTTCTGGCCACTACTGATCGACTCATTTCTGAAGTAATTGCAGTCAAAAAGGATCATCAGGCAGCCATTTTGGATCAAGCCTCCGATTCTAAAAGGTTGATTGCTGAGACTCACTCAGCTTATGAGTCCACAATCACTGTTCTTCAATCCACAATCAACCGGCTGCAGCGCTCAATAACTACCAAGTTCCATGGTCCTGAGATTCTTCTTCTGGTCAAAGAAATCCACAAACTTCTTTTCAATCCTTCTATTCCCAATAATCAGCAGATGGCTGATGCCATGAAATCCCAATTCCAAGAAGTTTTCTCCAAGGTTTATGGACTTAAGCGATGGCTTGAGGAATCACCTGCGTTGCATTCCTCAAGAGGGGGAAGTGAAGAAGAAGAAGTCCATCACTCGAATCAATCCATCTCCGAACATCAAAGTCCTTCAACTGAAAAAATTCCCACTCCGCAACCATCTCATCACACCCCTCCTCACAACTCCGCTCCTCAAATTGCCATAACTTCTGAAAAAACATGAAACTCCCCCACACTTCAAACTCCTTGCAGAACACATGTTTTCTCCAAGCTCAACCGATTCTCCTGCCACAGCTCAAAAGAAGAAAGACTGGAGGTCAGCCAAAACTTGTTGAAGAGATCTGGAGACTAAGTGGCTTCGATACGGTCATGGATGAAACCCTTATCAATTCTTGGGTCAATCCCCACCGGAGGCTGCAAGATGAAGATTATGTTCCCCACCTCACATATGCAGAACCTCCTCCGGATGGCTACTGGGATGTTCCCATTTCACCCAATGCCAGATACTTCACGGTATTTGAGCAGTTTGACCAAAGCCTTCCTGATACCAAGAGATTGCCTATGGAGTTTGAGAGACTTGCACAATTCTTTACTAAGCATGCCTCCCCCATAGAGCACATATGGTCCAATGACCGGCCATCCACAGTTGTAAATTACAAAGGTCAGAAATTTATGAAGGCATAATTCTTCCAGTACACCCTCACCCGAAGGGAACATGACTACATTCGCACCCAAGCAGACTTTCCCAACATGAGCCCGGAGGAAGTGTTTCTCATAGCCAAAGTGTTTCAGAACAAGGCTGAGAAACATCCAAAAATGAAGATTGCACTCGATCGGGCCAACAACTTCTTGATGGAAATTGTGTACGACTTTGCCAAAATTGATGCGGACATCTATCCCATCGTTTCCAAGAAGGTTGATCTACCACCTCTCGACCCTGCACCGATACCCACCGAAGGCTTTGCTGACAGATCCTTAGGTGCAACTAACTTCCTAGAGCTTGGCATCATTTTCAAGAGGAAGACTGACAATGTCAAATACTTTATTCCTATGAGTGCCATGCATCGGCTCACCAGGAAGCAGCTTGACATCTGCCGCATTGAAGTAGAGAAATCCAAGTTCACTACCACAGAGGTCAAGTTTGAGATCCTAAGGAGAATCACCTGGTTAGAGAATGTAAGGAAATTTTGGTGGATTCTGATCAAGTTCCTCAAACTTGATAATTGAACCAAAGTTAAAGAGGTCACTTAGGGGGAAATTGTTGAATCAATAAAAGTGACCCTCTTGAACTTATCCCTACCGCAGTCAGCACCGCAGCCGCAACCAAGAGTTTCTACTTCAGTCATCTGCAACCAAAGTCCAAGGATCAGCAGTCTTGATTTTGTACTCAGTCTATATTGTGTTATCTCTTTTATCTCTATTGTCCAGTAGACCTTTCATGGCTACTCATAGAAAATTTTGTGTTGTAACTCTTGCGTCTCTATAAATAGAGACCATGCTCTTTGTATCAGACTCACATCTTCACTTTCTAATACATTTTCTCTGGATTATCCTTTCTATCTCTTTCTTACTCAACCATACTACTTACTATTACATAGCAGATTGCAATCACTCTTCGGAGCAAGTCTTTGTGACTTAATCACTATGTTTGATCTCACTCACTAACACTGGTTTGAATGCATTCCATGTTATGAATCAACTTATGTGTATACTTGATATAACAATTGTTGTCATTTACTATTCTTTACTTTCCGCATCTATCTAACATTCTAACAATCTAACATAATATTATTGTTAAGCTTATAGATCCTCTGAGATTAACTATTCCGCTAAATACTTGTTCTAACCATTTTTCAAGTGTGTCTCAAAGTTTTTCTCTCAAAAATAGAGATGATGAAATCACATTTTTGACTCTAGCAACTCATGTGGGCCCTACATTGAGGTCACATTCTCTTTAATTGCTCAAAACCATCATATTTTGGTGTATCGGGATCCTGATGTCACAAAATTGCCTAGTATTTTGGTGTATCGTGTTCAAGGATTCCATAAACCCGAACGGATTAATTTTCGAGTTACGATACTCTGGGAAAACGCGTTTAAAGTTTCGTGTCTAAATGGCCCGTAACGCTTGATTTTTCGACTTTTGCAAATATTTTTGCTAAAAATATTTTGACTATGAAATTAAATATTAGCCTATTGTCTGAGTCCAAAAAATCTCTTGGAATTTCCATCGGAGGTGTGTAAGTACCTCAACATATTGATTTAGTTTTACGCGGTTTAAGAAAGTTAGTGTATTACTGTCTGTTCTCTTAAAACTGTCGTATCTGTTGCATATGGACTCTGGTTTGGACGTTCTTTATATTTTAAGAAACAGGGGAACATGTACTTCGAGATTTTAATGTTTTTTTCACTCATAATTTCCTAATATAAATTTTTAATTTTTCAGACACATTAACTTGGGTTACAGTTTGAGTTGTTTGATTCATTTGACAATTTACATATTTGGAAGTAAGATATCATATGGTATCTTATAATATTTGAAATGAACCAATTTATTTTACATTAGATGAAATAAAACTCAATGAGTCAAATTACAAAGAAATTTACTGTAAATTAACCGTTTATAGTCTTTGACCTAAATTCTGGGATGTCACAGATTATAGTCTAATATAGTTTCTACACTGAGATGTATAAAGGATGCTTAATTCAAATTAAGTTGAATTAAATGGGTAGTAATCATACAAGGGATGTATGTGAGACTAGAATGGAGAGTAGAACTTTGGTCTATGGAATTATCACGTGCCAGGGTAAGGGTTACGTACTAGAGTTTACCTAATAATTTTGATATTAGGTAGTCATGGTTTGGGGTGTGAGTAAGATTGAAATGGAGATGAGAGTTTTGTTTCCATGTCACTATCACGGTCCTGGGTGCGGGTTCTATATGTTCCATCTACCGGAGTAATGTGACGAAGAGCCACCGATCATTATAGATAGTCATGTGGAACAGTAGCAGGCCCATTACCTATAGGTGTTAATTAATCATAGTATCCTATAGTATGGATTGTTTTTTCATTCGAGTACTCCATTCTCCTTCTGGTTGTTTTAAGACTCATATTAGCCAAGGAATCCCCTAGTTGTATAGTCAAACCAATTCTCTAAATGATTCATCAGACGAATTGATAATTATGGACTACGATTTGTGAGAATTGGTTGGGATGGGTATGTATGGGTGTAAGTTTTTATATATATCCAAGTTAAGGGGTGTATCTATATTTTTTGGTAATAGTTGGTTTTTTAGGTTTGATAATTATAAACTATTATCATTATAATATTGTGGGATTGAAAACCTATTTGTTTCACCAGGTTTCCCAACCTGACCCACTTAAATTATATGCATCACAGGTAACAAGGTTAAAGCTACTGGAACTTGATTAGGATGAAGAGTGATTAAGAGAAAACCTGCAATAGTGTTCAGGACTATTAGGTCTTTATGTTGTAACAATGTTATGTATTGATTATGATATCCTATAGTTTTTGTATTTTGAAACAATCATCTTTTTTCAAATATATTTTTAAGAAACGAAACTATTTCCGCAAAATATTTTATTATAATGGGATTTCAGCAAACAAAGATATTATGATTTTAAAGTGTAAAGAAAATATTTTTTTTCGGGTCTGGCAAATAGGGGATGTCACAATAACTATAATTTGTTTATCATTATGTTTAATTGCCAACATAACAATTGAAGACTATACACCTTTGACCACCATGTTTCGATCCTATGTCATAAAACCTCCCGTCTCACCATGCACATCTTTGATAATCCTAGCCCAAAATATATCAAGATTATTTACAAATCGTCCACACCATTTTAACAATAAAGCCTTATCAATTGTATCTAGACTTCCAATACCAAGACCAATATTTTGCAGGCGAAACCTTGGACCACTTGACCCAATGCAACTTTTTATCATCAAGATTCCCCCTCCCCCCCCCCCCCCCCCTCCCCAAGAAAAAGTTAGCTCTAGTAGCCTCTAATAACTCAACAACTTTTATGGTAAGTTTAAAGAGAAAGTATTAATAAATACCTAAAGCTCCTTAAACATAATGAATAAACGTATGCCGACCTCCAATGGAAAGCAACTTGGAATTCCAATTTGTTGTTTTAGACTTGAATTTCTCCATAATAGGGTTCCAAATAGCAATGCGAAACATATGTATACCCACCAGAACTCTATGATAAATAAATGGTAACTTGCCTACTTCACAACTCGTAGACATAACTAATGAAAGAATCTCCTTTCCTTCAACACCAACTCTAAAAAGATTCAATTTTTGAACATTAATATGAAGACTAGATACCTCATAAAAACATTTTAATACAATAATGAGGTTTTCAATGTTAACTTTTAAACATTAACCAACAAAAAGCGCATCATCAACATAAAGTAAGTGAGAAATTTAATTTGCAACATTCCTTATTTGGGACGGGGTAAAGAGACATGCATCAATCATGCCAACCATCATAATATTTAACTCTTCCATCTCCAACATAAATAATAAATGAAAAAAAAGAAACTCCCTGTCTAAGACCTTGCTCTACGCTAAAATCATCATAGGACTTCCATCGTCAAGGACAGAAGACCAAGAAGATACCATGTACTGCACCCACTTTTTACCAAAACCCATAAAATCCATAATCTTGAATAAGAAATCCTAAGAGACAGAATCATATGCTTTCTTGAAGTTTATTTTGAAAATCATTCATTTTTTTACACCAAGCCACCATCTCATTCATTACCAAATGGTTATCCAATATTTTTCTACCTTTTAAGAAAAGAAACTATTCAATTCCAATAATAGATCATGCGAAACATCGTAATATTTAACGCTTCCATCTCCAACATAAATAATAAAGGAAAAAAAGAAACTCCCTGTCTACGACCTCGCTCTAAGCTAAAATCATCATAGGACTTCCATTGTCAAGGACAGAAGACCAAGAAGATACCATGTACTGCAACCACTTTTTACCAAAACCCATAAAATCAATAATCTTGAATAAGAAATCCTAAGAGACAGAATCATATGCTTTCTCGAAGTGTACTTTGAAAATCATTCACTTTTTTTTACACCAAGCCACCATCTCATTCATTACCAAAGGGTTATCCAATATTTGTCAACCTTTTAAGAAAAGAAACCATTCAATTCCAATAATAGATCCCATCACCATGGCCAAACAATTTTCTAGAGTTTTGGAAATTATCTTATATAACACACTAATTAGGCTAATCGGGTGAAATCTTTTACCACCCAGGGATCAACAAATTTAGGAATAAATGTAATAAAGGAAGAGTTGCATATTGGGAGAATAAATCCACTAGTAACAAAGTCTATCATAAGATCCATAATATTTTCTTTCATCAAATCCCATAAGTGTTTAACAAAAGAAAAATTAAATCCATTTGGGTCTGGAGCTTTGTACCCACCACAGTCCCATATTATTTTTTTGATTTCATCTTGCAAAAAGACCTCTCACCATTCTTACATTGTTCCCGACACAAAGCACCTAGTCGAGGGATTCTAAAAAGCAAATATGATCCTGACATCCTTTTGAATTTGTTCGAAAAAAACTGATAAAATTCATTTTTAACCTCCCATTAACCTGTAATCCACTCTATATCCTTCAAAAAACCACAAACAATCATATGATACTATCTATGTTTCAAGAATCCATGAAACATTTTGGATTTTCATCTCTATTTTTTGCCCACACAACTCTCAACATACACATTAATAATAAAGAATCTAAAATTCGAAGCTATACACACCCGTTCAACTATAATAAGATCATCATAACATAAAATCAATGATTTTTGGAAAAAATTAGGAATGTAAAATCTCTTCGGTATTTTTCCATTTTTGCGGAACAAGATGTGGACCAAAAATATTTTTCCATGTATGTAGCCTTCATAAAAAATGTTTTTTTTAATATTTATAAAAGACAGGTGTTGTTGGTATTGTTGAAAAATGTTTTTGTATGTGACCATCGTTGAAATAAGATGAACTGTTTTTATTTTATCTGACAAATATTATCAGTTATTTCAGGTTGCGCAGATTTGTGAACAAATGGAAAACACAAAAATACGTGAAAGACGGAATATGCAAAGACGGAAAAATAGCCGCATATTTGGTCGTTTGAAGACAAAACAAATTAAGGCAAAAAATTGCCAAGACTTGAAAACCTCAAGGGACTATTATGGAAATTCAATTATCTTAATTGAATCTTCAAGTGAAATTGAGAAGCAAAAGAGAAACCCACGTATCCTACTCCTACTACAACTTGCACTTCATAGCTACAACTTCTAACCAACTTAAACTCAAGTTCTTTAGATATTTGTTTTACCATGTATATATATACGTGAGTATGTATGTGTAAGAGTGCGTGTTCATTTTTATTTGTAATACCTCTAGCTACATCTCCATACACAAAAAACTCTCCCAACCAAGAACACCACCTCCCTCTTCAAGAACAACTCTTGCAACTTCAACCTTCAAGAACAAATAAAACAACCTCCAAATACCCTCCTCAAAACTCCTCCAAAAACCCTTTCAAATCACCACAACCATCACCACCTTGCTGTTTTTCACGACATCAGAATCTTCAAGTCAGAAACGTAGCAAACTAGGCTCAGTACAAGCACAAAAAGACTAGGGAGATTTTCACCACAAATTCTTTAGAACCGTACCTACATCTATGAATTTTCGTGGACGATTTTGACCAAGGGAAACCCCAAAGAGACGCGAGAAAGGATTGGCTATCCAGAGAGATTTCTGTTTTCGAGTTCAGAATCTTCATGTCAGAAAAAAAAAAACTGGGCACAACAGAGCTAAAATTCTACTAGGGAGATTTTGACCACAAATTCTTCAGAACCTTACCTACATCTAGAAATTTTCGTGGATGATTATGACCACGGGAAACACCAAAGAGACGCGAGAGAGAATTGGCTATCCAGAGAGATTTACTTCGAAAATCTATATCCATCACCACCCAAAGCTCCTTCAACTTCACCATCTTTGCTGCCTTACACCACCAAAATTACAACCTTATTCCACCTTCTAACACTCTCCAAATACCCACTCCAACCTCATCAAATCTCCTCAAAACACCCTATACCCGTATAGAAATACATGACTCATGTACTTTGCACTGTTTTGTAAACAACCCATTTTACATGAAAATGAACTTTTTATTACTTATCAAATACCGGATTGATCTTTGAACAAATATCGACCGGTCGTTCCAAGAGTCCCAATATCGACCAGTCGTTCCAAGAGTTCAGTTCAGTCAATTTATTGATGAACCTACTTGATATATATTTATATATTTTATTATAGCTTTATGTCATGTAAATACAGTTATTTATATTATTATAGCTTTACGTCATTTAAATACAGTCATTTATATTATTATAGCTTTCAGTCATTTATAGCTTTCATATTTATACTTATTCCGCAATTATTATTCTTTATATATATCTACATCTTATATCTTAAACTTATATATATCCATCACACAGTAACTAGTAACTGAGCCTTTCGTTGTAGTGATCAGATTTTTATATTTCCAACAATCGGTATGTAAGCTGATATAAAAGAATATTTTCCAACAGGTATTTCTTTTTCATGTATTTAGTCTTCAGAAAAAGGTCTTTTGGACCTCTTTTGTCTGTGGGATGAAAGACATTTTAAGAAAAAAACATTGTTTGTTTATCAAAAGACAAACCCTAACGTGAAAATTCTTTTTCCACCGCCAGATCGGTGTTGGTAGTGACAACAATGGTAGTGTTGGTGTTGGTTGGTGGTGATGGCGGAGGTGGTAGCCACGATGGAAGTAGCGGTGGAGGAGGTGGTGAAGATGTTGGTGAAGGCAGTATTAGGGGTGGTGGTGGCGGCGACAATAGAGGTGGAAAAACAAATATCATATTAGGCTCTCTCTTTTGAAAAACAAGCAAAGTTTTTCCTTCAAATATCTTTCCTTCCAAAGACAAAAGAGAGGACAAAAAGACCTTTTTCCAAAACACAAACACCATCATAGACTTAAATACTTAATCTTGAAAACATCAATCCGAATCATAAAAATTGTAGAATTTTGAGAATAGAAACTTTATGTTGATAACACAAAGATTTCACCCATCAACGATTCTCCACTCCAAATTTGCATAGATTAATAGACATGATATTCATTGGGAAACATGTTAATCACCAATTTCTACCATATTATTAATCCATCAATAACTTCTAAAAGATATTTTTGGAACCTTTCATACGATATCCAAGAGTCTTTACAACTTTAAAATTTCATAAAACCTTTTATCAAAGATCCATCATGAACTTCCTTAGTACCTGTTAATTTTTTCTTGATAGAATTCGATTATCAGAATTCTACAATCATGTTTTTCAAAGAATTCATATTACCACTAAATCCCCTACTAAATGAACCACTTTCAAAATTTATAGCAGAATGAAATTTAACCCACCAAAACTTGGAGGAGCCGCATTTGTGGAGAACCCCTATTGACATTGCATAGAAACTGAGAGTGGTGCTATCTCTGACATATTAATCTATTACCGGTAGGGCTGTAAACAAACATAACGAACTTGAACGAAAGATTGTTCATGTTCGTTCTTTTTAGTTAACCGAATAAACAAACGAACACAAACGAGTTTTTTTGTTCATTTTTATTCATTTAACAAATTAAATTGTTCATGTTCGTTCATTTATTTTTGTGAACATGCTTTACAAACATAAATGAAAAGAGATAAGCAAACATAATTAAACGTGAATTAACATATACAACCATATAACATAATAATGTAATCAAACACAATTAATGATATATGAAAATAAAATGAACTAAATGAACGAACATAAATGAATGTTCATGAACATAATTGAATGAACGAGACCATTGTTCATGTAAGAACCTGAAATTTAGAGTAAGTTGACTTTTAGTCAAATATTGACCAAAAGTGTAAAATGGTCAATTATGACAAAAGATGAGAATATGAAGCTTTAACTTCATGAAAGTATCCAAGATAAGTTTAAGTCAATTATAAGATGTTATATGAGTAAGTTTAAGAGAAAGAATGCATGAGAAGATGCATTTTGGCTACAAGGGTAAAACTGATATTTTTATACTTTTTAGGCCTAGTTTGTGACTTAATAGATTAAGAACTATATTAAGTCGGTGAAAATTGACTTAAAATAGTTATAGAGTATGTTCTAAAATTCGTGTGGATATAAAGAACATCGAAAACGGATAAGAAATGAAAAATATATGAAGGTTAGAAGTTGGGACAAAAATGTCCAAAGGCTGGAATGGAATTGGCCCAACGGGCTGCTGTCAAGCCGCGACTGTGACGCATAAAGTAGATGGTTGTAGTGTGGCGAGTGATGAAAGGGTTCGGATGCAATCTTCTTCATGAGATAGAAAGGGCAACGTACTTTTCCCCACAACATGGTATATGGGTACCACAACGCGGTGGCCAAAGTAGGTTGCGAGTGGAGGTAGAATGATGTAACATATCAAGAAGAATGCCACGATGTGGCAAGAATTTATTAAGCCCATGGCCTCAGGTTAAAAGGTTGCCAAACAATTAGACAACCTTGCCGCGATTATGAGACAAATGAAAGGTTGTTAATCCCTTCATCGTCCCCATTTTACACCCCCAAGCCATATGAGCTGAGCTCCGGCGATTCCTATGAAGGTACTTGATCAAGAGGCGATGTTGGGTATTTGTGGCTTGGATTAAAGATGTAAAGCACATGCGGTAATATCTTGATCAATATCTCCTCAATATCTCATCAAGGATAATGGTTCTGATATACATCCATACAACTTTAGCAATCTAATCGACTTCTTGACAAATCAATAGTTTCACTACACGATCGAAACATATCCTATACATAGGCTAGCGATCTTCCATCAATACGCCCAAATCAAAATCTTATATTGTTCCTATTCTCACCCAATGTCTCATACCTCGCATCGAACTTACATCGTGGTACCCTCATTAATTATTTGTCGAATAATTAGACTGACTACCCTAAACATACACACAAAATACCTACTAATTGTAAGCTCATAGCCAACCCTTGTAGGCCTATAGGCACATAATCATCCCCCCACATATCTGTAGGTTTCTGATTACCATTCATTTAGTTCACGATAACTCACAGGTCTTGCTATCGCCCTAGTTGGCATGTCTGGACCACGATTAACACCTTAATGGGTCTATAGGTATAACATCAACATCCTAATGACCTGAAGGAACTCAGCTGTCATCCCATATCCTATAAAAGAAGTAGTTAAGAAGAAAATGAAGTATCAAACTCTAGGTATAAATATTCACTCACATAGCACATAATTTATATTAAATACTTAATATCTATGTGTAAGATGAAAATAACTATGCACTCACTTGTGAAAATGATGATTCCAAACTCGGGCAGCGCTTCGCTTCTAACGATTCTTTTTTCCTTTGACGAAACTTAGAATTTTTATCGCTAAGTTTTAGTCTAATCTTTATTGTGACTAATTATTAGTCTATATTCATCAATAGCTCAAAGTCTACTTTCATGATCTACCAAGTAAGGAACAACCAGGTAGGATCATATCAGAGGTATGGTACATTTGGTATACAAAGTATACTGTTTGGAAATCCCACTTTAAACACCTCACTAAATCACAACCTAGACATCATCCCCGTAAGTAGATCAATCAATATAACAACTTGGAATCTTTGATTAATCTTGTTTATAGGCTCGTATAACGATAATGAACTTAAACATAAGTTATACGTAAAGTACAGTAAACATAACTCAACTTACAGGAGGTTTAGCAAGGAACCAAGCTCTACGAAGGCAGAACTTCCGAGCCAAAAAGCTCTTTTTCTCAAAGCCTTCGGATGCTTTAGGGCTTTCCTCTAGCACTTTGAGGTTACTAGAGCTTTTGGGAGGCTTAAAGAGAAGTTAGAGAGAGAAGTGAAGGGCTTTTGGTGTGAGAAATGGAGGCACTCTCGCATGCTATTTATAGGCTGAATTTTGGACCTACTCATCGAGTTGGTGCCACATGCCAACCTCTGGTGGCAAGGCTTAGGTAGAAAGCAATGGTCCAGATTAAGCCCCGTCACCCCTTTCGCAGCAGCACCATTCTGACTTCTAAATTTTGTAACTTTCCCATAAGAACTTTATTTTCGACGTTCTTTATATTCGCGTGTAGGTGGAGACGTACTCTACAACTTTCATTTAGACACCATCGGCTAATTCTCGACCGATTTTAAAATTTAACAATATGATAAGATTACACTGTTAATGACCGTGTAAAATTTATAACTTCTTCATACGGACTCCGTTTTCGACTGTCCTTTTATCATTGAGCTCCCATTAATGATATCTTCAATTCTCATTTAGGTCGTGTCCGCTAAAAATCGATCGATCTAAAATTTGAATTCCCGGCTGTGCACTGATATGCTAAATCTTACAAAAATCATAACTTTCTCGTACGAAGTCCGATTTGGACGTACTTTTATGCACGTTCTCGGTTTAACGTATACTATGAATTTATTTTAGATCTATAATACTAAAAAGTAATTTATCAAAAATTCACTTTTTCTGTTACACGGTGTCGTGCCAGTTTTGAAGTAAAACTTCGATGGGTCATAACTTTTTCGTTATAACTCGGATTTTGGCGTTCTTTATATCTACGGAACCCTTGTGACATATAATATAACTTGGTTAAGATTATTCCTTCTAAATAATCTCCCATAAAAAAAAGTCATTTTTGATGCTTATTGTCTCTAAACTGACTAGCCCAAATTCGCGGTTGTTACAATTATCTCCTCTTTAGGATGATTACGTCCCGAAATCATCAATGAAACAAGGCTTGCATAATGACTCCATACATTATCTCTTCATCCTAGGTAATAACCGTAACTTCTATGTTCCTTCGAATGATTATCTAACTCTTGGACTTCTTGACTGCAGGCGATGCTTGATCGTGCACCCGTTCTTCGTACTATGCTGGACTTTCAATCGTAACCTTCGAGTTACAAAATCAATCCTTATTAGAGACTCCTTCTTCTTAAGATAATTTCCTTCCTTTGATTACCGTAATAGACTGATGAGTCATGTTCTAGTGACCTCATCTCATGATGCAACGCATAGACTCAGGTCTTTTAGAGTGAAATTCCAGAATGGAAGTTTTCTTCCTTCATGTTCTAATGTGATGTAATCACATTCTAGCATTTAGCACTTCTAGCTATAAGTTTCTTACCTTCTTGGTGATTTCGATACTTCTATTGATCGCTTCGATTATCTTTCACTTCGATCTTTTGGCTTAAGTCGGATGTTACGTCGAACTTGGTTCTCTGAACCATGTAACATACTCATCTTAGTCCGACTCGATTTGATATGAACATTAGGGTCGGAATAAGAATCATCTTTTTAGTCATTACCGAAACAATGGTAACAACAGACATGAATCAAATAGAATCAATTACTAGCGCCTTGGTAACCTTGTGACTTTCCCTGATCTAATTGTGGGTCGTGTGCTTCCGGTAGTATAGGCCTCTACTAGCTTTCACACCTACTCATACTTGTCCCAAGTATTGTCTCGTAGTCCCCAAGTTCTTATTCCGTAAAATCAAAAAAAAAAATTAACACATACAAATATGTCCAAATAATCATAAAAATTTCCCTAGAATCTACTAGCACTTCTTCCATGCATATGTTCAATCATCAATTCTGCTTCAACTCGATTGGTGGTGGAAACTCCAGACGATGGGATAAGTTCATGGATTATACCAAAAGTTCTTTATTTCTGCTAATCGAAAGTGTACTTCTCCCGTACTAGACGTATTATTTATTAGACATTTTCTAAAGGCAAGATACGCTCTTATGCTATCTTCCGATATGTATCATTCACTATCGTAGGCCTTCTCATTTCATCCGTTTGCTCAGTCCGCTACGAGTCCTTATCATGACATTTTATACAACAAAGTAGGTGTTTGGTGTATCGAGACGAGAATATAGATAGAGAAGGTTTAGACGTGTAATCCTCCTAATAACTACGAAAAGTTACATGTCAGTTCTAACACCGTGAGTAAACGTTTAGAAATATAAACACATAAAATTTCCAGATCCGGTCAGCAACAGACCATAGATGCGATCAAACGATAGCATAAAGCATCACAAATCATTTAGCACATAAAAACATTTTAGGCATCTTCCCTACATAAGCTAGTGTTTGTGTCTATTCAGGTGTACTTCCTAAAATATATTAGACACACTCCTCACGATCATCGTTTAGCATTCTAAGTTTAAGATTAGAAATAAATCCTTATTCCTTGTTCGCTTAAACTAATGCTCTAATACCAACTGTGACATCCCCAATTTCATGGCCATAAAAGAACGATTTTTGTATGTTTTATTTGAAAATCAGAGTATCCATTTTTAAAGAATATTATTGCGGAATTTGTTCCCAGAAAAAAACATGATAAATACATTATCAAAGCATTTCCGAAGAAATATATTTTATTCATTTTAAAACATTGGGATGTCATCTTCAATATAGAAACATAAGCATAAACAAACCTTACATTCATTTACACTAGTGATCTACGTCTCTTTTAATCTCTCAGTGTAATGTATCTTCATATCGACACCTGTGATACAAATAAACTGAGTGGGTCAGGTTGGGAAACCTGGTGAGTACATAGAGTTTTCAACCTACAATAATATAATTATTATGTTTAATCATCAAACAATTAACTCAATTTCACATCCCCATTATCTCCTTTTTTTCTTAAGGATCTACCCTAAGAATCCTCTATTATTCAATGATTCATTCCTCAGGATTGTCCTAAGGAATAGACACGATGTCCATTGCTGCTAGTGACACATCTGTCAGTGTTATCTATTAGGCACAACTGCCAATATTATCATTTAGGTGCAACTGCCAGGATTATGATGTTCTCTAATAGGTGCAGCTACCGATATTATCCTTTAGGCGCAGCTGTCAGGAATATGATGTTCTCTATTAGGCGCAACTACCGATATTATCCTTTTGGCGTAGATGGCAGGGTGTTTAGAGTACGTCGTAGTTCAAAAACGTCTACATATTGTGGCGCAGCTGCCAATGCTCAACTATAGGGCACTAAGTCTATAGCTACCAATGTTTAACTATATCAACTTTCATCCCTCATCATTCCTCTACCCATATTTACCCAATATTTTTACGGGTATAAAATACATATATAGTTTATCTCAAATAAAACATGTATATTCAGTTCATCCAGCATAGATATCAAGAACACAGATAATATGCACA
Organism: Lactuca sativa; assembly: GCF_002870075.4. Lineage (NCBI taxonomy): Eukaryota > Viridiplantae > Streptophyta > Magnoliopsida > Asterales > Asteraceae > Lactuca > Lactuca sativa. The sequence continues at coordinate 175,388,918 of NC_056629.2, forward strand.
CATAGCACGTAATTTATATTAAATACTTCATATCTATGTGTAAGATGATAGTAACTATGCACTCATATAGCACATAATTTATATTAAATACTTCATATCTATGTATAAGATGAAAGTAACTATGCACTCACTTGTTAAAGTGATGATTCCAAACTCGGGCAACGCTTCGCTTCTAACGATTCTATTTTCCTTCAACGAAACCTAGCATTATTATCGCTAAGTTTTAGTCTAATCTTTATTAAAACTAATTATTAGTCTAGATTCATCAATAACTCAAAGTCTACTTTCATGATCTATCAAGTAAAGAACAACCATGTGGAATCATATCAGAGGTAGGGTTTGTTTGGCATACGAAGTATACTATTTGGAAATTCCACTTTAAACACCTCTTTAAATCACAACCTAGTCATCATCACCGTAAGTAGATCAATAAATATAACGACTTGGAATCATTGATAAATCTTGTTTATAGGTTCATAATAACGATAATGAACTTAAACAAAAGTTATACTTAAAGTACGATAAGCATAACTCAACTTACAGGGGGTTTAGTGAGGAACCGGGCTCTGCCGGGGCAGAACTTCTGAGCCGAAAATCTCTTTTTCTTGAAGCCTTCGGGCGCTCAAGGGCTTTCCTCTAGCACCTTGAGGTTACTCGGGCTTTGGGAGGCTTAGAGAGAAGTTAGAGAGAGAAGTGAAAGAGTTTTGGTGTGAGAAATGAAGGCACTCTTGCATTCTATTTATAGGCTGAATTTTGGACCAACTCGTCGAGTTTTGGCCTCCAACTTGTCGAGTTGGTGTCACACGTCACCCTCTAGTGGCAAGGCTTGAGTAGAAAGCAATGGTCCAGATTAAGCCACATCACTCCCTTCGCAGCAGCAACATTCCGACTTCTAAATTTCGTAACTTTCGCATAAGAGCTCTGTTTTCGACGTTCTTTATATCCGCGTGTAGGTGGATAAATACTCTATAACTTTTAATTAGACTCTGTCAACTAATTCTAGACCAATTTTAAAATTTAACAGTATGACAAGATTACACTATAAATGACCGTGTAATATTCATAACTTCTACATACAGACTCTGTTTTCGACTGTCTTTTTATCCTTGAGCTCCTATTAATGAGATCTTCAATTCTCATTTATGTTGTGTCCGCTAAAAATGTAACATCCCAAAATTCAAGACTAAAAATTTCTTTTAATAAAACATTACTTAAAGCAAAATCATCAATCCAAAACATAATCAGAGTATTAATTTCCAAAACGCATGTTCGTTATTAGAGTAAACCATTCCCAGGCTGTCTAATCTATGGTGTGTGCCATGCGATCACCCCGAGCTCTTCCCCCCGCTACCGAAAGTACCTGAAACCAAAACTGAAACCCGTAAGCACGAAGCTTAGTGAGTTCCCCAACCTACCACATACCATGCACATCCACATACTGCACATACTTGGCCACGCCCGCTATTCCGGGCCTCGCCCCTACCTCGGGCCTCGCCCACTACAACGGCCCCGCCGCTCTAGGCCTCGCCTAGCTTCGAGCCCCGCTCGGATATAGATCTGTTTCACTTAGGCCTCGCCTGTCACTGGGCCTCGCCCGCTAACATATAATAGCACATAAACATATCACAACACATAAGCTAAACATATACTAACGGATCCTGTCCTAAGGCCTCGCCTATCATGGGCCTCGCCCTTGCTCTACTACTGATGAGTCATGGAACCCCGTCCATGCTCCTACTAATAGTGAGATATGGGCCCAACCCACACTCACTCATTACCTAACTTGGGCCTCGCCCCTGTTCTGCTGCTAACGAGATGTGGAACACCATCCACACTCTGCTATTCGTGAGGTACGGGACCTCGCCCACACTCACCTCCCTACCAGGCACATACATGTATCACACAGACAACAAGTATAAACTATCATATAAACCAGTCCTTGGGCACCCGCCCGCTATCATTGGACCTCGTCTAGAATATCATACTAACATACTGTGCCTAGGGCTAACCCCCGGGTCTTCTACTCAAGACTACATGGGCCGGCATTGTGGCCTTAGACCCATTCACACAAAGGGAAACTCACCTGCAGTTGCTAAACTTGCTGATAACCCCTCTAGCTACTACCCGACAACTCTCTGAACTCCTGCTCCACTGGCTCCCCAAGCTACCAGAATCAATGCAACACTTAGTCTAACTATCCCCCGAAAGCCAACTAAATCCACAATAGTCAAAGTCAAAGTCCTGGTCAAAGTCAACCTTCCAGGTCAAACCTACTCGCCGAGTCTGCCTTCTGACTAGCCGAGTTCATATGCTCAGAGTCCTTCCATTCGCGACTCGACTCGCCGAGTCAGTCCATGACTCGCTGAGTCTACCGATTTCCGAGTCCTGTCCTGACCAACTCACCGAGTTCCCACTCAAGTCACTGATCTAAGTCTTAACTCGAAGGGTTTGGGGTTTTGCAACTTGACTCGCCGCGTCCAAGAACAGACTCACCGAGTCCAAGGCAATCTTGAACAAACTCACTGAGTTGTTCTTCCAACTCGCCGAGTTCCTTCCCAACTTCATCCAACTCGCCGAGTCAACCCATGTGACTCGCCGAGTTACTCCAGTTCTTAATCCATACAATGGCTTTTCGAGCCATGCAGGGGCTCCAAATCATAGATCCATACTTCCAAAGCTCAATCCTCACGTAAAGTTGCAAGCTTTACGTATAACTAAAGAGATCTAGGCTCAAAACACACTAGGGCTAAGTTTTAGGGCATAAGGGCTTCACCAACTACTCAATATCTGATGCTTTATAACATATTGGACCATCCCAACACTAATACTGAAGTGGCAACAACATATCTAAGCCCCAAACTCGAATTGGGTCTCAAACAACCATAAAACCCCCAAATCTCATAACAAAAATAGATCTAGATGCAAAGGAGGGAAAATAGCAGCTTATTACCTCCAAGATGAATACAAACTGAAGTAGATCTCGGATCTACACCTCTCCTTTGAAGCAACCTTCTTGATCTTCAAGTTCCTTTCCAAAGTTTCCTTCCTCCAAAGCTATTTCTCTCAAATGACGGAAGCTCACACAAAATCTAGGGTTTACAGGTTCTCTAGGATGATATGGAGGCTGAGGGAGGGACATAACACCCTTTAAATAGGATACAACTCCCGGGATTAGGGTTTTCCTTGGTCAGACCAGACTCGCCAAGTCCCCTTAGTCGACTCTCGGAGTCACTGTGAAGGTCCTATCCTTCACCCAATCCATTACTCCCGCTACCTCCAGTACGGGTCATTATTGCCAATATCCACTGGGCATTCCCCTCTACTATAATTAGGTGTCGAGCACCCCAAGATCAACTAACTGAATTCCACCATAGACCTCTTACCAGCACTGCTACTGGCTGGAAATTTCATATATTCCTTATCTGCCTTTCGGATGAACCGAGACCACCCTGGTCCCTACCAATCTATCAATATCTGGATTTCCGGCTCCCACTGGTCACTAGCCCAACACAACTCCTAGTCGCTCCCAGCGACTTTCGAAGAAACTTAGACCACCTATAACTGCTCAATCTATTCTGCCATTCAGGCACTACAATCATGGGATCCTCGATCCCCTATCTTGACACTAAGGTCCCCACCAGGTCCCACATGTGCTGCTAAAACTCACGGGCCTCGCCCACGGGTCTCACCCAACCATACTGCTGAGCAACCTTGCTCTCAGCTCTCACCTATACTGCTACTCTCATACAGGCCTCTCCCAAGGTCTCACCTCTTTAGGGCTATATAGGCAAACTCCCTGCCATTCTCGTCCACTACCCATTCCTGATCCCTATTTGATAACTAGGAGATAAGGGCCTCGCCCCAAATCCACCAACGAAGCTACTATGGAATGTTATGGCTTACCCGCAGTCTTACATCACCTTCCATCACTGACTACTAATGGATGCTATGGCTGCCTCGTAGTCTTACATAGGAATGGCAACGGGGCGGGTTCGGGGCGGGGCATGGTGTCCCAAACCCGAACCCGATTTTCACATATGTACCCGAACCCGACCCGATACCCGACGGGTTTCTTATCGGGGCGCCCCGTCGGGGCTGAAACTTTCCCCGAACCCGACCCTAAACCCGAAACCCGATAATTACCCGATAACCCGACCCTATAACCCGAATTATGGCAGAAAAAAAAGAAGGAAAAACTACAAATACATAATGATAAATTAAGACGTTGCATAGGCTTAAAATACCAAATAAGTTCTTCAATCATTTAACCAAATAGAAATTACTAATAGTCTAATATTGTAACATCAACCAACCAACCAAAACATCCAAGTACACAACATGAAAAACTAATTCATCACAATAATACATTACCAATTAACATTAAAACAAAGTTACAAACTCAAAATCAAACAAAATCATCCAAACTTGTTGTCCCGCTTTCTTTAGTGTTTTCCTACAAAATATTAAACAAACTCAAAATCAAACAAAATCATGGAAACGATATAAAATTAATATTTTTAGAAGTGTCGTTTTACCTCTTCCACATCATAATCAAATTCAACAGAACGACAATATGCCTCGGTCTCTTCAGAACAAGTTGCTACATAAAATTAATATTATTAATATGCAAAAAAAAATCACAATTTCATATAATTAATATAAAATAGTATACTACCTCGAATTTCATTCAACAACCAACTTTGAGCACACATTAAAGCCTCCAATGTCTTTGGATGAAGTCGACTACGATGAGGACTTACTAATCTTCCACTAGTGCTGAAAGCTGATTCCGAGGCAACAGTGGAAACAGGAATAGCTAATATATCTTTAGCTATCCTTTGTAGTGTCGGGTACTTAATCCCATTTGTTTTCCACCATGCCAACAAATCAAGTTCCATATCTTTAGGCAACAATTTCTCCTTCAAGTAGTTATCCAACTCACTCATACCTCCTGATTCATCATCATCTCTAGTAATAGAAGCAATATCCGATAAGAGCTTTTTGAATCCAACACGATGACCGGAAGAGATACTAGAACCAAATGAAGATGAACCAGGAACTGAACCACCATAAAAACCTAATGTTTATTATAAAAATGTTAATAATTTAAGATATGATCTATTTATTATACAAACAATAAGAAGAATATAATACCTTCACTCTTCCTTTTTTTAGATGCATTACTTGACACGTACTCTTGAAACAAAGTTTGGACAAACGCCTCCAAATTTTGAAATTCAATCTTTGCCTTTTCTTCTCCATAAAGTACAGGAAAAAGTAACTCCACAAACTTTAATTTGTATCGTGGATCTAAAACCGCTGCCATTCCCATTACCCCATGAATTACAGACCAATACTTATTGAACTTAGAAACCATTTGGTCAGCCATCATCTTAATCTCCTCAATAGGAGATTTCGTCCACTCACGCAAAGAATACCCAATCTCACATATCAAAGGAAAGAAAACATTAGCTGTAGGATACTTTGAACCAGAGAACATAACAGTCACCTCATAAAAAAGTTGTAATCTTTCACAAATCTCACTAGCCAACTCCCAATCCTTTTCTGTAGGAAAACATGTATACTTCGAGTCTCTTGTCTTTACCCGATCGAAAACCTCTTTGTAGCTTATAGCAACACTCAACATCAAGAATGTAGAGTTCCACCGTGTCTTGCAGTCAAGTATCAACTTCTTTGAGTATGGTATTCCCAACTGTTCTGCTGCTGTCACAAAATTTTGCTCCCTCTTTGGTGATGCAGACCAAAATGCAACACTCTCTCTGATTCTCTCAATCTCAAATTTAATGAGAGATAAGCCATCTTGGACAATAAGATTGAGAATATGTGCGCAGCAACGCATATGAAACAAATCACCATTCATCATTAGTGATTTTAGAGGAAGTTTCTCTAATAATATCCTGATAATTGCATCATTTGTGGTGCAATTATCCACAGTAAGAGTTGACACTTTCCTATCAAGATTCCAATCACACAAAGTAGTATAAAGTATGTCGGCAAGAACATCAGATGTATGCGGACAAGGCACGTAAATAAACCTGTTTAAGAATATATAAATATATATGTTAATATTAACATATAAATAATAAGTACGTATAAATTATAGTTAAATAAGTATAATATACCTCATAATTCTGCTTTGCAAGTTCCAGTTTTGATCTACAAAATGTGCTGTCATTGCCATAAATCCTTTTTTTTGATGATTAGATGTCCACATATCAGTAGTAACTGCAATTCTGCTTTTGGTCTTTGCTAACAAACTCATAGTTTTATCCCTTTCGTAATCATAAATTCTTTTGATGTCGTCCTTGATGGTGTTTCGACAAGGAACCTTAAACAAAGGTTGAAGACCTCCCACAAACTTCCTAAATCCATGATGCTCTACAATTGAAAGCGGATACTCATGCACAATAATCATTTCAGCCAAATCCTTCCTAGAAGTATCAGCATTAAATGTATAGTTTGAAACATGCGTTGTAGTACCATCTAATTTCTTTTTTTCTTGCACCAAGATAGATTGACGAATATCTGGATAAGGTTTGTGTAAACAACGCTGATAATGTGCAAGTAAATGTTTTGTGCCATTCTTGCTATCTGCACCCAACACTTTAGAGCAATGTTTACATCTTGCTTTAACTTCATCATTCAATTTAAATTTTATAAAATGTTGCCATGCCGGTGAACGTATTGCTCTTTTCGAACCAACAACTTCATCTCCATCTTCATCAAAAACTGTGTCTGTATCATTAATATTTGTTCCATCTTGTTGATCCACAGAATCAGTATTTTGTTGATTAGAACCCGAACCTCCCACATCTTGACTACTTGCAGTTGGAGCATGATTTTGACTAGTTGAATTCATATTTCCTGAAAAATATTAGTTTACCTATCAGGACATTATTCTTAACCACACAAATGAAAAAGATACAGCCATACAGGGTCACACAAATGAAAAAGATACAGCCATACTTTACAGATTCACAGGGTCACACAAATGAAAAAGATACAGTTATACTTTACAGATTCACAGGGTCACACAAATGAAAAAGATACAACCATACTTTACAGATTCACAGCCATCAGGACATTATTCTAAGAAATTGATACAGGGAAAGAAAGATTTACAGGGAAAGAAAGATTTACAGATTCACAGCCATAAATAAGAAATTGATTTTAAGAAATTGATACAGGGAAGAAAGAAACAGATTACAGTAGGACTGTAGGACACATATTCTAATTGATTTCAAGAATCCAAATTACCACAGGTAGTGTTGTAGTGACCGATTGAAGAGAAAGATACACATTTACAAGTCACAGTGACCGATTGAAGAGAAAGATACAAGTAGTGATCGATTACATATGCTCAATTTCAAGAAAAATGAAGAGAATTAAAGAAAGATGCGACCGAATGATCGATTACCTGTGATTGTTCCTTGTGCGTGAGCGTCACTGTGGCGTCGATCGAACTATCACAGTCGTTCGTAGAAGACGAAGTCACGAAGAGAAGATTAGTAGAATGTCGGCTCTCGGTCTCGGCTATTAATGTCGGCTCTCGATCGAACTATCGAAGACGTCGATCGTCTATCGCAGGCGCCAGGCAGCAGGCTCGTAGCTTGCGATTTGGAATGTCGGCTCTCGGTCTCGACTGTAACCTAGAAGAGTGTTGCGATTTGCGAACCAGGGAACGAGTTTTGTTACTGTTAGGGGCTTAGGGCTGAAGTGTAATATATATATATATATATATATATATATATATATATATATATATATATATATATATATATATATATATATATATATATATATAAAAATCGGGGCGGGGCGGGTCGGGGCAGACACAACCCACTCCCTGACCCGAACCCGGAAAAAATACCCGATAAGAACCCGAAACCCGGTCCGATACCCGATAGTGCTGACCCGACCCGACCCGAAAAATTCGGGAATCGGGTTTCCCCGTCGGGTTCGGGTTTTTTTGCCATCCCTAGTCTTACAACACTTTCTACCACTAACCGCTAATACGATAGCACCCCATGCTATCAATTCTCAAGATCCTCCTTCTGACTCACTCGAGTCCTACAGGCGATCCTCCAACCTGAATTCCCAACCCTAAACTAACCATCACCATTACACATACTAACTGATGGGGAGTTTCTCAAACTCCCAACCCTGAACTCCTCTATCCACCAAACGTTGTACTACTTCTTTTCCTTCTCAGAGATTGCGTACTCATTCTGGATGTGCGTGCTCTTACCCTTGTACACTCGGAGGATTCTCCCCCACTTCGATCCTACTTACATGTGACATCCCCAAAATCTCGGCCAGAAAAGACCGATTTTCATTTATGCTTTTAAAATAATTTCAAAGTAAATCCTTTGGATTTGAAAGAGAGTTGCGGAATTTGTTCCCAAAAACAAAACATGATAAAACAATGTTTACCAAAGAATTTCATAAAAGAAATGTATTTTCATTATATAATCAAAACTCGGGGTGTCATGTTCCGATACAGACCAATAAGGATAAACGATAACATTACAATTCATTCAACAAATATATACATATACAGACTTGTAAATAAAACAACTTGATGGTTCGTCCATCTTATGCCCTCGCGCCACTTCCTGTAATACAAATAAAACTGAGTGGGTCAGGCTTGGGAGCCTGGTGAGCATATAGGGTTTTCAACCCACAATAAATAATTATATTTAATTTCCACCAACCAACAGTAACCCAATTACCCATTCCCGTTATTCTCACTTTATGTCCCTAAGACAACTAACATAAGGGACCTAGTCTAAGAATATTTCATCGGGGCGACAACACATGCTTCGGGGTTCCTCAGCAATATAAGTCAAATAAGGCAACCATGAGGGGGATGGAGTACAGCGAATGAACACCCAAGTTCATTAACACCTACAGGTGGCGAACCTGCTAATGTTTCCACAAGACTATCTAGAAAAGTCCGTGGTCGTCATCTAAACTCCGCTAGATGACTAAATCAAACAACAACGAGGCCTCTCATCTGTTTATTACACACCAACTATCTACCCATGTTCTACCCAACATATTAGTAGATAAAATATACATTTTTATACATGGATAAAAACCTGTATAGCATGCTCTGATCAATACATATTCCACATAACAGATGAGGCACACACACATAACACGTATTTCATAGAAAACAAATCAGATCCATGAGATAGAAGAGAGTGAATATACAATCACACATATAACACAAAATATACACATAACACGTATTTCGTATAAAATACTTCATAATTATGCGTTAGAAGAAAGTAACCACACACTCACACCTATAAACAACAATACACTTAATACACTCGAACCATACTTGTATTATTATCGTGTTTATGAAAGGTAGTATACACTCACTTGATCAGAAGATGATCGGACAGCACTACGACTTGCAGAAGTAGTAATCCTTAGCAGATCTGGAAGATCTTCACAAAAATCGAACTTCCCTCGGGCAGAGCTTCGGCTCGGGAATCGCACTTCTCGGGATCTTTGGGATCTCGGGACTTGCTTCGGGGCTCGAGAATAATACCGGGGCTTCGGGGTACTTCTGGCACGCAAATCGATGCAAAACGGGAGAGAGAAGAGAGAAAAATAGCAATTGAGTCGGCTGCCCTCGCTTCCTATTTATAGGAGGCTGGAGCCTCGGAGTACGCGGGGCGTACTGCTCCGAAATCGTCACTGCTTACGTATCCGAAGTGCTCGAGTGCGAGTGTCGACATTCCTCGGTGTACGCAGGGCGTACACGAGTATGCGGGGCGTACTTCGGATGAGTCCGATGACTCCTCTTCGGATAATGCCGGATTTTCCAATTAAATTTAAATACAAATTATTTAATAAACTTCAGAAATTCATATCTTCTTCATACGAACTCCGTTTTCAACGTTCTTTATATCCACGCGAAGGTGAGACTACGCTCTACAACTTTCGTTTAGACTCCGTTGGCTAATTTTAAGTTTATTTTTATTATTTATTTTTAATATGCCGGGACAGAAAAACTTCGTTATAAATTCATAACTTCTTCTTTGACGTCCGTTCCCGCCTAACTTTTTATCGCTTCGATACCAACAACGAGATCTTCGATTCTCGTTTAGATTGCTTCGGCTAAAAACCGCTCGATCTCAAATCGAGTATTTCAGGCTACATACCGTTAAGCCGAAACTTCGATAAATCATAACTTCCTCATACAAAGTCGGATTTGAGCGTTCTATATATATTCGGAAACCTCGTTTCAACTACTACAACATTATCCAAAGATATCAATTTTATTTTACACTTAAATTTTGACGCTTATTTTTATTCTTAATTAATCCAACCACATAATTAAGCAATTAAGCACAAAACACATAATACTCAAATAATACAATCTTATTATGTCAAAACGGGTTACAAAGGTTAATCTAGACTATTACATTGCTAAAAATGGCAAGCCCGGAAACACAGGCATTACATTTCACCTCGCTGCTCAATGCTCGAAAAGAAATCCCAATCCTTACTACCATTCCATAATCAATCTGCTGAGAAATCCCAAGCTTACCATAGCTAGGGGTCTAACCAGTCCATTTCTAAAACTATACGGCTCCGAACTAGCGAGACATACCAAGTCTCTCCCAAGCATGCTACAGTTACTGCATCCTAAGTAACCTTCTCCAATAGAGCCCATCCCTTAACTACCATTCAAATTTCCAAGGTATGCAGATGGAATATAACTCGATCACAAGCAAGCCGCACAAAAATAAAATACTCATACCGATAATGATGCAGAACCATAACAATATAATCATGCACAAATAAAAGGATGGAAAATGGAAGTCGCATACCTGCAACGTCCGATGCTGCTTGCGTCTCCAAGGTAGTCATCTAAAAAGCGCTACCTCCTACCGCAGGCGCCTCTGCACGGCCCTGACGGCCGTCTGTAATCCTCAATGTTGTAGGGGCAGGTTCCATCACCCGTCCTGCCGGAAGCAAACTGGGGCACTGGGCCTTCTTGTGGCCCCGCTGACTACACGGAAAACATATCAAGTCTGATCCTTGTGTGGTGGTAACAGTACAATCCCTGCTAAAATGACCAGTCTGACCGCACTTGAAACAACCAGACTCACCACCGCTACCACTCCTGCACGCGCCCCCGTGCGCCCTGCCACACTTCCCTCACCGACTGTGGTCCTGATAATCCCTCGATCTCGAATCCGATCCCCTGGGCCTTTTGCCCGAGCCCGAGGCTGTCTGAACCTCATCCGGCTTCCTCTTCCGGATCTGCTCCAAATCAATATCTCTCTCTCTCTCTCTCTCTCTCTCTCTCTCTAGCTCGTGCGATCATATCCTCCAACGTTTTGCAGCTGGACCTGCTCACAAACTACCTGATGTCATCCCTCAACATCTCATGCTATCGGGCCTTCTTCATCTCCTCATCCGCAACATACTGCGGTACAAGAAGAGCCCTCTCCCTGAACTTGGCGGTGATCTCCGCCACAGTCTCAATGGTCTGTGTCAAATCCTGAAACTCCCGTGCCAACTGCTGCACCTCAATAATCGGTGAAAACTCAGCCTTGAACGTGGCTGAGAAATCACTCCATGTCATCGCGTCCAACGCGGCATCATCACCCAAAGCATGACCAATCTCTTCCCACGAATCCCTCGCTCTGTCCTTCAGAAGATAGGAATCGAGTCTGACCTTGTCCCCCTCGGGACACCGACTCGTACGGAATGCGTTGGCAACATCAGCCAACCATCTGTTGCTAGCGATGGGGTCCCTAGCCCCATGATAATCTAGTGCCCCGCAAGCCCTGAACTCTAGAAATGTCAAGGTACGTGCTCCCATCAAAGCCATCATCTCGGTACGGAAGGCTCCCAGCCTCTCATCCAAAATCTCCAGTATACCCTCCTTGACCGTGCCAAAGATCACAGGAGTCTGATCTAGAATACTGCGCGTAACCTCCACTGATATCAACTCCGTCATTCGCTCCTTGAGCTGCTCGGCCCTTGAACCCGAGCCTGATCCCTCTCCAGTGCCTGATCCGCCCACTGGCCTCTCTCGCAATGTCACCATACTGGAAATATACCACAACCACTATCAGAATACTTATCACTACTGCGAGACCAAACACACGCACTACCAGGTTCCCGGTCTTGTCTCAGCCTTTCCCGAATCGAGTATGGATCCTATGCTTTCAGTAGTACGTGCCCATACTACCTTCCACATCTATCCGTACTTTACTCAAGAATTGCTTCGTCTCCACCAGGTCCCTCTTCTACTACTACTGCTCCCAGCACTATCTCATCCTGGGCTTGCCCTAAGGAAACCTCTGACTCACACCAAAACAGTCCTCAGCTGCTGAAGGACTCCTTGTGATGCCAATTAGCCATTACCTGGATACCATCACATGTGACGAGGCTCAGATAATCCTTCGAGTAAAAGACTCGTCCCTACAACGGTTGGACTCAAACAAGAGCTGCGCAATAGGGCCAAATCTAGCACTCTGAGATTATTCAACCCTGATCACATGTGACGTGATGTATCCACCTAATGGCTAACTCCCATCACTCTGAATCCCACAATGCACAAAGCAAGCAGCATTCGGACAAGGGAAAATCTAACCATAACATACTCAAGCAATCATAATATCATACCAAGAATCTGGACTAGCATGCAACACAAACTCATAACTTTGGCATAACCTAAAAAGGCTATCCCACTACTGTCTAACCAGCATTATAATACAGCTATAAAGCACATATAACATGCACATAAGGCATCTTCCCTAGATCCTTAGTCCTAATCTAGCATGCCGTTCTAGTAACTGATAATAAAATCATAAACTCGTATGGGTATTTTGGGGTACTTACTTGAGCTCGGCTGATTGCATGCACCACGCCCTTTTTCTCCTTTCAAAATTCTTTTGTTTCTGAGTTCTTTTGCTTTTCAAAACTGTTTTCTTTCTCAAACTCTTTTTACAAAACTGACTTTTCATTTTGAAAACTTCCATACCAATTCCTTAGTTTGAGTTTAGACACACCCGAGAGTACGTCCGAATCCGCTCTGATACCAACTTGTAACATCCCAAAATTCAAGACTAAAAATTTCTTTTAATAAAACATTACTTAAAGCAAAATCATCAATCCAAAACATAATCAGAGTATTAATTTCCAAAATGCATGTTCGTTATCAGAGTAAAACATTCCCAGGCTGTCTAATCTATGGTGTGTGCCATGTGATCACCCCGAGCTCTTCCCTCCGCTACCGGAAGTACCTAAAACCAAAACTGAAAACCGTAAGAACGAAGCTTAGTGAGTTCCCCAACCTACCACATACCATGCACATCCACATACTGCACATACTGGGCCACGCCTGCTATTCTGGGCCTCGCCCCCTACCTCAGGCCTCGCCCACTACAACGGCCCCGCCGTTCTAGGCCTCGCTTGGCTTCGAGCCCCGCTCGGATACAAATCTGTTTCACTTAGGCCTCGCATGTCACTGGGCCTCACCCGCTAACATATAATAGCACATAAACATATCACAACACATAAGCTAAACATATACTAACGGATCCTGTCCTAAGGCCTCACCTATCCTGGGCCTCGCCCTTGCTCTACTACTAATGAGTCATGGAACCCCGTCCATGCTCCTACTAATAGTGAGATACGGGCCCAACCCACACTCACTCCTTCCCTAACTTGGGCCTCGCCCCTATTCTGCTGCTAATGAGATGTGGAACGCCATCCACACTCTGCTATTGGTGAGGTACGGGACCTCGCCCACACTCACCTCCCTACCAGGCACATACATGTATCACACAGACAACAAGTATAAACTATCATATAAACCACTCCTTGGGCACTCGCCTGCTATCATTGGACCTCGTCCTGAATATCATACTAGCGTACTGTGCCAAGGGCTAACCCCCGGGTCTTCAGCTCATCACTACATGGGCCGGCATTGTGGCCTTAGACCCATTCACACAAAGGGAAACTCACCTGCACTTGTTGAACTTGTTGATAACCCCTCTAGCTGCTGCCCGGCAACTCTCTGAACTCCTGCTCCACTGACTCCCCGAGCTACTAGAATCAATGCAACACTTAGTCTAACTATCCCCCAAAAGCCAACTAAGTCCACACTGGTCAAAGTCAAAGTCCTGGTCAAATTCAACCTTCCAGGTCAACCCTACTCGCCGAGTCTGCCTTCTAACTCGCCAAGTTCATATGCTCAGAGTCCTTCCATTCGCGACTCGACTCGCCGAGTCAGTCCATGACTCGCCGAGTCTACCGATTTCCAAGTCCTGTCCTGACCAACTCACCGAGTTCCCACTCAACTCACTGATATGAGTCTTAAATCGAAGGGTTTGGGGTTCCGCGACTTGACTCGTCGAGTCCAAGGCAATCTTCAACAAACTCGCCGAGTTGTTCTTCCAACTCGTCGAGTTCCTGCCCAACTTCATCCAACTCGCCAAGTCAACCCATGTGACTCGCCGAGTCACTCCAGTTCTTAATCCATACAGTGGCTTTTTGAGCCATACAGGGGCTCCAAATCATAGATCCATACTTCCAAAGCTCAATCCTCACGTAAAGTTGCAAGCTTTACGTATAACTAAAGAGATCTAGGCTCAAAACGCACTAGGGCTAGGTTTTAGGGCAGAAGGGCTTCATCAACTACTCAATATCTGATGCTTTATGACATATTGGACCATCCTAACACTAATACTGAAGTGGCAACAACATATCTAAGCCCCAAACTCGAATTGGGTCTCAAACAGTCATAAAACCCCCAAATCTCATAAAAAAATGGATCTAGATGCAAAGGAGGGAAAATAGCAGCTTATTACCTCCAAGATGAATACAAACTGAAGTAGATCTCGGATCTACACCTCTCCTTTGAAGCAACCTTCTTGATCTTCAAGTTCCTTTCCAAAGTTTCCTTCCTCCAAAGCTATTTCTCTCAAATGACGGAAGCTCACACGAAATCTAGGGTTTACAGGTTCTCTAGGATGATATGGAGGCTGAGGGAGGGACATAACACCCTTTAAATAGGATACAACTTCCGGGATTAGGGTTTTCCTTGTTCAGACCAGACTCGCCAAGTCCCCTTAGTCGACTCTCCGAGTCGGTCACTTACTCCTCGACCCGGATCCCGCTCGGACTCGCCGAGTTCCTCCTTGGACTCGACGAGTCGGCCCTTTAACTTAGGTTTTTCTTTGCTTTCTTGGCTTTCTGGATTTTGGGTGTTACAAAAAATTTATTGATCTAAAATTCGAATTCCGGGCTGTGCACTACTATGCTAAATCTTAGAAAAATCATAACTTCCTCTTACGAAGTCAAATTTGGATGTTCTTTCTATGCACATTCTCAGTTTAACATATACTACGACTTTCTTTTATATATCTAAGACTAAAAAGTAATTTATCAAAAATTCACTATTTACGTTACGCGGTGCCGTGCCGGTTTTGCTGTAAAACTTCGACGGGTCATAACTTCTTCGTTATAACTCGGATTTCGGCGTTCTTTATATATACGGAACCCTTGTGACGTATAATATAACTTGATTAAGATTATTCCTTCTAAATAATCTCCCATCAAAAAATCATTTTTGACGCTTGTTGTCTCTAAATTGACTAGCCTGAATCTACGGACGTTACATTCGACCCTTATAGCCACACACATATCGTGTTGGATTAGTGTCTAAGGCTGTAACTATATTTGGTAAGTACTTGACCCGGTGATGCATGGTCCTTTTGGGTTGCCTTCACCATAGCAACTTGACAGGATGATTTGTTAAGAGAGAAGAGATATTATTGTTAATATATTATGAGAATAATATATTAAAGGAATAATATTGTTATTTGATTAATATAAGTTATATATTAATTATGAATTAATTTGATAACTTAAAGAGGTTAATTGAATAAAGGGGCATAAACTGTCAAATGTGTGATAGTTGTGTTTTGGGCTATGTATCCTTATGGGTAATGGGGTGGACGAAATTTAGGTTTAGGGAACCTTAAATTCGTCCAAGCCTAGAATCTAGAAGGATCTTGAATTACTTAGGGCCTAAGTTATTCAATTAGGGTTAAAGGTGAAACCCTAGTATCCCATAGTATAAATAGATCCCTAGGGTGAGGGAAATCGGCACTCATGCAAGGCAAGGAACCCTAGGGCCGATTTGTCACCCTCTCTCCTCTCTCTCAATATCATCCTCTTGCTAGTTGGTGTTTGTAAGCCATTAGAGGAGTGACAATTGTGACTCTAAGCTCTAAGGAGAAGAAGTATCAAGCAAGTAATCTAAGGTATTGTTCTAGATCCGATTACATATGATTTGATTCAATTGTTTACATTAGATCTAGTATTGTAAGTCTTGGATTCAATGCATGTTCAATTAGAGAAACCTAGATCCAAGCATTAGGGTTTGCCTGTGCCCATAGGAAAGTTCTTATGGCTCAAACCCATCAGTGGTATCAGAGCCTTGATTGATTTCTATTGAATTGATGCATTGGTTATCTGCTTGTTGCTTATAAAATTCGATTTTTGGTCTTCTGCCTGATGAACTCGGCGAGTTCCACTATGGACTCGGTGAGTAGCTCCAACTCGGCGAGTCCATAGTGGGTACTCGGCGAGTTTGAGCGTCAGAAAGAGGGAGTTTCAGGATTTCTTGCTGTTTTACTTGGGGAAACTTGCCTTAACTTTTTTGGGTCATTAAAAGCCGATTTTAACCATATATATGAGTATATTCTTGACCAAACAAAAGATAATTACTAATTAGTTGAATAATAATTTCCTTATGTGATAATAATTGATTATTTGAATTGAATTCGTTAATTATTTTGCAAGTAATATTGAATAAGATCAAATTGAGATAATTGTTGATTTACATTATTTGCCTTCTGATCCTTATGTTTTGAAAAAGTTTAAAAATTGTCCTCAAGTTTTGAAATTTAAGTTTTGTGATTAGAAGTTTAATTTGAATAATTTAAATTTCAAACCCTAGAATTTTACAAGTTTAAAATTCAACCCTATACTATTATATGATTACAAGCTTAATATATATACGTATGAGTAAAACTATGCTAGTCTTACCGTTAGTAGGCGTCATTCACGAAGCCGGTCTATAAGGTGGGTATAAGGTTGCTGCTTATAAAATGGCGCTTAATGGGTGTACACTCACACCCACCGCTTGCTTGACCGGTGGAGGGTCGTTAGCCGAACGGGTAGGATAGGGCAACTCTATCTCCTCATTAATAAGTATAATGAAACTATAAAGTAACTAAACTATTTTATAAAATTCCCAATCTTAGTTACTTTAGGAAAAGTGAATTGATGCAATCCCATGAAATTGCACTTTACACCCTTGCTAAGAAGTTAGTGGAGCGTGTGTGGTTTACCGACACACTAATTGGTTCTAAGAAAAGGTGGCAAAGGGTGATTCATTGTTTATCATAGTTCGATGCAGCGTGTGTGGTTTACCGGCACATCGAATAGATGATTGTAACAATGAAGGCACCATGTAGATTTGCATGGTAATTCACACCCGCGTTGTGATCCTCGGTATCCCAGTCACAAACTAGAGGGGCATATCGAGATTTAAACATGTCATTGAAAAGTTCAATAAATCTCTAAAATCTAGGAATTCTCAATAAAACTTAAGGTTATGTTTTCGTGGTGAATAATTAGTGAATCGTCATTCACTTACCTCCAAATTATTTGCATGATTGGATTACGGCATCCCTTTTCTAATATGTAAATAACGTTGTTGGGTCCTAGCCCTAATTTTTCATTTTGGGTGTTTAATTAAGGATCTAAATTCTAATCAAACTTTGTTCGTTCTATTTGTAGATGTCGAACGCAAACAACACTGCTGCCAACTCATTCACCTTAATGAGTCTTTGCCAAAAGGTGACCTTCGATGGTACCAACTTTAGCGAATGGATAAGATACATTCGCACCATTGCACGCTACGAGGACAAAGAGTATGTCATCGACGAAAAGCTCGAGAAGGTCAACCCGGAAATCGCTACTCCCGAAGAGATGGTTGTCTTTGATACACACGAACGTGATGCAACAAAAGTTCATTGCATCATGATAGCCACTATGAACCAAGAATTCCAAAAGTCCATTGAGGACATGTATCTGTATGAAATGCATCAAGACTTGATCGAGAGGTACCACCAAAGTGCGAGGCAAGAGCGCTACGAGATCATCACTAACATGATCACCGCTAAGATGGGAAATGGAGAATCGTTGACTGTGCACTTGCAAAAGATGCAATGATATGTTGATCGTCTTCGCAAGTTAAATGTTAACTTTGGGGAGGATTTGGCCATCGACATTGTTCTTCATTCCTTGCCTTCATGCTACAACCAATTTAGGATGACCTACCACATGAACAAGCAAGAGGTCACCCTAAGCAAACTCCAAGGACTCCTAAGGACTGCTGAGAGCAACCTAAAGGACAAGTCTGTTGCACCAACTCCCGCACCAACCGCTGCTCCTATTTTGGCTATAGGGCAGGGAAAGGGCAAGAAGAGGAAGGCTCCTTCAAAGAGCCACCACAAGGGAAAGTCCCAAGATGGTTCCTCTTCTAGTGGAACCAAAGTTAATCCCGCTAAGCCCAACCCTAACCCGAAGGAGGCAGAGTGCCATCACTGCCACAAGATAGGGCATTGGAAAAGAAGTTGCCCAGAATATCTGCAAGCCATCAAGGATGGAAAGATCAAGCCATCTTTTGCAGGTATATACACAATTAAATCTAGCAATTCATCTCACACTATTTCTTGGGTTCTTGACACAGGATGTGGTTACCACATTTGTTCTGACTTGCAAGGACTAAGAAGAGATAGGGATGTGGAGCAAGGAAGAATAAATCTAATCATGGGAACAAAAGATCGTCGCCTGTTACCAACATTGGAGTGTATTCTTTAGTGCTAAGTAATGGATTAGGTCTAGATTTAAATAATTGTTGCTACTCGCCAGATATGGCAAGAAACATCATTTCATTTCATTGTTTGTTTAGACAAGGATTTAGATATTCGTTTAATAATATGAATGGTTCTATTTATGCTTATCTAAATGGTGTTTTATACTTTGAAGCTATGCCTTGTAATGGAATTTATGAAACTGTTATGGTTGTAGATAACCAAGGAAATGATGTGTTGTGTACAGATTCTTCCAATAGTATGGATAAAGCGTCTTTATGGCATTGTCGTCTTGGACATGTCAACAAGAAGCGCATAGCCCAACTCCAAAAGGATGGAGTGTTGGAGTCATTCGACCTTAGGGAAGATGACACGTGTGAATCTTGTTTACTTGGAAAGATGACCAAGTCACCCTTCACTGGCACATGTGAGAGGGGTGAGGGTTTATTGGATCTCATACATACCGATGTATGTGGACCCTTTAGATCCACCACAAAGGATGGAAACCGCTTCTACGTGACTTTCACTGATGATTATAGTAGATATGGGTATATTTACTTAATCAAGCACAAGTCTGAAACGTTTGAAAAGTTCAAACAGTTCAAGAATGAAGTGGAGAATCAATTGGGCAGGAAAATCAAGATGCTTCGATCCGATCGAGGAGGAGAGTACCTAAGTCTTGAATTCCACGACTATCTTAAGGAATGTGGAATAGTTTCACAATTGACGTCACCTAGGACACCGCAGTTAAATGGTGTGGCAGAAAGGTGCAATCGAACCCTGTTGGACATGGTTCGTTCTATGATGAGTCGTGCTTCACTACCGATCTCATTTTGGGGGTATGCCTTAGAGACTACCGCCCATATCCTTAACCGAGTCCCTACAAAGAAGGTTGCCAAAACACCTCACGAGATGTGGACAGGGAAGGCTCCCTCGTTGGCACATATCAAGGTTTGGGGTTGTGAAGTTTTCGTAAGACGAGAAACTCATGACAAGCTCGAACCTCGTAGTGAGCGATGTATTTTCATCGGCTACCCGTGGAAATCCTTTGGATATCTCTTCTATTGACCGAATGACAATGTAGTCTTCGTTGCGAGGAGAGGGGTTTTCCGAGAGAGAGAACTCATAAGCCAAGGAGATAGTGGGAGGCAAATCGATCTTGAATAGATTCAAGAGTCGAGCGATGAAGGAACCTCTACCGCTGGCACTCAACCCGAGGAGGAAACTCCGGTTGAACCAATTGACGAGTCATTACCTCTTAGACATTTCGAAAGAGTTAGAGTTCAACCCCAGTTGTATGGTTTTCATATTACTACCGAAGGGGACACGTATATTAGTGATAGTACACTAATAATTCTAGATGAACCTAATTGCTATAATGTAACGCCCGCAAATCCGGGCTAGTCAAATTAAAGGCAATAGGGGTCGAAAACGACTTTTTGACAAAAGATTATTTAGAATAAATAATCTTAACCAAGATGTAGAGTATGTTACAAGGTTTTTTTACATATAAAGAACGCCGAAATCCGAGTTATAACGAAGAAGTTATGACCCGTTGAAGTTTCGCGACGGAACCGGCACGATACCGGGAAGCGTAAATAGTGAATTTACGATAGAGCGAGATTTAGCCTTAGCGATCTAAACGAAAGTCGTAGAATATGTTAAACTAAGAAAATCGATAAAAAGAACGCCCAAATCTGACTTCGTATGAGGAAGTTATGATTTTTCTAAGATTTAGCATAGCAGTGCACAGCCCGAAATCTGAATTTTTAGATCGGTCGATTTTTAGCCGACGGGATCTAAATGAAAGTTATAGTACTCATAAATACCAATGCGTGGATATAAAGAACGTCGATAATAGAGCTCGTATGCGAAAGTTATGGACGAAGCTTAGTCCCTACTTTTCGAGCGCGGCGAATTCGATACAGTTTTGTAAATCCGAGATAGAATGAGAATTAGCCAACGAGGTCTAAATGAAAGTTGAAGATCTCATTAATAGGAACTCAACGGTAAAAAGACAGACAAAAATGGAGCTCGTATGCAAAAGTAATGGACGAAGCTTAGTCCCTACTTTTCGAGCGCGGCGAATTTGATACAGTTTTGTAAATCCGAGATAGAATGAGAATTAGCCAACGAGGTCTAAATGAAAGTTGAAGATCTCATTAATAGGAACTCAACAGTAAAAAGACAGACAAAAACGGAGCTCGTATGCAAAAGTTACGGACGAAGCTTGGAGACTACTTTACTATACACTTCCTATAAATACAAGGGTGAACTCCTCATATTTTCTTCACACCATAAGCCTTTCTTTCTCTCTCTAACTTCTCTCTAACCTCCCTAAACCCCTCCCAAGTCTAGGGAACCTCCCTATCACGAGAAGAAAGCCCCGGAGCGCCCGACGGCTCCGAGAAGAAAAGCTTTCGGCTCGGAAACGCTGCTCCAGCGAAGCCCGGTTTTTAATAAAAACCCGTTGTAAGTGAGCTACGCCTATAGTATATTTAATATAGATTTTATTTAATTATAGTAACATTGTTAGGACCTTAAAATAATTATTTGGGCTATTATTATGAGTTATATTGAGTGTTATTTAACGCTTATATAATAGTAATAATAGCTAGACTATTAAATTAGTCTCGTCAAGCGTTAGACTAAACTCTAGTGGTAATGATACTAGGTTTCGTCAAGGGATAATTGTTTTAAGAGTAACGAAGTGCTGTCCGAGTGCCGACTCACCACCTTTCATGTGAGTGCATAGTTACTTTCATCTTACACATAGATATGAAGTATTTAATATATATTACGTGTTGTGAATGCATAGTCCCTTTCATCTTACACATAGATATGAAGTATTGTATATAAACTACATGTAATGTGTGCATATTATCTGAATACTTGCTGTCTATGTTGGTTGAACGTTTTATACATGTTTTAAAGGACATAAACTGTATACGTATCTTATATATACGAAAATGTTGGGTATGAGATGGGTAGATGAATGATGAGAGATAGAAGATGACGTGAGTATACATTGGCAGCTATAGACTTAGTGCCTATGGGACAAACACCGGTAGCTATGGACTTAGTACCTTTTAGACGTTGGTAGCTATGGATTTAGTACCTGTTGGGAATTGGTAGCTATGGACTTAGTACCTATTAGTTAGACGTTGGTAGCTAAGGATTTAGTACCTGTAGGAATTGGTAGCTATGGACTTAGTACCTGTTGAACATTGGTAGCTATGGACTTAGTACCTATTAGATAAAGACTGGTAGCTATGGATTTAGTACCCGATGAATAGACTATAGCAGCTATGGAATTAGTGCTTTATGAACGAACATTGGCGGCTATGGATTTAGTGCCAGTCCTATAAAGGGACTTCGGAATAAACGAATGCAGGATAGATGACTCTTAGGTTAAATCCTTAAAGAGTAAAGAAGATAATAGGGATGGGTAATTGGGTTGATTGTTTGATTGAATATAATAATTATATTATTGTGGGTTGAAAACCCTATGTACTCACCAGGTTTCCCAACCTGACCCACTCAGTTTATGTATATCACAGGTGACGAAGTGAAGTGACATTACACTGAGAGATTTAAAAGAGATGTAGATCACTAGTGTAAATCATTGTAAGTTCTGTTTATGCTTATGTTTCGGTATTAACGATGACATCCCAAACATTTTTAAATGAAATAAATACGTTTCTTCGAAAATGTTTTAATAACGTATTTACCATGTTTTTCTGGGAACAAATTCCGCAACCTTTTTATAAGATGAAGTACTCTGATTTTTATAAAGCATAAACAAAATCGGTCTTTTCTGGCCGTGATTTTGGGGATGTCACAGTTGGTATCAGAGCATTAGTTTAAGCGAACTAGGAATATGGATTTATTTCTAGACTTAAACTTAGAATGCTAAGCGATGATCGTGAGGAGTGTGTCTAATATATTTTAGGAAGTACACCTGAATAGACACAAGCACTAGCTTAATTAGGAAAGATGCCTAAAACGCTTTTATGTGCTAAATGATTTGGGAAGCTTTATGCTATCGTTTGATCGGATCTATGGTCTGTTGCCGACCGGATCTGGAAATTTTATGTGTTCAGATTTCTAAACGTTTAATTACGATATTAGAACTGGCATATAATTTTTCGAGGTAATAAGGAGGGATACGCGTCTAAATCTTCCTTTATCTTTATTCTCGTCTCGATACACCAAACGAATGCTCTGGTGTGCAGAACATCATGGTGAAGACTGGTAGTGAATTGAGTAAATGAGGAAATGAGAAGGCTTACGATAGTGAATGATACCTATCGGAAGATATCGTAAGAGTGATATCTTGCCTTTAGAATGCGTCTAATAAATAATATGTCTAGTACGGGAGAAGTACATGTTCGATTAGTAGAAAGAAAGATTTTTGGTATAATCCATGAAGTTATCCCATCGTCTGACATTTCCATCACCAATCGAGTTGAAGTAGAATTAAAGATACACGTGGAAGAAGTCCTAGTAGAGTCTAGGGAAATTATATGATTGTTTGGACACATTTGTGTTAAAATTGTTTTTGTGATAATAACTTGGAGAACTGTGAGACAATACTTGAGACGAGTATGAGTAGGTGTGAATGGTAGTAGAGGCCTATACTATCGGAAGCACAGGACTCACACTTGGATCAGGGAAAGTCACAAGGTTACCAAGAAGCTAGTAATTGATTTCGTTTTATTCAAGTGTGTTGTTACCATCATTTCGGTAATGACTAAGAAGATTGTTGATATTCCGACCCTAGTGGTCATATCGAATCGAGTCTGACTACGATGAATATGTTGTGTGGTTCAGAGAACCAAGTTTGATGTAGCGTCCGACTTAAACCAAACGGTTGAAATCAAAGCGATCAATAGAAGTATCGCACTCGTTGTTAAAGAAGTTGGTGGCTAGAAATGCCTAATGTTAAAGTGTGATTATATCACATTAGAACATGAAGGAAGGCATAGTCTGTTTTAGAATTTAACTCTAAGAGACCTAAGTCTAAGTGTTGCAACATACGATGATAGGTCATTAGAATATGACACATCGATCTATAGTAGTAATAAAAGAACTTATCTCAAGTCCGTATCCAGCAAGGATCGAGATTGTGACTTGAAGGTCATAATTTGGAGTCTAACCTGAGGTAGAGAGCAGGTGCACGATCGAGTACTCTTACAGTCAATGAGTTTAAGAGATAGAATCGAAGGAATGTAGAAGTTATAATTATTACCTAGGATGAAGAGATGACGTATGGAGTCATTATACGACCCTGTTTCGTTGATGATTCCGGGACGTAATCATCCTAAGGGGGAGATAATTGTAACGCCCGGAAATCCGGGCTAGTCAAATTAGAGGCAATAGGGGTCGAAAACGACTTTTTGACAAAAGATTATTTAGAATAAATAATCTTAACCAAGATGTAGAGTATGTTACAAGGTTTTTTTACATATAAAGAACGCCGAAATCCGAGTTATAACGAAGAAGTTATGACCCGTTGAAGTTTCGCGACGGAACCGGCACGATACCGGGAAGCGTAAATAGTGAATTTACGATAGAGCGAGATTTAGCCTTAGCGATCTAAACGAAAGTCGTAGAATATGTTAAACTAAGAAAATCGATAAAAAGAACGCCCAAATCTGACTTCGTATGAGGAAGTTATGATTTTTCTAAGATTTAGCATAGCAGTGCACAGCCCGAAATCTGAATTTTTAGATCGGTCGATTTTTAGCCGACGGGATCTAAATGAAAGTTATAGTACTCATAAATACCAACGCGTGGATATAAAGAACTTCGATAATAGAGCTCGTATGCGAAAGTTATGGACGAAGCTTAGTCCCTACTTTTCGAGCGCGGCGAATTCGATACAGTTTTGTAAATCCGAGATAGAATGAGAATTAGCCAACGAGGTCTAAATGAAAGTTGAAGATCTCATTAATAGGAACTCAACGGTAAAAAGACAGACAAAAATGGAGCTCGTATGCAAAAGTTATGGACGAAGCTTAGTCCCTACTTTTCGAGCGCGGCGAATTTGATACAGTTTTGTAAATCCGAGATAGAATGAGAATTAGCCAACGAGGTCTAAATGAAAGTTGAAGATCTCATTAATAGGAACTCAACAGTAAAAAGACAGACAAAAACGGAGCTCGTATGCAAAAGTTACGGACGAAGCTTGGAGACTACTTTACTATACACTTCCTATAAATACAAGGGTGAACTCCTCATATTTTCTTCACACCATAAGCCTTTCTTTCTCTCTCTAACTTCTCTCTAACCTCCCTAAACCCCTCCCAAGTCTAGGGAACCTCCCTATCACGAGAAGAAAGCCCCGGAGCGCCCGACGGCTCCGAGAAGAAAAGCTTTCGGCTCGGAAACGCTGCTCCAGCGAAGCCCGGTTTTTAATAAAAACCCGTTGTAAGTGAGCTACGCCTATAGTATATTTAATATAGATTTTATTTAATTATAGTAACATTGTTAGGACCTTAAAATAATTATTTGGGCTATTATTATGAGTTATATTGAGTGTTATTTAACGCTTATATAATAGTAATAATAGCTAGACTATTAAATTAGTCTCGTCAAGCGTTAGACTAAACTCTAGTGGTAATGATACTAGGTTTCGTCAAGGGATAATTGTTTTAAGAGTAACGAAGTGCTGTCCGAGTGCCGACTCACCACCTTTCAGGTGAGTGCATAGTTACTTTCATCTTACACATAGATATGAAGTATTTAATATATATTACGTGTTGTGAGTGCATAGTCCCTTTCATCTTACACATAGATATGAAGTATTGTATATAAACTACATGTTATGTGTGCATATTATCTGAATACTTGCTGTCTATGCTGGTTGAACGTTTTATACATGTTTTAAAGGACTTAAACTGTATACGTATCTTATATATACGAAAATGTTGGGTATGAGATGGGTAGATGAATGATGAGAGATAGAAGATGACGTGAGTATACATTGGCAGCTATAGACTTAGTGCCTATGGGACAAACACCGGTAGCTATGGACTTAGTACCTTTTAGACGTTGGTAGCTATGGATTTAGTACCTGTTGGGAATTGGTAGCTATGGACTTAGTACCTATTAGTTAGACGTTGGTAGCTAAGGATTTAGTACCTGTAGGAATTGGTAGCTATGGACTTAGTACCTGTTGAACATTGGTAGCTATGGACTTAGTACCTATTAGATAAAGACTGGTAGCTATGGATTTAGTACCCGATGAATAGACTATAGCAGCTATGGAATTAGTGCTTTATGAACGAACATTGGCGGCTATGGATTTAGTGCCAGTCCTATAAAGGGACTTCGGAATAAACGAATGCAGGATAGATGACTCTTAGGTTAAATCCTTAAAGAGTAAAGAAGATAATAGGGATGGGTAATTGGGTTGATTGTTTGATTGAATATAATAATTATATTATTGTGGGTTGAAAACCCTATGTACTCACCAGGTTTCCCAACCTGACCCACTCAGTTTATGTATATCACAGGTGACGAAGTGAAGTGACATTACACTGAGAGATTTAAAAGAGATGTAGATCACTAGTGTAAATCATTGTAAGTTCTGTTTATGCTTATGTTTCGGTATTAACGATGACATCCCAAACATTTTTAAATGAAATAAATACGTTTCTTCGAAAATGTTTTAATAACGTATTTACCATGTTTTTCTGGGAACAAATTCCGCAACCTTTTTATAAGATGAAGTACTCTGATTTTTATAAAGCATAAACAAAATCGGTCTTTTCTGGCCGTGATTTTGGGGATGTCACATATAAGGAAGCAATGGCAGGCCCGGAGTCTGCAAAATGGAAAGAGGCAATGGACAGCGAGATTCAGTCTATGTATGACAACCAAGTTTTGAATTTGTTGACAATGTGCCCGGACGTAAGACGGTTGGGTGCAAATGGATCTTCAAGAAGAAGACCGACATGGATGGACATGTGCACACGTACAAGGCGCGATTGGTTACGAAGGGCTTTACTCAAACTCGCGGAGTTGACTATGATAAGACCTTCTCACCAGTTGCGAAGATAAAATCTATTAGGGTGATGCTAGATATTTCCGCATTTCATGATTATGAGATATGGAAAATGGATGTCAAGACCGCTTTCCTTAATGGGAAGTTGGATGAGGATGTTTAGATGGCTCAGCCAGAAGGTTTTGTTGATCCGAAGCATCCAAATAGAGTGTGCAAGCTTGAGAAGTCCACTGATGGACTTAAGCAAGCGTCTCGCAGATGGAATCTTTGCTTTGATGAGAAAGTCAAAGAGCTTGGATTTGTACGAAGCGAAGATGAATCATGTGTATATGTCAAAGCCAATGGGAGCATAGTTAGCTTTCTCGTTTTGTATGTCGATGACATACTGCTCATAGGAAACGACGTCCCGACTCTGCAGGAAGTAAAGTCCTGGCTCGGGAAGTGCTTCGCTATGAAGGACCTTGGAGAGGCTTCCTATATTTTGGGAATAAGCCTTCCTATATCGTTGTGCTCCAACTAAGGTATCACTATGAATCCATGATTCTCGCCTACTTGGGTTCAAACCGATACCCGTTTGTGACCACATACAATCCCCGTACCAACATAACCATCCACATATTTTCGCTATCACATGTAGTTCCTACATCACTATTGAAATGAATCGACTGGTAAGCTCTCGCCAAAGACCTCTAAGTGAAACCTTGGTAACCTTAGGTAACCATCACTATCCTAGCATCGATGACCTCAACCATAAGAGAATGGATTAAACTCCATATATCGTGACCCAATTGATCCCAAAAGCATGAGGTATAGACAAGTGGCAACACTACTATTCGCAATCACTAAGGGAGTCGAGCAAAAAATTTGAAGGCTATGTTGACCTACTCATGGAACTTCTCAAATGTGTTCATACTATAAATAATATTAAGCCAGCTATACATACCTAAACGTATGTAATAACAACATGAAGAACATACACAAACAATGTGTTGAAGCCCTACCTCCATCTCCTACTAACTGTAGGTACTGGGACATGTGTCATCCTTACTGTTAAGCACACACATTTTCCCCTAATTAAATAAATACATAACTCCACCTCTAGTGAGTAATCTTGGCAAGCATGCCCCTTCCATTCGTACCTGCCACATTTAAACTTGAGGCGTACGGGCACGAGGGTCCTTTAACCCTTACCATAGATGTTGCAGTTCTTCTAGTTTCAAGCTCTTGATACAAAAATGACAACTTCTTGATACCTGCAAGCAGAGTCGGGACCTGCACCCATTTCATCTTCCCAATTACATCTCCAAGATAAGGCCTTTCTTGTTGACTCGTCCCAACACTCCTATTAGCAGTCTAAACGGTTGCAACCCGCTCCTCAAACCAGAAGACCAATCTATCAGTAATTTGTCTAATAATATTATGCAACTCCCCTGGTAAGATATGACGAGACCTCAACAACAATCCAATCACTAAAGACCGTGTTGTTCGAGCCCACCTCAAAGCTCTCATCTCCAAGGTGCGTAATCGACATTATGTTTAATATAAATAAAACTCATCACCACATATTCAATTGCTATTATTAGAATGTTCTCTGTCTACTCGCTCATGGGTATCCTTGATCACCAATCCTAAGAGTATACGACATCACATTTGTAATCATCTGTAGTATCCCATCGACACTCAGTCCAATAGCAGATCCCGAAGCACCATTCCTTGTAGACACTCTTTCGCAATCAAATGCAGAAACCTTAAGATTATTGATACACAAATAATCAGAACAATTTTACCAATCTCAACTCTGTGGACTTTCGGTGACTTCTCCCGGCCCAAACACGGATCTTGTGCTTCAGATAGTAGGAGTTCTACTACTATCTTTCACACATATGCATGTTTGTTTCGAGATCTATTATGGACTGTCCAATTCGCTTGTTGCCGATAATTTCTATCATATATACTATCTACATTAGCAATTTATACCCTTTCCTAGTGTATTGGATTCATTTTTATTCCTCCACTCTAATCCACATGGAAGCTCCTTTGGCCCTAACATGTCGCTCGTGAATGAACATTCATAAATAAAGTAAAGCTAGATAGTCATTCGAATAACAAATTCCATGCCAGAACGGTTGGACTAAAACAAGAGTTGCGCACTAGGCTAAATTAGGCATTCTAAGTCTATTTAGCTCCTATTTCATACAACCTAAAGCATTCACTTAACAACTTATTAGTGCTAGCATAAATTAAAAAGTGGTATATATTAGGCATTTAACATAGCATGAAGGTAATAAGTTATCTAGTGCTATTACATCATATGTCCTATAAAACAATAATTCACATCAAATAATTAAATCATTTCCTTTGGCTTCGGTTGACTATACATGTTGGGTCCTCGATCCTTGTCACCAAAAATTTCCATTTTCCCATTTTAATATTATTAAGAAAACATTTCTCGAGCCTCGAACTTGAGTTCATACACACCGAGATGTGTATGATTCGCTCAAGTTGTGCTCTCATACCAACTTGTAATGTCTCAAAATTTCCAATAAATTTAAACTTTTTAAAACATTTATATTCTTTAAAATTTCCCATTCAAACTCTTACTTAACCAAAATTTTAAGTTTTAAACATCCAATTTAATAATCCAACATACTTTTTAAATAAACCAATTCATTTAAAACTCAATCAATAGCGGAATAATAATAATAATAGTCATAAAACCCATATTAACTAAGTGTGAGAAGGACCCCAATCTTAATTCGTGCCTGTATATAGTAAAGCTAAAACCCTTATGCTTGTTCGTAGTTGATGTGCCTGTAATAGTCATTTATAAATGAAAGGGTAAGCATGAAGCTTAGTGAATTCCAACACAACATAACAATTGAAGTATTACACCCTACTCCTACATACCATGCCATCATCAAACATAAAAGCATTCATATAGCACAAACATGAAGATCATACAACCCATGCCTATTTAGGAACACATCCTAAATAACACCCAAATAAGGACTCGGTATTACTGCCATCGGTCCACGGACTCATCATCTCCACCTTCGCCCCGCTGACTCGACATTATGGCCTTCAGTCAGTCTGACTCGCCACACGACCTTCAGTCAACCGGCTCGGTTGCCATTAGGCCCAAAAATATCATGTATATATAATCCACATAATAGATAAGAACTTTAAACATAATTCGTATAACAAGTAACACATTAGTTATCCATCATATAGTTCCTAGTCTCACCCGACCTAATAATAGGCATGTAATACCCTAAGGGTATGAAGTAAGGAACTTACTTCAAAAGTAGAGTTACATTTGATTTGTAAATGTGTTCTATACAGGAAAAAAATGGAGTCGATTGGAATGGGAAGTAAGCGAGATGGACTCTACTACTTCATGGAGGAGAGGTTAATTAATGTATTCAAAGTTGATAAAGAAACTTCTAAGTTGGTACCGTGGCACAATAAAATGGGACACCCTTATGAGAAAGTAGTAAAGTTGATCGATCTGGTTGGTAATTGTAGATGTAATTGGAATAAAGCATGTGAAGTATGCTTTCATGTCGAGCATCCTAGACATTGTTTTCCCTTAAGTGAAAATAAACCTAGTTGGATTTTTGAGTTAGTTCATTTTGATTTGCGGGTTTCTTATAGTCATAAATCGTCTTGTGGAGCTCGACATTTTTTGAAAATAGTAGGTGATTTATCTCGAACGGTATGAGTTTATTTAATACATTGGTTTTTCAAATATTTATGTCATTTGTTGTCATGGTTGAACACCCATTTTCTCAAACTATAAATTGTTCGGAGTGATAATGGTATGGAATTCAATTACCTACTCGATTATTTTTCCACTTATGGCATCTTGTTCCAAACCTCATATGTTGGAACTCCACCAAAGAGTTGGAGAATCAAGAGAAAACACAAACATCTATAGAATGTTGCATGTGCTTTAAGATTTCAAGCAAATTAACCAATCTATTTTTGGGGAGAGAGTGTTTTAGCCGCTGCACATTTGATAAATAGAACTTCATCCAGTCTTCTAAGTAATCACACTGTTTTTGAAATTTTTTTGGTTATTCTCCATATTATAATGTAATTCTTGTGTTTGGCTCTCTATGTTTTGCTCACAACCGACAATCAAATAGAGATAAATTTGAAAGTCATGGTCGCAAGTGTATGTTTGTTGGATATCCGTTTGGGAAAAAATTTGGAAACTTTATGATCTTGACACAAATGAATTTTTTTATATTACGCAATGTCAACTTTTTTTGAAGATATATTCTATTCACTGATACAAAGGCTAGCAATCTTTATCCTACCACTCATTTTGAATCTGACGACGATGTTCATTTTGATTTTGTCGACTTTCCCGATGACCGTCATGATACTCATGTTCTACCATTTTTACCTCACATAACCAAATCCAATGGTGGTGAACCTTAACCTGACAAATTTCTACCAGTAGTGTCTATTGGATTAAGATGTATAAACTCATAACTAAATTGGTATATATTTTTAATTAAAAACAAAGTCAATTTTGGGTTGCTCTCATAACTAAAACTTGGTTTGAATGACAATTGTAAAGAGAGGATAAATATATTAGATGATTAATAAATTGCAATAAATAATTTGTTAATATATTATATAATTAGTATATTAATTAAAAATAGAAATTTGATTTGTTAATTTATTATGCGACTAATAAATTAATATGAGGTCAATAGTTAAATAATTGATTTGTTACTTTATATGATAATAGATTAATAAGAAATCAAAAAAATTAATTAATTATTAATAGGAACTAATTTATAATTAATTTCTAGATTAATTAGAATTAATTAAAGGTTCAAGGGTTGAGTTTTAATTGTTCAATAATTGAACAAATGTGAGGATCCATTCCATCATATGGATGGTTTTGGTGCCCTATTTTAAGGTTTTTGAAAGCCTCCATTTGATATTAAGAAACTAGATAATTACTAAATTTGAAATATATTATTATATGTTCACATTTTGGGTTTCTAGGGTTTTCTAGCAGCTATACAAAGGGTTGTAACCCTTTGATTTTGGTATGCATAATTCCTAAGAGGAATTCACTTTTCTCCTTACTCCTCCTTTCTTTACTCTTGAGTTATAGTTCTAGGGTTTGGGTGTAGGCCATTAGAGACTTCATACTTTTGGTGCTAGGCTTTCCAAGATCAATTACAAGGTATTGAAGTGATTTGATTACTACAACAAATCAAATGTATGCAACCCTAACTTGGTATTTTAGATTACATTAGGGTTCATGTTAGTTTTGTTGTTTATTTTATGTTACCTTTAATGTATTATTACATAGATTCTTTAGGTTGCATGTGCCCTTAAGTGTTAATAGATTTTCCACAAGCACATAGATTTTGTAACCTATAAAACCCATCAGAATCCGTATCAACATATCTGACAACCACTGTCCTGTAAAATTTTGATACAACAAATGGTTCTACTATCGGTGACAATTAGACTAATAGTAAATAATGAAATCTTTGTTGAAGTATGAGAACTAAACTCTCTTCGATTATTCTACGATACAATTTGACTAACAAAGTCGTCAAATAGAGTCCATCTTCCTTTGCTACTTCTCATCTACAACATTCCTCAGGTACACCTTTTCTCGTAGCATATTATATTAATTATGATAATTTTTCTCGTAGCACATTATATGTGACTAACAAAGTCGTCAAAGAAATTTAATATTCCAATGCTATTTCCCATCCACACTCTACCTAAGGCACACCCTTTTGTCATAACACATGATAATTTTTCTCAGCCATATCAAGAGTTTCATACTATTGATATTATTGGAGATGAAACTCAGTCCTATAAAGAAGCCATGAAGAATGACGACTAGAAACAAGCCATGAAAGAGGAGATTAAAGAATTAAAAGACAATGATACTTAGACTCTTGAACACCTACCTCCTGGAAAACATGCATTGAGAAATCAATGAGTCTATTCAAAAGACATATCACTCTAATGGTACTCTTAAAAGGCAAAAAGCTCAATTAGTTGTTTTTGGTAATCATAAAATTAAAGGCTTGGATTACAATGAGACATTTGCTTCGGTTGCAAAAAGTGCAACGATTTGTGATTTTCTTGCCATTGCAACTGTAAAAAAATTTGGAACTCCACCAGATGGATGTACACAACGCCATCCTTCATGTGGATCTAGATAAGAAGGTTTACATGAAATTGCCTCTCGGGATCGAATCATCTCATCCTAACTAGGTTTGTCGACTTCGAAAATATTTATACAAGTTGATGCAAGCGCCTCGTTGTTGGTTTGCAAAGTTGGTCACGACTTTATAGGGGTGCGGTTTCCTCTGGTCTTACTCAAACCACTCTTTGTTCACTTACACAAAGGATGATGTTCAACTTAATGTCTTGGTGCCTTTTCGATACTTTCTTGGTATCTCGATAACTTGAATCACTTTTGGTTTATTTCTATGCCAACATAAATACCCTCTTGACATCATTACAAAAGTCGGTCTCTTAGGTGCTAAACCAACAAATTTTCTAATAGAGCAAAACCATAAGCTACGCCTTGATACAAGAGCTAAACTCACTGATAAAGAGTCATATAGCCATTTGATAGGCCGCATCGTTTACTTGTCAGTCACTCGACCAAACTTAGCTTAGTTTGTCTATATTTTATCTCAATTCTCCTAGATAATAACATTTGAATACAACCCTATGAGCAGTAAGTTATTTAAAAGGAACCCTAGGTTAGGGAATTTGTTAAGTGTTGATAGATATATGTCTTTTCAAGGGTGGTGTGATTCGAAGTGGGGTGCTTGTCCTCTCAAGTGTCGGTTTATAACAGGGTGCCAAGTTTTCCTTACACACTTACTTATTTCCAGGAAAACCAAGAAATAACTCATTGTCTCTAAGTCCTCTACTAAGGTTGAATATCGCTCCATGACAACCATCACCTATGAATTTAAGTGGCTTAAAGGCTTGTTGTTGAGTTTAGGAGTGCACCATCCTAAATTTATTCCTTTATTTTTTTTATAGTCAGTTTTCATTACACATCGTTCGTAATCCAGTCTATCATGAATGCACAAAACATATTGAGGTGGATTGTTATTTCATACACGATTTATGCATAACAAAACTCAATTAGCGAATATCTTTACCAAGGCATTCAACAAAAGGGAATTCGATTTTCTCATTAGCAAGTTGGGCATGTCAAGTCCATGCACTCCAACTTGAGGTGGGTGGGTGGGTGGGTGGGTGGGTGTGGGGGGGGGGGGGGGGGGGGATTAGATCTTGAATAGCCGTTAATTAAAAGCCAATTAAAAATTGTGAATTAGGTGATAATTAGGATCATTTTCTTTTCTTAGTATAAGGCTGTCAATTAAAAGTATACAATGTAATCTCTATATATAAAGAGCTAATGTAATCTCTCTCTATATAAAGAGATGATCCCATGTTCCCCAGCACACATGGTAACTTTTCATTTGGCCTAAAGCTTGCACTCTTCTCAATATATTATTTTTGTAGGGTGTATTTGACGAGTTTTTAGTAAAATTTATATTTTGGTTTTTGATAAAACAAAACTCGAAATTGAATTATATTTTTAATTCTTAAACTTTTTAAGACCGAATAATGAGACACCATCTAGTACGAATATTACTTTTCTTCACTTGATTACATTGCAATTTATTTCTCTTATGTTGCATATAAGACCGACTGGGATTGGAAGGACAATAATGTTTCTGAAATTGATATGAATATTGTATCTGTTTGAAGGATGGTATGATCACTTTCTGTATATGATATTCTACCCTATTCATGGGTTACATGAAATCCATATTATAAGGATAATTTTTCAAGGAAGAGTTTCGTATCAAATTCAAGCCACTAATACAAGACCATATGTTTTATTGAATTTAATTTCTTATTATTACTAAAGATAAGATAAATCGACACTAAATGTTGATTTTATCTCATAAATAAGAGATGACATTTTGAAGGTAATTATTAGAAACCGTATTTGTAAATAATATACTCCATAATATTTTCCTTACCCCATAGGACCCCTAAAGACTGCGCCCTTGCTCATGCTATTTGATCGAACCGATATCAAATACGTTTTAAACAAATATTTATTACATACCTCCTGACTTGCAAATAAAATAAAAAATAAATTTTATTTATAATCCAAAAATATTATTATACTAAATTGACCGGATAAAATACCTCGAAATAACGTTTATCATAATTTTATTCACACATGTTTGATATAAATGTCGAGATATCTTTTGGAACTCAACTAACGTCTTATTTTCAATCTTATATGTGCATCTTCAAACACTTCTAT
The DNA here is from genome assembly GCF_002870075.4 of Lactuca sativa. Taxonomy (NCBI): domain Eukaryota; kingdom Viridiplantae; phylum Streptophyta; class Magnoliopsida; order Asterales; family Asteraceae; genus Lactuca; species Lactuca sativa. The sequence continues at coordinate 175,424,238 of NC_056629.2, forward strand.
AATTATAACAAATAAAAAAAAAAAAACAATCATACATATTAATCTTCTAGTTCTATAACAAAAAACAATGCATGCACACAACCAACTTTTGTAACCTTTTACCACATCAATAATGATTGTCCCCTTCATGAACCCCTACATTTATCCCTCACACGTTTGGTCTTATTATGTCCCCTACCCTACTAGGCAACTACACATCTAACGTCATTTTTTTTTTAAGAAAAACATTTTAATTATAAAATGTCACACCTTTTTGTATAATAACATTGTACAACCACATAGAATTTGATTAAGAAAACATATCTTACGAAATAAAAGACATAAGGTTACACAAATGGCCATTATGCATTCGTATCTATGCAACCTACTTTCAATTATGACTTTATATATAACTATGTGTTTTGTATATATAATCAAAATCTCATATTCCACATATAATATTCTGTTTTATTTTAAATCGAATTATTTGGTAAGAGATATATGTTATGTTATGAAGAAAAAAAAACGTACTCGTCCAAAAAGCCACTTTGCATAGTTTTGAAGGGTACGAATAAGTAGAAAAATATTATAGTATACAAATGCTAAAAGAACTATCGACGTAACATTTTTTGAATGGATCTTACAAGATCAATTTTATTAGTGATATTGTATAATAAGAACTCGTCACTCAATTATCTATTTAAAGGGTGATCTTGTTTGTCAATTTCCTCGATATACCCCGACCAAATGTTTTCGCTTTTTGGTTCAAAAATCAACAATGCCTTCAACTTTGTTTTAAAAAAACAAAATAAAATTAATTTGCTTTGACAATTCCAATACTAAAGTGAACAGGCTAATAACATTTGTATGGCCCAATTGTTATTTAATTGGGTTTTGTGTGGGCCCAATTATTCATTTTTTTAAAGTTGGATTTTGTACACGCGCAAAGAAATGAAGAATAACGAAAAACCATAAAAAAAAAACATGATTTAATAAATTATTGTCATTGTCCTAGGTTGCACAATTAGTTTGAAATTTTTTATGCAGCTAATAGGGGTGTGCAATAAACCGTACAAACCGTATAAACCGTCTAAACCATACCAAACTGCATCGCATAACGCGGTTTAAAACACTCATGGTGCGATTTGCGGTTTGTATTTTTGTTAACCGCATTATGCGGTGCTGTTAGCGGTTTACGATTACAAAATTACGGTTTAAACCGCACCGCGTTAATAAAATCAATTAATGATTATATATATATATATATATATATATATATATATATATATATATATATATATATATATATATATATATATATATATATATATATATATATATATATATATATATATATATATATATATATTCGAAAATATTTTGACATGTCCTAAATTATTGACATTATCTTAAGTTTCTAAAATGTAATCTTAATTAATCCAAAATTGAATTCAGTTACCATATTTTTTTTTGTCTCAAATTCATTTTCAACTAAGATTCAATGATACCATTATTTTATAGTTACTATATTTTCTTAACTTATGTATATTCATAAGTAGTTAATGATCACAATTATTTGACCACCAAATTTCTTAATGACCACTTAGTGAGCCGTTAGTGATAACAATGATAGTATTATCATTAAATTTAAAGTAAATAATTAGTCAAACCGCATGTAAATAAACCGCTCGCACCGCATAATGCGGTTTTGAACGTTCGCGGTGTGGTTTGCGGTTTCTAAATAACTCAAACCGCATATGTGGTGCGGTTTGCGGTTTTGGCTTTAAACCGCACCGCACACACCCCTAGCAGCTAGGCCTTTTTTTTAAGAAAAAAAGTGGTTTTCATAACTAGCCGGTTATAACGGGTCTTCCGGTTAATGGGAAAATGATTTGTAAGAGTAATTATCTTTTCATGTTTACGTCTAGACAACTTCATCTTTTTGTATACGTTTGACCATTTAACTTGTTAAATGTGAACACATTTAAGAAGTTAAATCGTCAAATGTTTAAAAAAAAGTTGTCTAAATATGAACAATTTTTTTATATAAATTTTCTAAGACTTTTTATAATTTCTTACAACGTTTTTATGATATTTTTTCCCAATAGGTAGTATGGAGGATCTTTTAAATTTCAGTTTTTAATACTTTTCTTATTATTACTTTTTACACCGTTTATAATGTTTTTCGTTATTATTATATAAAGGCTTAGGTTAATTTAAGACCATAATTATTTTGTGAGACATGATGACCTAATTCTAACCACTTATTTTGGAGATAAAAATATATTTTTAAAATACAAAATAAATGAAAATTTTCAAAAAATTTTTAAAATATTATTTTCATCATTTACTTTATCCAAAAAATTAAAAATAACAATAAAAATAAAAAAAAGTTACTTTTTTTTTAATATACGTGAAATATTCTAATAAAATATTACAGTATAAATATTAAAACAAAATTGTTTGAATATTCAAATATTCTAGTAGAATATTAAACTATAAGTATTCAAACAATTCTAATACAATATTAGAATATATTATAACAATTCTAATAGAATATTAGAATATTTTAATAAATTTAACAATTTTAATAGAATATTAGAATATTTAACACTCTAAGAAATCTATTTGAATATTTACAGTCTAATATTCTATTAGAATATTTCACATATATTTAAAAAATAGTAATTATTATTATTATTATTATTATTATTATTATTATTATTGTTATTATTATTATTATTGTTTGCGTAAATTAAATGACGAAACTAATATTTAATTTTTATTCGCATTTTTTCTTTTATTTTGCATTTTAGATTTATTATTATTATTTTTATCTTCAATATGAATGGCTAGAATTGCACCCCCATATGTTACAAAATTAACATGGTTTCAAATGAAGCTCTACAATTATATATATATATATATATATATATATATATATATATATATATATATATATATATATATATATATATATATATATATATATATAAAATAGGTTATAACCCGACAAGCAAAAAAAATGATATAATAAAAAAAATTATTTAATAATACAATTGAAAAACAAAAACTTTATAGAATAATTGATGTATATTGGTAAGTGATGTGACATAGATCTGGAACGCCTCTTTTGGTCTTCTCTTCTCTTGATGGCAGCTATAGTAGAGAGATCTGCTAGTCACAATTAGAGAGATGCATTAGAACCGCCTCAGGGACTGTGCCCTGGGAGCAAGCTCCGACAATCAAGTTAGATCAACTGATATATCTGAGATGGTTCTCCTTAGCTGGAGAGGACCATCTTGGTTTTGGTGGTGGTGTATGGTGGCTGGCGGTGGCGGGTGGCGGCTGAGCCACACAGTCAGATTATAGTGTAGCGGATGAGCCATGAGGGAAGGTATGGGTTGCGGCCGAGCCATTTGGGGAAAGTCCTCCCTCATGGAGGAAACACTATTCTATTTATAATGGACAATTAGGTGAAGGGGAATTTGGTCAGGCCTTGTGCCAGCCCAATTCAGTCCCAAATAGCAAGGAGTTGGGCAAGGCCGCCCGGAGGTGCCGGGCGAGGCTGGTGGGTGTGCACCAGGAAAGGCCGACAAGGGAGCGCTAGGCAAGGGATCGCCAGGCCAGGCCGACAGGAGAGTCGCTAACAAGGCTGGGAAGGGAGTCCTTAGCAAGGCTGACAAGGGAGCGCCAGGAAAGGATGGCGCGCCAGAGTTGTCTAGGTCATGCTAATGTACCATATATCATCAAGTCCCCCCAGTACGATGTTATTGGTATGCGGCCAATGATATTGGAATGGACTTAGTCATATAAACTGTGTGTTATCAAGTCCCCCTAGTCCGACCAGATCGGACTAGACAAAGCACCAATGCATTAAATAATAAAGAGAACGACTGAACCTCGCCCACAAGAGTCGTGGTGTTGTGCTATGAGCCAAGCGTTGCTTATGCAGCTTGAGCTGACTTGATACTCCTTCACTGAGAGGAGTATGATTTGGTCAGTGGGATGCAACGTAATTGTTACTGGTAATGTTATGTAGAGAGGGGCTGCTAAAGAGTGTATGGCATAGATGTCGCAACATTTCTATCATCTTGGGGGAATCTCATCAATGATTATCTTCATAGCCTGTTCTACATGAGCACGGATAACCATTCTAAAGGTATTTCTTGCTCGAGCTACACCTGGCTGGATTCCCCCCAGTTGGATGTGGGTAACATAGGTAGCTGTATTAGACTATGGTGCATATGGCAAGGCTGCTATAAGAATACACAATAAGGTTGTTTTCTATGGCATATGACAATACATAACCTGACTGTTGCCGAGAGCCAGACAACATTGATGTTGATGGATTATAAGTGACAATGTTGTTGTTGATAGCACTCTTTTGAAGAGTAATCTTGCTAAAGCAATATGTAATGTAGGAAAACCCTCATTGATCGTCCGAGCATAGGAAAACCATGTTGATTATAAGAGAAAAGACACCAAATGTGGTGTTAAGCATGACATAAACTTATGATGCACGACAATACACGACTTATGTTGTGCGACTTAGAAGAATAGTGCGAGCTTAGCAGTCAGTGATCATTGAGATGTCACGCAAGAGAGCATCGCATGGATTAGATCGGGCTTAGCTGCCAGTGATCGTAGATACATCACGTGGGAGAGAATCGTGTGGAATGGATCATGCTTAGTTGCCAACGATCGTAGATGCATCAAGCGGGAGAGCGTCGCGTGGGATGCATCGGGCTTGGCAGCCAGCAATCGTTAAGACATCGTGCGAGATAGCATCATGTGGAATGATACAAGCAATAGTTGCAAGTCTTTGAGCCTTGTCGGCAGAGCATAAAGCTAGAATGGAGTCGGGCTGAGAAGCCAAGTGACTTAAGGCAAGGATGTTGAACCTTCCAGACGGAGCTTGCTGTTATAATGGAGTCGAGCTAAGAAGTCAAACGACTCAAGGCAAAGGTACTGAACTTTGCCGGCGGAGCTTGCCGCTAGAATGGAGTTGGGCTGAGAAGCCAAGTGACTCAAGGCAAGGATGCTGAACCTTACAGGCGGAGCTTTCTGCTATAATGGAGTCGGGATAAGAAGCTAGACGACTCAAGGCAAAGGTACTGAACTTTTCCGGCGGAGCTTGTTGCTATAATGGAGTCGGGCTGAGAAGCAGATAACTCAAGGCAAGGCTGCTGAACCTTGCATACGGAGCTTGCTGCTATAATGGAGTCGGGCTGAGAAGCCAGGCTATTCAAGGCAAGGGTGTTGAACCTTGCATGCAGAGCTTGTCGCTATAATGGAGTCAGGCTTGAGAAGCCATGCGACTCAAGGCAAGGGTGTTGACCTGTGACAACCCGATATTTCAAATCTTTGTAATGACCTAAAAAGTCAAGTATTGATACCACTTTTGAATTTATAAAATTAACTTTGATAATAAAATGTCCAAAAAAGTTCTATTTAAATTCCCTCTATGTTTAAATGTCATTAAATCGGGATCGTACGTAAAAAGAACGCCCAAATCCGACTTCGTATATTGAAGTTAAGATTTTTCCAAGTTCGGCTTAGCAACAGACATCTAAAAACTCGAATCGGAGATCGAGCGACTTTTGGCCGGAATGACCTAAACGAGAATCGAAGGTCTTGACAATGGTATTTCAGCGGTGAAAAGTCTGGCAAAAACCGACGTCAGATAAAGAAGTTATGAATTTTTAAAGAAATTCCTTAATCACGTCATTTTTATAATTAAATAATAAAAATAATTTCGGAATTTGCCAACGGAGTCTAAACGAAAGTTGTAGAGCGTAGTCTCACCTTCGCATGGATATAAAGACCATCGAAAACGGAGTTCGTATGAAGGAGATATGATTTTTTTAAGTTTATTAAATAATTTATATATATATTTAAATCAAAAATCCGGTAATATCCGAAGGAAGAGTCAGCATCCTCATCCGAGTTACGCGCTGCGTAACCTCGTACGCCTCGCGTACCCGAGGGCCTTGGTCTCGGTCCGTCCACGTCGCCCCTATGCGAAGCTACCGACCCGTCCCATCCGACCCGATCCGTCCCATCCGAAGCCGAGGCAGTCGAGGACTCGGTCATGCATGACGTACGCGTACGCGCTGCGTACGAGCATACGCCCCGCGTACCGAGGCTTCTCAGACCCCCTATAAATAGAATGCGAGGGTTTCCGGAAAAATTGCTCATTTCTCTCCTTTCTCTCACGATCTTGCCTCGATTTCCGTGCCCGTTCAAACCCGAAGCTCTGGTCTTTTTGCTCAAGTCCCGAGGGTCGATTTTACTCCCGAGATTCCCGAGAATCCCGAGAAAAATCCGTTTCTCAAGACGAAACTCTGCCCGGTTTCCCATCTCGCTATCTTCAAACTTTCAAGTGAGTTCATACCCCTAATCAATCTGTTAAATGACAGACACAGTTATAAAATACATATCAATGATTTAATAACATGTTTGTTTCTACTTGTATCCCCCCCATTAAAGCATTTAAAATCATTTAAAATATTGATTAGGGGTATGAACTTACTTGAAAGTTTGAAGATAGCGAGATGGGAAACCGGGCAGAGTTTCGTCTTGAGAAACGGATTTTTCTCGGGATTCTCGGGAATCTCCGGAGTAAAATCGACCCTCGGGACTTGAGCAAAAAGACCAGAGCTTCGGGTTTGAACGGGCACGGAAATCGAGGCAAGATCGTGAGAGAAAGGAGAGAAATGAGCAATTTTCTGGAAACCCTCGCATTCTATTTATAGGGGGTCTGAGAAGCCTCGGTACGCGGGGCGTACGCTCGTACGTAGCGCGTACGCGTACGTCATGCATGACCGAGTCCTCGACTGCCTCGGCTTCGGATGGGACGGATCGGGTCGGATGGGACGGGTCGGACGGGACGGGTCGGTAGTTTCGCATAGGGGCGACGTGGACGGACCGAGACCAAGGCCCTCGGGTACGCGGGGCGTACGAGGTTACGCAGCGCGTAACTCGGATGAGGATGCTGACTCTTCCTTCGGATATTACCGGATTTTTGATTTAAATATATATATATATATATATATATATATATATATATATATATATATATATATATATATATATATATATATATATATATATATATATATATATAAATTATTTAATAAACTTCAAAAAATCATATCTCCTTCATACGAACTCCGTTTTCGATGGTCTTTATATCCATGCGAAGGTGAGACTACGCTCTACAACTTTCGTTTAGACTCCGTTGGCAAATTCCGAAATTATTTTTATTATTTAATTATAAAAATGACGTGATTAAGGAATTTCTTTAAAAATTCATAACTTCTTTATCTGACGCCGGTTTTTGCCAGACTTTTCACCGCTGAAATACCATTGTCGAGACCTTTGATTCTCGTTTAGGTCATTCCGGCCAAAAGTCGCTCGATCTCCGATTCGAGTTTTTAGCTATCTGTTGCTAAGCCGAACTTGGAAAAAATCTTAACTTCAATATACGAAGTCGGATTTGGGCGTTCTTTTTACGTACGATCCCGGTTTAATGACATTTAAACATAGAGGGAATTTAAATAGAAATTTTTTGGACATTTTATTATCAAAGTTAATTTTATAAATTCAAAAGTGGTTGACTTTTTAGGTCATTACAAAGATTTGAAATATCGGGTTGTCACATCATCCCCCCGTTAGAGGGAATTTCGTCCCGAAATTTAAAGTAGTAAAGATACTAGTGAACATGAAAGAGATGAGGGTACTTGTTTTTCATCTGATCTTCGCATTCCCAGGTGTATTCAGGTCCTCGCTTTGCATTCCAGCGGACCTTCACGATAGGGATGCGACTTTGCTTGGTTTGCTTGACCTCTCGGTCCATGATTTCTACTGGTTCCTCCACGAAGTTGAGGCTCTCGTTGATCTCGATCTCGTCGAGTGGAATAACAAGAGTCTCGTCGGATAGACACTTTTTCAAGTTTGACACGTGGAAGGTAGGATGTACGTTACTGAGTTCTTGCGGTAGATTGAGTTTGTAAGCTACAGGACCGATCCTCGCAAGAATCTCGAAAGGCCCTATGTATCTTGGATTGAGCTTCCCACGCTTTCCAAAGCGTATCAAGCCCTTCCAGGGTGAGACCTTCAGTAGGACTCGGTCGCCTACCTGGAACTCCAATGGTTTCCTGCGCTTGTCAGCGTAGCTTTTCTGTCGGTCTCTAGAGGCTTTCAATCGTTCACGAATTTGAATTATCTTCTCTGTCGTTTCCCGAATGATCTCCGGACCCGTGAGAGTGCTTTCGGGAGCTCGTTCCTTAGCTAACTGGGTATCACCCACTTCAGCCCAGCACAGAGGGGATCTGCACTTTCGGCCATAGAGGGCCTCGAATGGAGCTGCCTTTATGGTCGTATGATAACTGTTGTTGTAGGAAAATTCAACAAGGGGTAAATGAGTATCCCAAGCTTTTCCAAAGTCAATCACACAGGCACGCAACATATCTTCTAAGGTTTGGATAGTTCTCTCACTTTGCCCGTCGGTCTGTGGATGGTAGGCTGTACTCATGTCCAGCCTAGTTCCTAGGGAACTTTGTAATGACTGCCAGATCCTCGAAGTGAATCTACTATCTCGGTCGGAGATGATAGATAAGGGAACACCGTGCAGTTTTACAATCTCCCTAATGTGAGTTCTGGTAAATTTCTCCATCTTGCCTGTTTCCTTGATCGGTAAGAAGTGTGCAGACTTGGTCAGTCTATCGACGATGACCCATATGGAATCAAGTCCCCCCGTCATCTTGGGCAACTTAGTTATGAAGTCCATAGTGATCCGCTCCCACTTCCATTCTGGTATCTCCGGTTGTTGTAGAAGACCGGAGGGTTTCTGGTATTCGACCTTAACCTTTGCGCAAGTAAGGCATTACTCACGAAGGTAGCAATATCTGCTTTCATGTTAGGCCACCAGTATAACTTTTTAAGATCCAGATACATCTTATCTGAACCCGAGTGGACGGAATAACGAGTGTTATGAGCTTCGGTCATGACCAAGTCTCTAAAGCCATCGTGTTTCGGTGTCCAGATCCGATCCATGAGGTATAAGGCTCCGCCACCCTTGACTTCCAAGTTCTTATCCATCCCTCTAAAGGATTCACCAGCCACGTTTTCAGGTTTCAAAGCGTCGAGCTGAGCTTCCTTTATTTGCGTGGACAAGTGTGAATGGATAGTTAGAGTCAAAGATTTGACTCTACGACCAGTATATTCTTTCCGACTTAGGGCGTCGGCTACTACATTGGCTTTACCCGGATGATAACGAATTTCGCATTCGTAATCACTAAGTAGCTCGACCCACCGTCGTTGTCTCATGTTGAGCTCTTTCTGGTCGAAAATGTGTTGTAGACTCTTATGGTCTGTAAAGATCGTGCTTTTTGTACCGTATAGGTAATGTCGCCAGATCTTCAGAGCAAACACAACTGCTCCTAGCTCGAGATCGTGGGTTGTGTAGTTAACCTCATGTGTCTTCAGCTGTCTCGAGGCATAGGCTATGACTTTACCTCGTTGCATCAGTACACATCCGAGTCCTTGATTGGATGCATCGCAATAGACAATGAAGTCTTCTATTCCTTCGGGAAGAGATAGTATCGGGGCGGTGCACAAGGCTCGTTTGAGCGTTTGGAACGCTCTTTCCTATTTCTCTTCCCAGTCGAAGGCCACGCCTTTCTGGGTCAGGGTTGTAAGAGGTTTCGCTATGCTGGAGAAGTTCTGAATGAACCTGCGGTAGTAGCCAGCTAGACCTAGAAATTGACGAATTTCAGTAGGTGTCTTTGGTGCTGACCAGTTCTCGATGGCCTTAATTTTAGAAGCCCAAGAATTCGACTCGCCGAATCCAAAATTCGCACTTCGAGAACTTTGCGTAGAGCTTCTCCGATCGCAATGTTTCTAAGATTTTACGGAGATGTTGACCATGCTCTTCCTTACTTCGAGAGTAGATGAGTATCTCATCAATGAAGACGATGACGAACTGATCCAAGTAAGGACGACACACCCTATTCATCAGATCCATGAATACTGCGGGCACGTTAGTTAATCCGAATGGCATCACTACTAACTCGTAGTGCCCATAACGAGTTCGGAAGGCTGTCTTGGGAACATCCTCCTCTAACACTCGTAGTTGGTGGTATCCGGATCCCAGATCTATCTTCGAGAAGTAGTTGGCTCCTTGAAGTTGATCAAATAAATCATCAATGCGGGGCAAGGGGTAACGATTTTTAATGGTAAGTTTGTTGAGTTCTCTATAGTCGATGCACATGCGAAACGATCCATCTTTCTTCTTGACGAACAAGACCGGTGCTCCCCATGGCAAGAAGCTTGGTCGAATGAATCCCTTCTTGAGAAGTTCGTTAAGTTGACTGGAAAGTACCTGCATTTCAGCCGGTGCCAGACGATAAGGAGATTTGGCTACGGGGGTAGCCCCTGGCACTAAGTCGATTCTGAACTCGACTTGGCGTTGTGGTGGTAAACCGGGAAGTTCTTCTGGGAATATGTCGGGAAAGTCGCGTACTTCTGGGATTTTCTGGTTGTCTTTCAGTTCTTGACTGGTATCGACGACGTGTGCGAGAAATGCATGGTACTCCTTCCGCAAGCACTTCTGGGCTTGAATGCACGAAATGATGCGAAGGCTCGTACTGGGTTTGTCGCCGTAGATAATTAAAGTTTCGTTGTTAGGAAGGTTAAGACGAACTGCTTTTTCGAAGCACATAATGTCGGCACGAAGAAGACTTAACCAATCCATACCGATGATAACGTCAAAACATTTAATTGTGACTGGCATGAGATCTATCTTGAAAGTATGGCCATCTAAAGTTAAAGTACAACCTACGAATATGCAGTTTGTACTCTCTGTTTTCCCGTTAGCCATTTCTACCGTGAATGAATTATCTAGTGCACATGGTTTTTGTTTAAGCAGGTGTGCAAATTTGTGACTTACAAAACTTTTCTCGGCTCCACTATCGAAAAGTATGCAAGCATATGAGTTATCGAGGAGGAACGTACCAGTAACTATCGTAGGATCAGCTACTGCTTCCTCGTGGCCCAGAGCCATAACTCTTCCTACTCCTCCAGCCATTCCTGCTTTAGGGCAGTTCCTCTTGTAGTGGCCCACTTCACCACAACCGTAGCAAGCTTGGCCCATACCGGCATTAGGAACCTGGGCGGCTTGAGCTGTTGGCGTCCTGCAGACACGGGCTGTATGCCCTTTCCTGTTGCAAGTAGAGCACTGCATCTCCTTGCAAGGTCCGTGGTGGTGGTAGTTGCACTTGGTGCACTTTGGAAGAGTTCCAACATATGTTTTTGCTGGTAAGAGGTTCGCAGGGGCAACAGGAGTCACTGTGGCAGCATTGATCGCCACAAGTTGTTGCGTATTGGAGGATCCTTGCGGAGCCCCTCTTTTCCTCTTATTCCACCCCTTCTTGTCGTAGTCGGGGTTGGATTTTTGTGGTACAGGTGTAGGGATTGTTGTGTTCTGAGGTTTCCGGTGATCGATAAGAGATTGTGCCAATTCCTTGGCACTATCAAAGGTAATAGGCCTGGAAGCGATCACACTTGACTGGATCTGGGGCGACAGTCCCCAGATATATCTCTCAATCTTTTTGCTCTGGAGAGCAACCATATCAGGGCATAAGTTTGCCAAATCACAGAACCTATTTGTGTAGGTAGTGATGTCGGATCCAACCATTTGTAGACCCCATAATTCTTGCTCGAGTTTTTGTATTTCACCTCGAGGACAATATTCTTTCATCAGCATGTCTTTCAACTTTTCCCAGTCGATGGAATACGCCACCACTAAAGTTAGATAGTTAACATGGCTGTTCCACCATGTTAGTGCTCGGTCAGAGAAGGTACAAGCTGCGAACTTGACCTTGCTGCCTTCTTGGCATCCGCAGATCTCGAAGACAGATTCCATCTTCTCAATCCACTGTCTCAACACCATAACACCCCCAGTTCCATTGAAGCTGCGGGGTTTAGCATTAGTGAAGTCCTTGTAGGTGAACTCCCGAGGGTGTCCATGGCTTTCGCCGTGGTTCGAGGGTGGTGCACCTGTTCCTGATCCGCTGGGGGCAGGAGCGTTGATTGCTGACACAGCAGCTACAACTGCTGCTGTGAAAGCTGCCTGGAACATGTTGGCATCGAAAGGATTAGGTGGTTGAAGAGGTACAGGTGGTGGTGGAGGTGGTGGTATAGGTGCTGCGTTGTTTGGGTTCCTCCTTGGATTCTTGCGTGGCGGCATCTTTAACTATACGTTTAAAAGATGACGTAATGGATAAGAATAAATGATTAATGAATGTGTCTCATGGACTAAATCCCCATAGCCCAACAACAGAAGGAATAGCTAGAATAGACGAACTGACTAAGATAATTACAGTAAGACCAAATACCCCTATGGTATTTCTTTATGGTTGTGTTGGTAAGTTTTTATACTTGTTTCCATATCACAACCATTCTTGGGCATATTCTAATCACTCCTAGAACCAGCATAGTTGATCAGGCTATGCCATTCCCAAGACTGACCATATATCCCCACGCTCGTGTCTTACACACCGAGTTTTTCTCCGTCGGCGAACTTTGAGTGTCGCGGCACTGGAGTAGTTATCTTGCATTTGGAATACGCCGACGTGTGTCTAATGTCGGTAAGGTGTCAGGCCAAGGTAGCTAAGGAGCATAGCCTTGCCCCCACATACTTTGAGGCCATTATTCGACACAATTCTTGTGCCGGGCTCCAAAGTGTGAAAATAGATGCGGCACCCTTTTCTTGTGATTGTTGTGTTCCAGTCACAGCTGAAAACTGCTAATAGAAATACACTCTCTAGGCGTCGTGCACGCGCCCCGGTGAGGGGGACGGGACCCGCAGCCAACATCGGCTTGGGAGTTATATTTCTATGCCCATTGAATAAGAGCTTTTGAGTGCCTGGTCAATGCTGCACACATTGCAAGTCACATGTAAATGCTTTACAGTGCTCCGCGAGTTTGTTGTTGGCGCACTCTGAGTGTCGCAGCGCTGGAGCGATTATCTAAAAAGACAATAGGATCAAATTTGTGAGTTAGTATATTTTCTTGAAATAACAAATTGATTTACATTTCATGTCATGATCATTTCGCGGAACACTTCTTAGAGTAGCAATAGTGTACTACTCTTCTCCCTTCCTTTTTTTAAAATGTCGAGTGATCCGGGCCGCAACGCGTATTCTGAAAGTGTATTCTGTTGAGCATGGCTTGTGGTGCATGAGCATTAAATTGATGATTTTTGTCTTGCAAGATTGGGTCATTTTTGTATTGTGAGGGTAGCCCATTAAATACCAATTTATATGATGCCCGAATTGCCAAAGCCCAAAATCATTATTATTTTGTTAGAGCCCGCGAATAATCTTCCTAAATTCATATCTTTTTTTTGAAATCATTGAGCGGTCCTGATCGCACCGTATCTTTTAAAATCACAATTTGTCAGACGAGATTGTGTTACGAAGCGTTGAGCGACCGATTGGTAGAATATGGCTTGTAAGAATAACCCAATATCATGAAATGGCCAATTTTGGGAGGAGCCCAAAGTAAATGCAGTCCATTTGTTTATCATGAGAGGAGCCCAAAATACAAATTATTGGAGCCCAAGATAAAACATCAATTGACACAAGCTGAGAAATAACGGCCCTAGATCGGGTTGTGAGCCCGCTTAGAGAGTGATCGGCCCAAGTTCATATCCTTTTTTTTTGAAACATTGAGTGGTTCGAGTTGTAGCGCATCTTCTAGAGTCAGACTTGTTGATCGAAATCACAACACTTGAGCATTGACTGATAGGCTAATTTACTTTTGCAAAAAACTGGGCCATTTTAATTGTTTTTTAGGTAGCCCAGATACCAATATATGAGAAGCCCAACCAAATGTTATAACCCAAATACAAAAATACAACCCATATTCTAGAGGAAGCCCAATTGTTATTTGTTGTTTGATTGTATTTGGCTTAGCTAGTTGGTCTATGAGGTGCCAAAAAGGGAAAAAAACATCGACTGTAATGGATGTATTGGGGATACTTATTCTTCTACTTCACTTGTTTTTCTTTTGGCCCCCCTGTCAAGATCAGAGGTCGCTCGCTGCATAACGACATTGAAACAACATCTTTTGATAAGATGCATCTGTTGGATCAAAGGTTGAAGGTGGCCAAAGATGGCGATGGTCGGCAGGAGGTAGCACAGTGGTGATGGTTTTAGTGGTTCCTTGTCGAAGAACATCTGATGTAGAGATTTTGAAGTGTAGACTGACCGGTGGTGTTATGTTGCTGGATTGTCACTTTACGGTGGCCGGCGACTAGAGGTCGTCCGACGGCTGTCATTTGTTGGAGTTGTGACTTCGCCGGTGAGCGGTGTTAGGGGTGCTGTTGCTGGAGATAACTAGGCTTAGTTACTAGCAAAAGAGCAGTAGGCGACGACGACGTGGCTCTGGTTGTCGGTGGCAGGACATGGTCCGTCTATGATGGTGATTTGCACCGTGGTTGTTGTGGAACGGAAGTTGGAGCGACTGGTGAAGGTTTTACTGACGCCTCATCGGTGGTCCAATGATACCACAGGTGATCAGCGTTTGAGCCCTAGTTGCACAGCTGCAGGAGGTCGGCGAGTGGTGTTTTGGGTCAAGTCTCCGGCCACGATGCGTGACGGAGCTACTATTGTCGAGGGTCTTTAGATGGTTATACCTCATTGGTGGTCTTCGTTGTTGAAGTTGATTCGATTTGGGCTATGTCGCTGCGCTGCTGGCAGCACTTTGGCCTCGTTTATCGGGGCTTACTAGTGTTTGTGTCGCTGTGAAGCCATGGTGGCGACTGGAGGTTTTCAGTTTCTGGTGCTCAAGTTCTGGCAAGAGAAGCTGGGGTTTCGTGAGGTCTTTGACTGCCCGGGAAGATGTGTTGACCCGGTGGGTCCTGACTCTTTTGTTTTTTCTGTACATAGGGGATTAAACCAGGTGGGTCTAACTTTGTTTTTAACTTTTGTTGACAGCTCTGTCATTTGTCTGATTTTTCTGGTGCACTTTGCAACTTTACCCCCTTTTTTCTTGTCCACAGTGGACAGACAAAACCTACACCATTTTAGATGTATTTTGGATGATTTGTTGTACATGTGAACTGTAAAGATTTTCTCTGTGCATACACACTTGTTTTTTTCTTAAAAAACCATCAACTAAAATGGTAACACTATAGGGTAAAAATAACTTTCGCAAGTGTTTTAAAATTTACAAGAATTACAGCACAAGTTAAAGAAATTTGTACATTTAGATGCATTACCGAAATAAACTTTTGATAATATGTGAACTGGATGATGGTAAAAACTCATAAAAGCTTTATTTCTTCTCAAATTTGAATAAAACCATCAAAATATGAACAAAAATAGATTTGAACAATTCCTTTCAAACATGTTCAAAATGAACAAAAATGTCAAAGGGTCCAAGGATCTGAGTTGAGAATATATATATATATATATATATATATATATATATATATATATATATATATATATATATATATATATATATATATATATATATATATATATATATATATATATATATATATACTCAAATGAAGAGTGAGTTTTTTGAAAATTTGAGGAGTTAAAAAATTCATTGAAACTTATTTCTTTCCTCAAGTTTCTAAATAAATTTGTATACAGAAAATCATAAAGTAAAAGGGATTTTCTGAGTATATACGAACTGAAAGTAGGACAAAGCTCATAAAGAATCTATTTTCTCTCTTCTTTTTCTTTTTTCCTGATGTGCAGAGCGGGGCTGCTAAAGAGTGTATGAAATGGATGTTGCGACGTTTCTATCATCTTGGGGGAATGTCATCGATGATTATCTTCATAGCCTGTTCTAATTGAGCACGGATAACCATTCTGAAGGTATTTCTTGCTCAAGCTACATGTGGCTGGATTCCCCCCCAGTCTGATGTAGGTAGCGTAGGTAGTTGTATCAGACTATGGTGCATATGGCAAGGCTGTTATAAGAATACACATGAAGGTTTTTTCTATGACAATAGACAAACTGACTATTGCCGAGAGCCAGACAACATAGATGTTGATGGATTATAGGTGATAATGTTGTTGTTGATAGCGCTCTTTTGAAGAGTAACCTTGCTATAGCAAGATGTAATGTAGGAAAACACTTATGACGAAATAAAGCTTTTATGAAAACCATGTTGATTATAAGAGAAGAGACACCAAATGTGGTGTTAAGCATGACATAAACTTATGACGCGCGACTTACGAGGCACGACAACTCGCGACTTATGTTGTGCGAATTAGAAGAATAGTGAGGGCTTAGCAGCCAGCGATCATTGAGATGTCACGCAAGAGAGCATCATGTGGAATAGATCGGGCTTAGTTGCCAGTGATCGTAGATACATCACGTGGGAGAGCATCGCGTGGAATGGATCAGGCTTAGCTGCCAGCGATTGTAAATGCATCACGCGGGTGAGCATCATGTGGGATGGATCGGGCTTGGCAGCCAGCAATCGTTGAGACATCGTGCGGGATAGCATCACAGAATCATACAAGAAACAATTGCAAGCCTTTGAGTCTCGTCGACAGAGCATGCCACTGTAGTGGAGTCGGGCTGGGGAGCCAAGCGACTCAAGGAAAAGGTACTAGACTTTGCACACAGAGCTTTCCGCTTGAATGGAGTCGGGCTGAGAAGCCAAGTGACTAAAGGCAAGGATGTTGAACCTTACAGGCGGAGCTTGCCGCTATAATGGAGTCGGGCTAAGAAGTCGGACGGCTCAAGGCAAAGGTACTGAACTTTGCAAGCAGAGCTTGCCACTAGAATGGAGTCGGGCTGAGAAGCCAAGTGACTCAAGGCAAGGATGTTGAACCTTACAGGCAGAGCTTGCCGCTTTAATGGAGTCGGGCTGAGAAGCCAGACGACTTAAGGAAAGGGTGCTGAATCTTGCATACGGTGCTTACTGCTATAATGGAGTCGGGCTGAGAAGCCATGTAACTCTAGGCAAGGGTGTTGAACCTTGCATGCAGAGCTTGCCGCTATAATGGAGTCAGGCTTAAGAAGCCATGCGACTCAAGGCAAGGGTGTTGACCCTTTCCGGATTGGGTGTAGCGACCGACGATCTATGTGTCCTGCCCGGGTTATCAAGAGTAGTTGAAGTGTAATGGCATCTGATGTTCTGCCGCATCATTAGCTGATGAGAGTTAGGTAGTGGGGCTGCTAAAAGCTGAGCTGTGTGATTGCCCAAGGCCGGCCAACACAGTTGCTGATAGTCGGGAAACGTGGTTGATGTTTGGTGTTGGGCTATGAAGCTGATGCCAATCTCTTCCCAGGGATGCACAATCGTATATAATGTCATCTCGTTATGTAGATCAACTCTCTACTCGAAATAGAAATAACACTTCTGCATAGTGTAGTGCTAACCCATATACTCCCATTTTTGGAAAGGTCAAAGAGTAAGAATGAATGGATATATGATGTTGGCTTGTTGTTTGCACTTCCGGGCCTCCTTCGTTTGTACATGTTTGGAAGTCCCCCTCTCCTGTCTTATAGACCGAGTTTTGCTTCGTCTACGAACTCTGAGTGTCGCGGCACTGGAGTAGCTATCTTGCATCTGGAATACGCCGACGTGTGTCTGATGTCGGTAAGGTGTCAGACCAAGGTAGCTAAGAAGCATAGCCTTGCCCCACATACTTTGAGGCCGTTATTCGACACAATTCTTGTGTCGGGATCCAAAGTGTGAAAATAGATGCGGCGCCCTTTTCTTGTGATTGTTGTGTTCCAGTCACAGCTGAAAGGTGCTAATATAAATATACTCTCTAGGCGTCGCGCACGCGCCCCGGTGAGGGGGACACGACCCGTAGCTAACACCGAGTGGGGAGTTATATTTCTATGCCCACTGAATGAGAACTTTTGAGTGACTGGTCAGCGATTCACACTTTGCAAGTTCCATGTAAATGCTTTACAGTGGTCGGCGAGTTTGTTGTTGGCGCACTCTAAGTGTCGCAACGCTAGAGCGATTATCTGAAAAGACAACAGGATCATCTGTGAGTTAGTATATTTTCTTAAAATAATAAATTGATTCACATTTCCCGTCATGATCATTTCTCGGAACACATATTAGAGTAGCAGTAGTGTACTACTCTTCTCCCTCCCTTTTTTAAAATGTCGAGTGATCCGGGCCGCGACATGTATTCTGAAAGCGTACGCTGTTGAGCGTGGCTTGTGGTGCGTGAGCATTAAAGTGCTGATTTTTTTCTTGCAAGATTGGGTCATTTTTGTATTGTCAGGGTAGCCCATTAAATACCTATTTATATGAAGCCCGAATTGCCAAAGCCCAAAATCATTATTATTTTGTTAGAGCCCGCGAATAATCAACCCAAATTCATATCCTCTTCTTCTTCTTCTTCTTTGAAATCATTGAGCGGTCCTGATCACACCGTATCTCTTAAAATCATGATTTGTCAGACGGGATTGCATCACAAAGCGTTGAGCAGCCGATTGATAGAATATGGCTTGTAAGAATAGCCCAATATCATGAAATGGCCAATTTTGGGAGGAGCCGAAAGTAAATGCAGTCCATTTCTTTATCTTGAGAGGAGCCTAAAATACATATTATTAGAGACCAAGATAAAACATCAATCGACCCATGCTGAAAAATAATGGCCTAAGATCGGGTTATGAGCCCGCTTAGAGAGTGATCAGCCCAAGTTCATATCTTTTTTTGAAACATTGAGTGGTTCGAGTTGTAGCGCAATTTCTAGAATCAGACTTGTTGATCGAAATCACAACACTTGTGCATTGGTTGATAGGCTAATTTACTATTGCAAAAAACTGAGCCATTTTAATTGTTTTTTTAGGTAGCCCAGATACCAATATATTAGAAGCCCAACCAAATGTTATAACCCAAATACAACAATACAACCCATCTTCTAGAGGAAGCCCAATTGTTATTTGTTGTTTTGCTCATTTAGCATTCATATCCGGATTAGCCGTTGATCTTGAATCCAAATGTTGAATTGACTATGTAAAGTTACAATGAGATTTGGCTCGATTAACACTTGAGAATCTTGATCACCATATATAATTCTTTGACTATGTTCTTCTTTTGACGATCCGGTAAACCACACATGCTTACGTCAATAAGAACATACCACACAACATAATTTCCATGGGAAGCATAAGATTCACATTATATAAAATGGGATTTTGTTTTGTTACTTATAGAGTTAATACTTCTAACTTTGCACAGTTGTCCTATAAAACCCTTTTTGTAATTCCACTTCAAAAGCAAGAAGGCAGTGAGGGTGGCGAGCAATGAATGCCATTTGAAAGCCGACCTCATTAAGAATAAAAGAGACCTACCTTAAACCTCCTTTATAGCAATAAAGTGGACGAGGCTAGTCGTGGTAAGACTAACAATGCAAATTATGAAACATGCATTAACACAATCTTTATTTTTGTGTTATACATATAAATACTATTTGACAATATATACACACTTGTGGATTATGCGTCTTTTAATTCTATTGATTAAAAAAAGTCAACAATTAAATTATAAGAGCTCTAGTATTTTGTCTTTTAATTAATATTATAATTAAATCAAATTTAACTTTATCTTTTAGTATAAAGACTAAGTTGTATGTGATCAAAATTTAAAAAGATTAGAAACCAAATATAAAAATGAATTTAGAAGAATCTGGAACTTTAGGTCTGACGACTTGTGGAAAATATACCATATGTTGTGGCACACAGAAAACACATGATTTAATTAAATTATTATTTTAGGTTCTCAACTGCAAGTCATGACATGGTCAAGAGGTAACCACGATGTGGCGATGAAGATAGTCGAGATCCATGTAGATACCACGACGTGGTGGAAGGCCAATCACATTGTTGTGAAGAGGCTGAACGACTAAAATCGTTGTTTTAAAGGATGAAAAAATTCAATATCAATCAAGACAAATTTCTAGACTTTTAAAACGATTTAAAACTAGAAACCCTACACACAAAAACCTTAACATACTCAAAGGACAAACTTTAAGTGCAATATACTTGATTAGCCAGGCTCTAATACTACTGAAGGGTTCATTAGAATAAACAAATGGTAGTGGAAACGATAAAAATTTTGATATAATTCTCGAAACATGTGGATCTAAACTCAACTAATCTATGCAACTTGGTAGAACTCTTTAGAACAAAGAACATACCTTTGATTTCTTAGTTGGGTTCTTCTTTTGTCGTGCTAGTTGATTGGACTAGAGAACCCAAATAAGAGTTCAACTTCTATAATCGCACCCAATTCTCCAAACAAGAAACGTATCCAAGAAATCCTTGAACGTCCAGCTTCAAATAGAATAAAAATATCGATTATGTTCTTCGACCATGTCTTTGGAATCAATAGTTCCCAATGCGGGATCGATAATCTGGAATTCTTAGGATTTTTTATTATGAACTTTGGTAGCTTATAGGTATATCTCTCAAGTTACAAAAACGGATTTGGAGCCCTTTATTTATAGGGAGGCGATTTAAAACATTAGAGATAATTACCAAATATAATAGTAATTATCTATGGTTTCGCAAATCATTTTGAAATATTACATATTCCATTTATTTACTATTGATCAGTTAAACTTTTAGTTAATTAACAAAACAAGTCCCTTAAATAAATATATTTTAAGATCTGCTTCATATTTTCTTGCATGTAACCAAGGACACTGTTATTTATAGTAATATTATCGGACTTGTTATGGCTATGGACATTAACCTCCATCACAATGTACTTTCTATTTAAATGTTCTCAATTTTCCGCATTGTATTTTCTAACCTTCTATTTTTCAAACTAGCCTTGTAATTTCTGTTTAAATTTTCGTAAATAGTAATAAATAATTGCACTTTTTGAGTTTATATTTATCTAAATAGCGTCGTACTTTTGGTTATCCAAAATTGTGTAGTGGTGTAGACTTAAAGTACCTACTTATTTTTCATTTAGGTCAAATCCTATTGCAAAATATTGTTTTAATGCTACATTTCTTTATTTGGTTGGATGTTATATAACTTACATCTTTATATCATGTATAATTGTTGTTTTCATACTCAATATATCAAATTTAAATGTTTCATATGTATTTCTTATTAATTATGAATTAAATAACATTATTTAAATTTCTAACAATTTTAAGTATTATTTTTTCATAACGAGAATAAACTTATTGATGATATATGGTACATTAGCATGACCTAGACAGCTCTGGCACGCCAGCCTTGCCTGACGCTCCCTTGTCAGCCTTGATGGGAACTCTCCTGCCGGCGTGGCATGGCGATCCCTTGCCTGGCGCTCCCTTTCCGGGCTTTCCTGGTGCGCACCCGCCAACCTTGCCTGGGGCACACCCGGTAGCCTCGCTCGGCACCTCCGGACGGACTTGCCCAACTCCTTGCTAGTTGGGTCTGACTTAGGCTGGCCCAAGGACTAACCAGATTCCCTTTGACCTAATTGTTCACTATAAATAGAATAGTGTCTCCTCCATGAGGGAGGACTTTTCCCAAATGGCTCAGCTGCCACCCATACCTTCCCATATGGCTCAGCCGCCAAACTATACTCCAGCCGGGTGGCTCATCCGCCACCCATCGCCGTCAGCCACCATACACCACCACCAGCACCAAGATTGTCCTCTCCAGCTAATGAGAACCATCTCAGATCTATCAGTTGATCAAACTTGATCGTCGGAGCCTGTTCCCGAGGCATAGTCCCTGGGGCAGTTCTAACACATCTCTCTGATTGTGACTAGCAGATCTCTCTGCCATAGCTACCATCAAGAGAAGAGAAGACCAAAAGAGGTGTTCCAGATCTATGCTACATCATTTGGCACCATCCCAGATCCGAGCAAGTAGCCAAAGCCGCAGTTGGTTTTGTCACACCCCCAAACCGGAACGACGGAAACGTTCAGGGGTGGTTGACGTCATGCGTAGTATCACAACAGTTGTATCATAACAAGCATAGTAAAAACAACCAAACATTGAATACATATATGAAAAAGGTTTACACTGTCTTAATACAAAGTTTTGTTCTTATCGAAAGTAAAATAGAGAGACGTGACTCTAACGCGTCGAATTCTCCAAAAGTCCTAGAAGTACCTGTCTACTAGTTCCCTGAGAGTACAAGCAGTTTTAAAAGGATGTCAGCATAAAGCTGGTGAGTTCATAAGCATTTGCTTTTGGTGGGAAAATGTTTCTTTGATCTTTTTGAAAAGTGTTACTCAAGAAAATCCTATATTTTCTTATGAAAAGCGTGTTTGAAAGCCCATTCCTTCCATGACTTCCAGAATCATTTTGGGGTTTCACAGCGAGAGATGACCCGGAGGTCTGTGTCGGATTATGTGTTTATGAGATACGAAGGTTTCGATATTTGGTGGGTTAGGTGAAGGGTCTTTTCATAGCCATTAAATCGGGAGGGTGAGGACTATACCGATCGAAATCTGGTGATGACAACAATATCTTTTTAGGTATGATATGTGTTAAGTTGTATTAGTAAGAAGTGCTCATTAGAGGGATAGAGTATCTTGTGTTTCTTTTCAGTGTGTTCCGTTTTGCTCGATGTTATTGTTACCGCAGATGGTTCATACTACAGCAACTAGCACTGGTAGTGAGTGGGTTCTGATAGCTAGCAATGATACTTGATATCATGATCCCAAACAGGTCACTCTATGGTTGAGCGGTATATGTAAGTCGCATGTAATTTGATATTTGTGAAATCTTCGAGTGGGTGGCTCCACTCAAATCTTACTACTAGACATGGAACAAGAGTCAGGATAGACTTATTTGCCTTGAGTCTTTAGTATTTGGATTATAATTAACCCCGACGTATGCACAAGGTCATCACATCTTACAGGTAATGATCCTAAGGTCATATATGACTGTTTTTGATTTGATTAGAACGAGAGAGTATTTTAATTACTTTTAGAAAGACGGAAATTTTGGCAATCATACCAAATTCATTACAAACGTATGGTACTTAAATGTTTTTGTCACTGAAAACATTACAAAATTCCTAATAGGCTTTCGATGGTTAAGTTGTCACTCTCCTCCTGCTCCTCGGTCATTCTTCTCAGTTGGACAGTCTCTCTTGAAGTGTCCCGTTTCACCACATAGGGAGCATACTGGACTTACACTAGTATTAGTGGTTGAAGCGATGTCTTGGGTCGGGGTCTTGCAGAAGCAGACGATATGCCCTTTCTTGTTGCAATTGATACAGCGTGGAATCCGACAAGCTCCTGTGTGATGATAGTTACACTTGTTACACTTTTGAAGTGTTCCCATATATTGCGCCATGGATTGTTGTCTTTTAGAGAATCTTTGAGATTGGTTGCGCTCCTTTTTGTTCCAAAACTTTCGCTTCTTGCTCGTAGGCTTGTGGCCTGAGGCATTTCCGTTAGTAGACGCCCGATGGTGTTCTTGATTGTTAATGCAGTTAGTATTTTTGACACCATATCTGTGCCTGCTGGCATGGTTAGCATTGAGCTGCGCCATGACGGCTGCCGTGACTGCAGCTTGAAAAGTAGCAAAGTCTATCTGTAGGGTTAGCGACTTGCTAGTTGGTTGGTTGCCTCTTGGTAAAGACATAGCTCTGTTTCACGATGAAAAACGATTTCGTGAGTGGGGATAATTATCTCAAGTGCATTCTTACGATTCATATTCACATATATAAATTTTTGCACATTGTTGTACTATTCTTAGTGTTTCTGCTAATGTTCCTAAGACAGTGTTATGGTAGTGGGTAGAATTAGGTTTCGTACAGGCATTAAACTTTACTCATATTAGGATCATGTTTGTCCAAACACACTTAGCTGAGGAGTTTTGATGGGATCCGGTGTATTAGTACTCGTATGGTCGCACCCTATAGGTCTACGAAGAAGGCACCTCTCAATCATAATGTTTAAGGGAGAGACGGTAATGAGTCTTTAGAATGGCTACACGTCATGAGTTTTCTAACTAAGTTTATCCTAATTCAATTTGTAACGTATTTCGGTTGTTTATGGTGTTCTGGAAACAATTCATAACGAGAGTCTATATATGATAAACTTGTGTGTTTTAGTAGTTTTGTATCCAAGTGAAACCTTGTAATTTGATCCAAGCTAGGTCCTTATTGTGACCAATTGATGTATGCTTTGTTATATAATTAAGACTACATAGACCTTCAAGTCTGTTAGGTATGTCCTAAGCCAATCTTGTCAATATGATTCTAGTAAAAATGGTTTCAGAGAAAATTTTTAACCTCGATGCAGGTTTACCTCACATCTATGTAAGGAAAAATTTTGATAGCAGTTAGATCTCCCGATTAGTATCACCGCTTAAATCGCAGTGTCGTGCTTACACCTAGAATAGAGTAGCACGAACGCATACTCATGAACTTAATTTACAAGGTCTACTTGTGAGCGGTATGAACTCACTTACGACGATCCATCCCTTGTGATGCCTGAGGCAAAGTCGATGCACCTTGCCACTTTGCCAATCGACGCTTGGCTGCAATCATCCTCTCTTTGAATGTCGTGTGTCTATCCTGTTACTCTCTTACCTCTGCCCGAGCGGCGATAAGGTTCTAAAAAGAGAGTTGGTCTCTAAAATAGTAGTCTTTTTTCGAGTCTCGGGTACGTGAGACGGTGGGGTCCCTAGTAGCGCGCAATTTTCGAACTCGATTTGCAGTCTCCCTGTTTTAATCCCCGATGTTCGCGATCCGCCAGGTCTTTGCTGGGAGGGCTCTATCAGTCGGTCCCCCGTGGTTGAGGTCATAGCACCCTCGTTGGTCTCCACATGGTGATTTGCTGTCATTTCCGTCGACTCCAACTGTGACATCCCCATTTTCACGGCCAGAAAAGACCGATTTTTGTTTATGCTTTATAAAATTCAGAGTACTTCTTTTCATAAAAATGTTGTGGAATTTGTTCCCAGAAAAACACGATAAATACGTTATTAAAACATTTTCGAAGAAACGTATTTTATTCATTTTAAAAAGTTTGGGATTTCGTCGTGAATACAGAAACATAAGCATAAACGGAACTTACATTTATTTACACTAGTGATCTACATCTATTTAATCTCTCAGTGTAATGTGACTTCATATCAACACCTGTGATATAAATAAACTGAGTGGGTCAGGTTGGGAAACCTGGTGAGTAAATAGGGTTTTCAACCCACAATAATAGAATTATTATGTTTAAACAATCAAACAATCAACCCAATTACCCATCCTCATTATCTTCTTTAGTCTTAAGGATCTACCCTAAGAATCAGCTATTCCTCGTTTATTTATTCCTAAGGATCATCCTAAGGAATCGGCATGAAGTCCATCGTTACCAAGGCTTATAGATTACAACTGGTGAACACGTAGTCCAAAACACCTGGTAAACACTTAGTTCAAAAGTAACTAGTAAACACACTTAGTTCAAAATACCTAGTGAACACACTCAGTTCAAAGATACGTAATGAACACACTCAGTTCAAAATACCTAATGAGCACCTAGTTCAAAAACACCTACAGATTATGAGCTTACTAGCGTTCCACCGGACCGTCTAGTATCGCCCATGGTCATCATCTATACTCCACTAGCTGACTGGATCATTGACAACATTGATGTCTCCCATCGTGTTATCACAAAACAACTATTTCATCTACCCATGTTTTACCCAACACATTTTGTAGATATAAAATACATATACAGTTTAAATCATTTAAAACATGTATAAAAATCTTTCACCCAGCATAGACAGCAAGTATTCAGACAATATGCACACACAACACGTAATTTATATCAACATACTTCATATCTATGTGTAAGATGAAAGAAACTATGCACTCACCTGAAAGGTGGTGACTCAGCACTCAGACAACGCTTCGATACTCTCAAAACAATTTCCTTCGATAAAACCTAGTATCAATACCACTAGGGTTTAGTCTAACGATAATCGCGACAAGTTAATAGCCTGACTATTATTACTATTATATAAGCGTTAAATAACACTCAGTATAAGTTATAATAATAGCCCAAATAATTATTTTAAGGACCTAATAACATTCCTATAATTATTTGAAAGCTGTATTAGAAATTGTGTAAGCGTAGCTCACTTACAGCGGATTTTAACGAAAACCGGAACTTTATTTGGAGCAGCGTTTCGAAACCAAAAGACTCTTTTTCTCGGGACTCCGGGAGCCTCGGGGCTTCCCTCGCGTGCTAGGGAGGTTCCCTAGGGTTTAGGAGTGTTTAGAACACTTAGATAGAGAAAGAAGTTAGAGAGAGTGAAGAAAGGTGTGGAAAATGCGGAACCCTCATCTTCCTTTTATACCCAGCGAGGCCTCGGATTACGCTGGGCGTAGTCTCGGATAGGATTGCCAGCATCGCACAGCTCGATCGCACCTTCTTCGGATGGATAAGACACGAGGGTACACGTGGCGTACTCACCTCGGACGTGGGGCGTAAAGCGAGGGTGACGCGTCGGTCATCGGATGCGAGACTGTGGGGAGCAAGGGAAGGCTAGGATCGTGCCACGTCATCACCAGCTTCGCAAATTGCACTCTCAACTTCTAAAAATCGTAACTTTCACATACGAGCTCCGTTTTCGATGTTATTTATATCCACGCGAAGGTGGGAACGTACTCTACAACTTTCGTTTAGACTCCGTCAGCTAATTTTGAATCTATTTTAAAATTTATATTATTAACAGGCCGAGACAGGATTGATCCGTTAAATCCTCATAACTTCTTCATCCGACGTCCGTTTTCGCCCATCTTTTTCTCGTTACGCTACTTTTAACGAGATCTTCGATTCTCGTCTAGGTCATGTCGGCTAAAAACTGCTCGATCTGATATTCGAATTTCGGGCTGTACACTGCTAATCCGAAACTTCGAAAAATCACAACTTCTTCATACGAAGTCAGATTTGGGCGTTCTTTTTATCGAAGTTCTTAGTTTAACATATTCTACGAATTTCGTTTATATTGCTAAGGCTAAATTTCGCTCTATTGCAAATTTACTATTTACGCTTCCCGGTGCCGTCGCGAAACTTCGACGAGTCACAACTTCTTCGTTATAACTCGGATTTCGGCGTTCTTTATATGTATGGAAACCTTGTGACATATACTACAACTTGGTTCAAATTATTTATTCTAAATAATATTTTGTCGAAAAGTCATTTTCGACCCCTATTGCCTCTAAATTGACTAGCGCGGGTCTGCGGGCGTTACAATTATCTCCCCCTGAGGATGATTACGTCCCGGAATCATCAATGAAACATGGATCGTATAATGTGTCCATACATCATCTCTTTATCCTAGGTAATATTTATAATTTCTATATTCCTTCAAGTCTATCTCTTAGACTCAGGTCTCTTAGAGTCAAATTCCAGAATGGAATATGCCTTCCTTCACGGTCTAATGTGATATAATCACATTTTAACATGTAACATTTCTAAATACCAATTTCTTTTAACAACAAGCGTGATACTTCTATTGATCGCTTTGATTTCAATCGTTTGGTTTAAGTCGAATGCTACATCGAACTTGGTTCTCCGAACCACGTAACATACTTATCGTAGTCGGACTCAATTCGATATGACCACAAGGGTCGGAATAACAATCATCCTCTTAGTCATTAACGAAACGATGGTAACGACATGCTTGAATAAAATGAAATCATTTACTAGCTTCTTGGTAACCTTGTGACTTTCCCTGATCCAAGTGTGAGTCCTGTGCTTCTGGTAGTATATGCATCTACTACCTTTCACACCTACTCATACTCGTCCCAAGTATTGTCTCGCAGTTTTCCAAGTCATCATACAAGAAAAATCACATAACAGTTTAACACATCAGATAGAAAAACGAAGGTTTTTTATTATTTCTGGAAACCATTACATATGTGTTCAAGTTCACCCTAGACTATGCCTCTAATAGGCTACATCATAAGATACTATGGCTACTACATAACTTGATCTTCAGATATGAAGTCCTCATCCTTAATTCCTCGCATGGTTTTCTGCATCGTCGAGGATCATGTGAAATGCCCTTGGCCTTGATGGCGTGTTTGGCCTTGCTGCTTCATTCTTCTTTGGGAAATTC
This sequence comes from Lactuca sativa, assembly GCF_002870075.4. Lineage (NCBI taxonomy): Eukaryota > Viridiplantae > Streptophyta > Magnoliopsida > Asterales > Asteraceae > Lactuca > Lactuca sativa. The sequence goes on from NC_056629.2 coordinate 175,452,318, forward strand.
TTTGAAAGATGCCCCCTTCATTACATTCATAACACAACCTCTTGTTGGATGTACACTCATTGGCGTAATGCCCAGACTTTCCACACTTGAAACATGTCACCTCTTCGCCGCATTTTCCAAAGTGTTTCTTCTTGCATTTATCACACCATCTTGCTTCACCTCCTCCTCCAGGTTTTGAGAATTTGCTCTCCTTATTGGACCTTGAAGATCCTTCAAACTTTCGCTTCTCTCCTGCCTTATCTTTTTCTAGACCCTTTTCTCTTATCTGGGCCTCTACGTTCTTAGCTGCCCTAACAGCTGTTTCAAGGTAGTTGCCATTTTGACCATTGGGCCAAAGTCAGTGGGTAATCCGTTAGCAAACCTATCCATCTTGGAGAGTTCAGTAGGAACCAAGTACGGAAATAGCTTCATCCTCTCGATGAATGCGGTGGCGTACTCATCAACACTCATCTTCCCTTTCTTCAGGTTTTGAAACTCGTTGTTTAGGTCTATCGGATCTATCTCTGAGCAGTACTGCATTTTCAACTGTTCAAAGAACTCTTCCCATGACATCCTTAAGGCTTCTCCTCGTGACATCGTATTTTCCAATAGCTTCCACCAGCTCAAGACTCCAGTTTTTAGTTGTCTTATAGCGAAGATGGTCTTCTGTTTCTCGCTACAGTCGCAGCTCTCAAACACCATCTCCATCACGGAGATCCAATCCATAATCTCAACAGGCTTTGGGATTCCTGAGAGACTTGGTGGTTTCACACCCAAGAAATTCTTGTACATTCGCCCATCCTTGTCGTTTCTCCTCTCCGGGCCATCCCTTCGTTCACCTTGAGTCCCTACTTGACTCACTTGGCGGCTGTAGTTCCCTTCCTCCGATTGCTCGGGAATCAGCTCGGGTTGCTCAATGGGCATAGTAGGTTCGTTACTATTCAACATCCGCCTCATTTCTTCCCTTTGTTCAGCTAACATAGTCTGAATCATGGCTTGTAATCCAACCATGGTGATTGGCTCGGGTACATCTTCTACTACAACATGTATTTGCTGAATCACCGGGTGTTGATTCCTATTCCCATTTGCATTCCCAGCTCCACTACGGGTCCTTGCCATTTTGATCTATACACCGAATAAGGTGAATCTAGATCTTAATTTAGGATTGACGTCTTAAATCATCCTTATCACTCCGAAACGTTTATATGCTAGTTCTAATATCGTATTCGTAGGTTTAGAATCCTAAACACATAAGGTTTCCAGATCCGGTCGGCTACAGACCATAGATCCGATCAAACTATAGCATAACAAATCATTTAGCACATAAAATCGATTTAGGCATCAATCCTAAAATAATCTAGTGCTCACACCTCACAATCATCGCTTAGCATTCTAAGTTTAAGTCTAGAAATAAATCCATATTCCTAGTTCGCTTAAACTAATGCTCTGATACCCACTGTGACATCCCTATTTTCACGGCCAGAAAAGACCGATTTTTGTTTATGCTTTATAAAAGTCAGAGTACTTCTTTTCATAAAAATGTTGTGGAATTTGTTCCCAGAAAAACACGATAAATACGTTATTAAAACATTTTCGAAGAAACGTATTTTATTCATTTTAAAACGTTTGGGATGTCGTCGTCAATACAGAAACATAAGCATAAACGTAACTTACATTTATTTACACTAGTGATCTACATCTATTTAATCTCTCAGTGTAATGTGACTTCATATCAACACCTGTGATATAAATAAACTGAGTGGGTCAGGTTGGGAAACCTGGTGAGTACATAGGGTTTTTAACCCACAATAATAGAATTATTATGTTTAAACAATCAAACAATCAACCCAATTACCCATCCCCATTATCTTCTTTAGTCTTAAGGATCTACCCTAAGAATCAGCTATTCCTCGTTTATTTATTCCTAAGGATCATCCTAAGGAATCAGCACGAAGTCCATCGTTACCAAGGCTTATAGATTACAACTGGTGAACACGTAGTCCAAAACATCTGGTAAACACTTAGTTCAAAAGTAACTAGTGAACACACTTAGTTCAAAATACCTAGTGAACACACTCAGTTTAAAGATACGTAGTGAACACACTCAGTTCAAAATACCTAATGAGCACCTAGATCAAAAACACCTATAGATTACGAGCTTACTAGCGTTCCACCAGACCGTCTAGTATCGCCCATGGTCATCATCTATACTCCACTAGATGACTGGATCACTGACAACATTGATGTCTCCCATCGTGTTATCACAAAACAACTATTTCATCCACCCATGTTTTACCCAACACGTTTTGTAGATATATAATACATATACAGTTTAAATCATTTAAAACATGTATAAAAATCTTTCACCCAGCATAAACAGCAAGTATTCAGACAATATGCACACACGGCACGTAATTTATATCAAAAATACTTCATATCTATGTGTAAGATGAAAGGGACTATGGACTCACCTGAAAGGTGGTGACTCAGCACTCGGACAGTGCTTCGATACTCTCAAAACAATTTCCTTCGATAAAACCTAGTATCAATACCACTAGGGTTTAGTCTTCGATAAGACACGAGGGTATGCGGGGCGTACTCACGTCGGACGCGGGGCGTAAAGCGAGGGTGACGCATCGGTCATCGGATGCGAGACCGTGGGGAGCAAGGGAAGGCTAGGATCGTGCCACGTCATCACCAGCTTCGCAAATTGCACTCTCAACTTCTAAAAATCGTAACTTTCAAATACAATCTCCGTTTTCGACGTTCTTTATATCCACGCGAAGGTGGGAACGTACTCTAAAACTTTCGTTTAGACTCCGTGGGCTAATTTTGATTCTATTTTAAATTTTATATTATTAACAGGCCGAGACTGGATTGATCCGTTAAATCCTCATAACTTCTTCATCCGACGTCCGTTTTCGCCCATCTTTTTCTCGTTACGCTACTTTTAACGAGATATTCGATTCTCGTCTAGGTCTTGTCGGTTAAAACCGCTCGATCTGATATTCGAATTTCGGGTTGTACACTGCTAATCCGAAACTTCGAAAAATCACAACTTCTTCATACGAAGTCAGATTTGGGCGTTCTTTTTATCGAAGTTCTTAGTTTAACATATTCTACGACTTTCGTTTATATTTCTAAGGCTAAAACTCGCTCTATCGCAAATTTACTATTTACGCTTCCCGGTGCCGTGCCGGTTCCGTCGCGAAACTTCGACGGGTCACAACTTCTTCGTTATAACTCGGATTTCGGCGTTCTTTATATGTATGGAAACCTTGTGACATATACTACAACTTGGTTCAAATTATTTATTCGAAATAATCTTTTGTCGAAAAGTTGTTTTCGATCCCTATTGCCTCTAAATTGACTAGCCCGGGTCTGCGGGCGTTACACCAACCCTCGATCACAGTTGCCCATCGGGGCACAGGTTCGATGTGGTCGAAACGGTTCGTGGGAAACCTGGATATGCATGGAGGGTTGATTACCTCTGGTTCCACTTCTGATTCTTCTCATAACCATCCACCATTTCCCTGGTTGGGAAGGTAGGGGTCGCCTGGCAAGTAGGATCTTGCTATGTTATACGCGCGAGAATAGGAGGGGAAGAGATAATTAATAGGCGTCTAACTCTATAATTAATTACTTATAGGGGTGATCCTTATCAGTCATGTCTATAATCACATAGTGCATACCAGTTATACATAATCTGAGATAGAATAGACCTTTGAATAAATGACTCTACTCTAAATCCAGAACCAAACAAGGAACAAGAAGTAGAGCAATAGTCATAGATTTTGAGTATATAATATCTTCAATTATGTATAACCTTGGTGTATGCACTCAATCGTTAAAGACCTACTAATAGGAATCTTTAATTTTCACATAAGTTGGTTATAGTCTTATAAAATACTCCTATAGTATTTTAATGTTTGGCTTATGCTTTCTAATGTTTGTTTGTAGGTAGAATTGGTAAGTTTTTAGACTTGTTGCAACTCCACAATCATTCTCGGGCATATGCTAATCACCTATGGGTTAGACATAGTTGATCAGGCTATGTCCTTCCCAGACCTGACTATTCATCCCAAGCCTACTTGTGCCATTCAACAATCATTACTTTTGTTTTGTTCTAGAATGATGTTGACCTTAGTATGTATGCATGCATGTATAATTTTTATAAGAAACTATTTATTTCTAAAAGTATAGTTATTTGAAAGATGTTAAATTAGAGACCTTAGTCCCAATGCATTTATAGTTTGTATATCTTATGTGGTTCTATATACTTAGTTCACTACAAACAATGCTCTGATACCAATCTATCACACCCCAAACCAAGGATGGTGGAAATGTACGGGGGTGGATGACTTCATGTAGTATCACAACAACGAGTATAACAGTGCTCAAAGTAAATACAACCATCATCAATATAATTGAATAACTTACACCAAAGTATATGCTTACATGATTCAAATCAATTACATTATGATGACAACATGTACTGTTTGACGTTTTATCGTCCCATCCTCAAAATGCTGTTGGTTTTCCTGTTTCACTGATTTCCTGAGAATACAAGTAGTTTTGAAAAAGTGTCAACAATTAAGTTGGTGAGTTCAAAAGAGTTTTGTTTGACGAAGAAACCGTTTTCCTTGTAAAAGCGATAGAGTATGATTTCCAGAAAATCCAATATTTTCTAAGTTAAGTGTGGAATGAATGTTCCTATGTTATGCGATAATGAATTATAGAAGAACCCTTAGGTTTCTTCTATGATCACTCCGCATATATAAGTTATATATAAATTGAGTTAAATGAACTGTTGTAGTCTAACAATTCTAGACGAGATGTAGTGTTAATAGAATCTGTTCCAAAGAAAATCTGATATTTTATTATAAAAGTTATGTAGTCCTAAATCCCAGGACCGAAAATGAACAAGTATTTTTTCATACTTAAAGATATAACAGTGATTTTAAGTCAGCATAAAACCCTTTTTGATTTGAGAAAAATCCCGTAAACTTTAAGTATTATGAGTTGTCTTTAATCCTAAGACCTAAAGTGTACAAGTATTTTACCATACTTAAAATAATTCATGTAAGTTTAAATCGACATAAACTTGTTTGATTTAGAAGTAAACCCCTTTTTAAGGTAAAAGTTTCCTTGTAAACTTGAAAGATTGTTAACTACCTATGTGAGTCACTATAACCATACTATGACTAGAAATAACTTGCACAACGTTTTTCAGGCGTTAAGATACTATGACTCTTGACACCCGTAGACCTGCCAGTCCCCCTGTAGCTAGCAACAAGGTGTGGGGTGTCAAACCAAATATAGATCTATACACAATTATCACGTTCTACCTACAAGAGACTCTGGTTATAACTTACAGAAATTTGGATCCTGCACTCGAACGTACGAGTAGAGAATTGCCTCACAACCTAAGTTAACTAGTTTACACATAGTTTGATATTAAAACCTCTTCCGTGGAGGAAGTAAAATCACCTTTTCTGAATAAATTAGTGATTCAAATTCCTTAAAATATTACTTATTATAGTTTATCACGTAGGATATGAAAAACCCATTTGTTTTGAGGGTAAAACCTTTTTCATGTAGTAAAATCCATAAACTATGCTTATTGAAGTTTATTATATGTGTTCGAAATGAATGAGTAATCCTTATCATGAATGACTAAATTCTAGTTTATGACGTTAAACTAACAAGATATTACATTCAATATTTAGAACTTATTGTTATACACTTTGCTCAACATAATACAAAGTGTTATGAAAGTTATAAGCTGTTAACTAGTTTTTAGCCTTTCAGCACTGTTTTAGAAAAATCGTACGAAGTCGAAAGCTGAATCCGTAAAATCTGAGAGTTCTTAAAATGTGTCTAGTTTATCCATATTTTTATTATGATTTTTGGAATTCTTTAACTTGGGTTAAAATGTCCATATTCACAGACTGGTCCGGATTTGTTCTTGAAATGATAGGCTGTTTTGTAAAAATCACCATAAAGCGTAGAAAAATCATATGGAGATGTGCTAGTAGTCATTTTAAAGGTATAAACATGAACTATTTGCATCTAATACATTTTTGAAAACTAAAATGTTTAAGTTGACGAAAACAGCCTGTGAATGGAGTTAAACTTTCTTGATGAAAGCTGTTGGAAAAGTTTAGTTGTGTTCTTGGTGCTTTAACTTGTATCCCCCCCCTAAAACTTAAGAAAACATGAAAATATAGGGGGATGAACTCACATTGTGTGATTTCAGTGGATGGATGTTGAAGGAGAGAAGTGTTCAACTCAAGAACACTTGAAGGATTACTTGAAGATTCGAGAATCTAACACAATAATGATAGAGTTTGTGTAAGGAATCAATGATTTGAGTAAAAGGAAATGTAATAACCATAAGGAGGGTGATGATACTTACCAAATGAAGGAGAAAATCTGGAAAATTCCTTGGAAATCTTGAATTTGTGTGAGAGAATTTGAGAGAAAGTGTTGTTTTGATTTTCGGTGGAAATGAGTGAAGTGAGTAAAATGAAGAGAGAGAGAGAGAGAGAGAGAGAGAGTCTTTCAGCTCTTTGGACATGATTATGGCTGAAAAATGAGTGGGAAAGGACTATGAAGTGACTAGGGATGGTGGGGAGGACAATGGTTGGTTATGAAGTGGGTATGGGGGTGGTTACTTGTGTCAAACCTTATGGAAGAGTCAACACTCCACCACAAAATCTTACATTAATAGATTTTATTCTTAAATAAGGATTTTCCTAAAAATATGATGAATTTATGAATTTATGGGGTCTTATACGTGAAAATATAAGTTTGGGTGAAAATCCCCCGTTAAAATAATTAAAAATGGGCTTAAAACGGAGTCGGGGTCGAAACCGGGTGAAAAATGGTGAAATCTGAAGTCAGGGCCTGGTCTCGGATCTAGCAGCCTTAGAACCGGAGGGAGGACTTGGTCGCTGAAGTGGATCCAAAGGGAAAGGACAGCGGTCCGAGGAGGGTCCGAAGCGAGGGTCTGGTGCGGTGCTCAGCTGCGGTCTTCAGCAGTTTCGGTCTTATGGCTGCGGTTCCTTAAGAGGCCTTCGGATTTGGTGGCTGTGGCTAGATGGCTGTGGCCTTGCTTCTTTGGACCTCGGCTCAAGGAGGGTTTGGTCCCCATTGAGAGACTTCGGCCCTAAAAGGCTATTTTCCAAGGTATCGCCCCGTTTCGAATGGTTTTTCACCAAGTCAAGTGTCAGGATGCCCTAAATGATAAAAATAAATCAAAAGAGGTTTTGAGAGAGATTTGGGAGAGATTTCACATTCTTGGAGAGATTTCTCATACAAAGAGAGATTTGGGTGAGATTTCACATTCTTGGAGAGATTTCTCATACAAAGAGAGATTTGGGAGAGATTTCACATTCTTGGAGAGATTTCTCATAAAAAGAGAGATTTGGGAGAGATTTCACATTCTTGGAGAGATTCCTCATATAAAGAGAGATTTGGGAGAGATTTCACATAGATTTGGGAAAGATTTCACATTCTTGGAGAGATTCCTCATACAAAGAGAGATTTGGGAGCGATTTCACATTCTTGGAGAGATTTCTCATACAAAGAGAGATTTGGGAGAGATTTCACATTCTTGGAGAGATTCCTCATACAAAGAGAGATTTGGGAGAGATAGAGTGAAAGAGATTGAGAGACCTCTTTGGAGACCTTTTTGAGTGTTTGGCTCTGTAATTTCAAGGTTCGTAAACCTCGTTAAGTCTTGTTATGACTGTCATATGCCCCCAAGGGTTAAGGAATAATGTTTTATCAAGTAGTTTCATCACTTGCCCTGATTAGGGTTTAGAGTTTCCGAACACGTGAAAACTCTCAGTGATACTTTGCATTAAGAGTGCGAGTTATTTAATAAGAAACATAATGAAAACCCTAGTATACAAGGGTTAGATGAGTTGACCTGTTTGACTTGTTGACTTTGACTTGACTAGAAATTGACAGTTGTCACATATCACCCGGGGAAGGCCAATGTGGTGGTCGACGCGCTTAGCCGCAAGGCAGCGCCGATCAGGGATATATGCATGAGGATGACAGTGGTGACTCCGCTGTTGGAGCGGATTCGGGAGGCCCAGTAGGAGGCCATGAAGGAGGAACATCGGAAGAGCAAGCGAATCATGGGGCAGGTTTCCTCCTTCGACTATGATAGCCGAGGATTACTGACACTACACCGTAGGGTGTGGGTGCCATACCACGGGGTTGTGCGCCAGGTTCTGATGGAGGAGGCACACAAATATCGGTTCTCCATTCATCCCGGGGCGACGAAGATGGATAAGGATCTTTGTCTGACTATTGGTGGCCCTGCATAAAGTAGGATGTGGCATGGTTCGTGCAGCGGTGCTTGACCTACAGGAAGGTCAAGGCTGAGCATCAGAGACCTCACGACAAGATGCATCCGTTGGATATTCCGCTGTGGAAATGGGAAGACATCACGATGGATTTTATCACCAAGGTTCCCAGGACCGCGCTGGGAGTGGATTCGATCTGGGTCATCATCGATTGATTGACCAAGAGCGCCCATTTTATCCCGATTCAGGAGAGCATCTCAACTGAGAAGTTGGCCGACCTCTATATCTGGGAGGTGGTGGCGCGGCACGGTGTGCCAGTTTCTGTGATTTCAGACAGGGATGTGCGGTTCACTTCCGGGTTTTGGAAGAAGTTTCATGACGAGCTGGGTACTCGTCTACATTTTAGCACCGCCTTTCACCCACAGACGGATGGTCAGAGCAAGCAGACCATCCAGACCCTGGAGGATATGTTGTGAGCATGCGTATTAGACTTTGGAGGTAGTTGGGATACCGACCTTCCATTGGCAGAGTTCTCCTATAACAATAGTTATCATGCGAGCATTGATCGTCCTCCCTTCGAGATGCTATATGGGTGGAAGTGCAGGACCCCGATATGTTGGGGCAAGGTTGGCCAGAGGGTAATGGGGAGCACTGAGGTAGTGCTCAAGACGACAGAGAAGATTCAGCAGGTCCGGAACAGGCTTCAGACTGCTCAGAGTCGGCAGAAAAACTATGTCGATAAGCGCCAATCAGACCTGGAGTTCCAGGTCGGGGATATGGTTCTCCTGAAGGTGTCGCCATGGAAAGGCGTTATCCGATTCAGGAAATGGGTCAAGTTGAGCCCCAGGTACATTGGACCGTTCAGGGTTATATCCCGGGTGGGCAAGGAGGCGTATAGGCTGGATTTGCTAGCCGAACTCAGTCAGATACACAACACTTTCCATGTTTCTCAGCTGTGAAAGTGCCTGGTGGATGCCTCAGCAGTGGTACCCTTCGAGGACATTCAGGTGGATGGCAGCCTGAACTACATTGAGCGACCGGTGGCAATCCTCGACCGGAAGTCGAAGGATTTGAGGAACAAAAGAGTGGAACTCGTGAAGGTACAATGGCAGCACCGGAAGGGGTCGGAGTGGACTTGGGAGCCAGTGGATGAGATGATGGAGCATTACCCCGAGCTATTTCAGGATCGAGCAGCAGACTTCGAGGACGAAGTCTAAAATAAGTGGGGGAGATTTATAGCACCTGGTTCTTGATGCGTATTCTGTTTTTAATTCTTTAAAATATTTTGCATTTTGGCCTTGGACTCGGCGAGTTGAAGGACCAACTCGCCGAGTAGAAGCGGGATGAGACGCGGGGTTTAAGAAGTGGACTCGACGAGTCGGGTCCCGGACTCGGCGAGTAGGCCCTGTCTGGACAATAACCCTAGTCTGAGGGTTTGCACCCTATTTAAACACCTTAACTCGGCCTCCTTCGTCTCATTTGCTCCCAGAAGACCCCCATAGCAAACCCTAGCCGTTATTGAAGCAATCTAAGGCATTTGGAGTGATTTTGGTGCTTTTGTGATCCAAGGAAGGAAGGAAAAGCTTGAAGGGTCAAGAGGAGGCTAGAGGGATCCGATTTTGAGCATCATTTGCAGTCTATAGAAGGTATAAAGTATATACCTTGTTTGTTCTCTTGATAGATCCCATTTTGTGGAGTTTTAGGGCTTTTCTAAGCCATTTTAGTCACCAACCATGATTACAAGCATGGTTAGGGATTGATGTTTCGGATCTAGGTCCTTAGAGGGGTTACAAGGCAGAAAGGAGTGGCTTTTGCACTCAAGGAAGGCCCCATGCATTGTAAGAGCTTGTTTTAGGACCTTTTGAGCTCAAAGTCCCATGCAAGCACGTAAAGTGAAACAACCCAAAAATACGACCCAAAAATTTCAATTTTTATCATATCAAAAACATGAAACCAAGTATCACATAACAAAATCATACGTTGCGTGTTTCAAAAACTATGATAAAATACTGAGAGAAAGAAAATTGTATCACAACTGTATCCAAACATTTCAACTAACGGAATCAACTCCCAGGACAAAAACTGAAGCTGTGGTGTGTGCGATGCTATCATCAAGAGCTCTTCCCTTTGCTTGCGGAAGTACCAGAAACCAAAACTGAAACTGTAAGCACGAAGCTTAGTGAGCTCCCCTAAACTACCACATACCATACAATACATATAAAGCACATACTGGGCCCTGCCCACTGCATCAGACCGAAGTCCCGAACTAGCTGCATCGGACCGAAGTCCGGAACTAACTGCATCGGACTGAAGTCCGGAACTGACTGCATCAGACCAAAGTCCGGAACTAACTGCATCAGATCGAAGTCCGGAACTGACTGCATCGGACCGAAGTCCGGAACTGACTGGGACCTTGTCCCCTGCATCGGACCGAAGTCCGGAACTGGCTGATCATGGCATAGCATAACACATATCAACTAATATAAACACATATACTGCATACTGCATCGGAACAGAGTCCGGAACACATAACACAAACATGCTTGAATCACAAAGACATCAAGCACTCTACCTACTGCATCGGACTAAAGTCCGGGACTACTGCTAACTAAACGGGCCGGCATTGTGGCCGTAGACCCGTTCCTATTAGAAGGAAACTCACCTCATGAACTGGCTGCTGTGTGAATGGCTCTGGAAGCTAACTGCTGCTGCTCCGGTATCTCCCCGGCTACAAATCCATAAACACATTCAATCAAATGCTAATCACTGCACTGGGGTAAAATGACTCTTTTACCCTTGGTCAAAGTCAACCCTCCCGATCAAAGTCAACCCACAGTTGACCTGACTCGCCGAGTTGGGCCGCCAACTCGCCGAGTCTCTAGTCTCACTTCTTAGCCCTACTCGTGGCTACTCGTCGAGTATGGCATCGACTCGACGAGTACCCTCTCGATCCATGAACTCAGACAATCTGCATCCGACTCGCCGAGTCATATGAACAACTCGCCGAGTTGTTCTTGAGCTAAGAAGATTGCCTTGGACTCGCCGAGTTGTATGAACAACTCGTCGAGTCCCTCCATTACTGAGTCTGCCCTCCAACTCACTGAGTCCACTCTACTACTCACAGGCTCCGACTTGACATCACTCAAAAGGGGAAAAACGGGACTCGCGACTTGACTCGCCGAGTCGTTCTTCCGACTCGCCAAGTCACATCCATGCAGCTACTCTAAACTCGATTCTGCTTGAATCCAACATCTAAAACTTATAGATCTGGGCTTCCTTAGTTCGATTAGCATGTAAAGATTCTATCTTTACGTGTCCATAAGCGACCAAGAAGATAATAAGGCTCAAAAAGCATAATAAAGGCTAGATCTAGGGTTCTTATGCAAAGCATCTTCAAAAAGGCAATAGATCCGGGCTCTACAACTCCTAAATGAACAGATCTAGGGATATCTCGACCTATTAAGGCATCCATACAACTATAAGGTTTGGAAAATACATCAAACTAGCCCTATAAGTGTTCTAATGGAGGTCTAAAGCATAAAACAGAAGGAATCCGAGAAATACCTCAATGAACTCTGATTTTGCCCTTGGATCTTTGCTCTACACCTCTTCTCTTTGTTCCTTTCTTCTTCTTCTTCTTCTTCAAGCCTTCAAAATCCACACAAAAACACTTAAAACAATCAAGGGGTGGATTAGGGTTTTCTCACAGCTCTCTGAGGGTGAAGGAGGCGAGTTTGGGGCACATAACATTGCTTAAATAGTGAGCAACCCGGGGATTTAGGGTTTCTTCCTGGCAGGCAGACTCGCCGAGTCCCGAATATGGACTCGCCGAGTCGCCGACTAACACGTGCTCGAAAACTCGACCCTACTCGATGAGTCAGGCCATAGACTCGCCGAGTACCTCAATAAAACTTCTAAATAAATGCCACGGAAGCAACATACCAGAGACGGGGCGTTACATAAAGGTTGTAACTTGACGTGCTAGATCGATTGTAGAAGCATAGATCTATCTTTTGATCAAGGGTTGTACATCAGAAATCGAAGATTTAGTGAGAGGATGTGATCGACTCGACGAGTCCATTATTGGACTCGGCGAGTCCAAGGTTTCTGTCCCATATCAGTTGAGGGTCATGAGGAACCAGTTGAGTGTGGAAAGGTTTTACAGAGTCCCGGGGAGTGACCCAACGTTCTGGATTAAGCCATTGTTCTGGAAATTCATGGGACTCGACGAGTGCATGAGTAGACTCGGCGAGTCCAAGGCAACCTTCTAAGGATGAAGATGAACTCGACAAGTTGTTCATACAACTCGGCGAGTCAAGGACAGGACCTGTGTATCAGTTGAAGATGAACTCGACGAGTTGTTCATACAACTCGGCGAGTCGGATGAAGATTCAGTCGATGTTCAATTAGAAGGAAAACTCGTCGAGTCATCTCCTAACTCGACGAGTAGAGACGTGTATAAGGACAAATGGAAGGATAGGGACTCGGCGAGTTGGCAAACCAACTCGGTGAGTCAGGTCAACTAGAAGTTGACTTTGACTTTGACTTGGTCAGGGGTAAAATGGTCATTTTACCCTAAGAACAGTTAGCAGTGTATGACTAAATGTTTTTTGGGAATTATAGCCGGAGGATTTCCGGAGCAGCAGCGGCATCAGTCAGAGGATTCCTGCACAGATCAGCAGCTACTACGAGGTGAGTTACCTTCCAGTAGTGGTGGGTCTACGGCCACAATGCCGGCCCACCAGTAGGAGTTGTATGATTAGATGATTGGCTTTGTGATATCATCTAGGTTTGCTACTACCTGATATGTTATATGCTGGCATGATATGTTATATGTGACAGTAGTAGAATTCAGTTGTTAGGACCGAAGGGTAGGTCAGACACCCCAGATATGTCTGATGATATGTGCTGATATGTTTATATGCTGGCATGATATGTTATATGTGATAGCGGTAGTAGGAGAGGAATAGTCCCCAAGTTCGGTTGTTAGGATCGAAGGGTAGTTCGGACACCCCAGATATGTCTGATAATATGTTTATGTTATGATATATGTGATAGTAGCAGTAAGGGGTGGAATAGTCCTCGAGGGTCAGTTGTTAGGACCGACGGGTAGGTCAGCACCCTAGAATGGCTTGACATGGGTAGGACGACACCCCAGAATGGCCGCATGGGTAGGTCGGCACCCTAGAATGGCCGTACGGGTAGGTCGGCACCCTAGAATGGTTGTACCGGGTAGGCCAGGCACCCCAGAATTGTCCGGCAGTATGTATGTTATGTGATTGTATGGTATGTGGTACAATGGGGGAACTTACTAAGCTTCGTGCTTACAGTTTACAGTTTTGGTTTCAGGTACCTCTTCAGTGAAGCGGAAAGAGCTGGCGCGGTAGCAGCACATCAGACACACACATTGTTTTCCGCACTATGAGTTATTCTGGGATTTGTACTCTGACATTATTATGTTTTTACGATTCGGTTTTTAGACACGAGGCATGTTTTTATGAAATGATATGATCGATTGATATTTTGTTACACAAGTTTTGCAAATCACTTAATCAAAAATGAAATTCTTGGACGTGAAAATTGGGTCGTAACAATTATGATGCTATGTATTGGAGACAAAGATACAGTCTAAAAGATGATATCCCTTCTTTCCTTGCAAATTCAGCTTAAACCATTTTAACAAGAAGGAAATGTTTGAATGTTATTAGAGAATGTGGCCATAATGTTCAGGTCTTGTTTTTTTTCTATATCTTTCAATTACTTACATTTTTCGTCCCTTTGGTTTGCTGTTTCTTACAAGTATGGTCCATCAATTTTATTTTTAATCTTTTGGTCCTTAAAATGTTGTTTTGTTATGCTTTCGGGACCCAAAATCTAAACAATCAAACTGGTGGACCCAAAATCTAAAAAATCAAACTAGTGGACCATCATCTCTTTTATCCTGTTGATCCCTTAGTCTTCTTATTAGAAGGCTTTGAGCTTACATTTAATGGTTGAATATTAAACTTGATAAATACTTTATACTTTAATGGAACCGGAACACCACAGGGATCAAATTTCATATCTCAAGTGCGGTCCCACATTCTTTGGATTGAGAAAAGGGTAATTTCGTCTTTTACAACTAACATTCCATGTTTGATTCTTCTAATAATTATATTAGCATATTAATTTTTTGACTTTTATTTGATCAGGTCACAAGAATTATCGGAGCAGGGGTTCATTAGTCTTAAAGAATTATGAAAGGCAAGATGCAACTCTATTTAGTTGGAATTTGATGTTTATCATCTTCATGTATATCTTCTTAGTTTGTATAACATTACATTGTAGAAGCTGTCCCTTAATAGCAATGTAGTATTAGGTTATATAGTTAGGGAAAACCTCTTAATAACAATGTACAATTAGATCCCCTTAATATCAATGTATTACAATTTTTTGACATGATGTTATTGGATAAAATTGATTGTTTTGGTATATATTAGTTTACATATTTTGTATTATGCGTAAATGAGTATCGTAAAGACGCGTCGTAAATGCATATTTGTGACATCCCCAAAATCACGGCCAGAAAAGACCGGTTTCATTTATGCTTTTAAAGTAATTTTAGGGTAAATCCTTTTGATTTAAAAGAGTTGTGGAATTTGTTCCCAAAAACAAAATATGATAAAATAATATTTAACAAGGTATTTCATAAAGAAATGTATTTTCATTATATAATCAAGACTCGGGATGTCATGTTCCGATATAGACACAAAAGCATAAACAACAAAAGATAGATCATACAATAGTTACATATAACAATTGGTCTAATAAACAAAATAACTTGATGATTCGTCCATCTTATGCCCTCACGCCACTACCTGTTATAGAAATAAACTGAGTGGGTCAGGCTAGGGAGCCTGGTGAGCATATAGGGTTTTCAACCCGCAATAAATAATTATATTTACTTTTACTAACCAACAATAACCCGATTACCCATTCCCGTTATCCTCACTTTACGTCCCTAAAACAACATCTATCTCAAGGGACCTAATCTAGGATTTTCATCGGGACGGACATTACTGCAAAGGGGTTTCCTCAACAGTAGATGTCCTAAATGCAACCGTGAGGGGGATAGAGTACACTGGTGAACACATCGTTCAAAACACCTACAAGTTATGAGCCTACTAGTGATCCACAGGACTGTCTAGAAAGAGTCTGTGGGCGTTATCCATACTCTGCTGAATAACTAGATCAACAACAACAACATCGAGGCCTCTCATCCGTTTATCACACAACAACTATCTACCCATGTTCTACCCAACATATTAGTAGATAAAAATATATATTTTTATACATAGTTTAAAACCTTTATAGTATTCTCATTCAATACATATTCCAAACAACAGATGAGACACATACACATATCACATATTTCATAGAGAATAAATCATATCTATGAGATAGAAGAAAGTGAATATACATTCACACATATAACAACATAATATACACATAACATGTATTTTGTGTAAAATACTTCGTAATTATGCGTTAGAAGAAAGTAACTACACACTCACTTGATCAGAAGATGATCGGACAACATTACGACTTGTAGAAGTAGTATTCTTCGGTAGATCTGGAAGATCTTCATAAAAACCAGGCTCCTCGCGGGCAGAGCTTCGGCTCGGGAATCTCACTTCTCGGGATCTTCGGGGCTTTGGGACTTGCTTTGGGGCTTGGGAAAGATACCGGGGCTTCGGGATAAAAGTTGCACGCAAAACGGGAGAGAGAAGAGAATTTGGGCAAAAGAATCGGCTGCCCTCGACTTCCTTTTATAGGGGCTGGAAACCTCGATTACGCTATGCGTAATCTTGGTTACGATGAGCGTACTCCGACGTCATGCCATGCGTATGGCTCGAGTGACGTCAAGGCATGCGTAGCTGAGGCGGTTCAGGGTACGCTGGGCGTACTCCATTACGCTTAGCGTAACCCGATTAATCAAACTTCAAAATTGTGTAATTTTCGCATACGAGCTCCGTTTTCGACGTTCTTTATATCCACGCATAGGAGAGAATACGCTCTACAACTTTCGTTTAGACTCCGTCGGCTAATTTTGACTTTATTTTTATTATTTGATTTTAGTAGGCCGGGACAGGAAAACTTCGTTATAAATACAAAACTTCTTCATCTGACGTCCGTTTTCGCCTGTCTTTTCACCAACGCACTACTATCATCGAGATATTTGATTCTTGTTTAGATTGTTTCGACCAACAATCATTCGATCTCGAATTCGAGTTTCAGGCTGCATACTGCTAAGCTGAAACTTAGAAAAATCATAGATTCCTCATACGATGTCACATTTGGGCAATCTTTTTATACACGCTCTCGGTTTAACGAACTCTACAACTTTCATTTAGATCACTAAGGTTAAATATCTCTCTAATGTAAATTCACTTTTTACGTCATTCAACTTCATGCTGGTTCTGTCGCAAAACTTCGACGGATCATAACTTCTTCGTTATATCTCGGATTTCGGCTTTCTTTATATATTCGGAAACCTCGTTTCAACTACTACAACAGTATCCATAGATATCAGCTTTATCTAATATTTCATTTTGACGCTTATTTTCATACTTAATTAAATTAAGACACACAATTAAGCATAAAACACATAATACTCAAATAATACACTTCTATTATTTCAAAACGGGTTACAAAGGTTAACCTAGACTATTACATCGTTATTAATGAAAAGCCCAGAAACACAGGCGTTACAATTATGTCCACTTGAGAATGATTCCGCCCCCAGAATCACACATCAACAAACAAATGTGGGTAGCGACTCATCATATCACTCTCCGTCTCCCAGGTGAGATTTGGCCCATTCGTGTGTTTCCATCGGACAAGCACTAACTTGACCATCTTGTGTCGCAACTTTTTAGTCTTTCGGTCAACGATAGCCTCTGGTTCTTCAATCAACCTTTTGTTCTAATCGATTCTCAACTCCAAAAGTGGAATCATGTCAGGAACTTCTTCCGTGAACTTCCTCAAATAACACACATGGAAAGTGTTATGAATTCCATTAAGTTCTTCTAGTATTTCGAGCTTGTAAGCTTGGTTCCCAATCCTCTGAAGAACTTTAAATGGTCCAATAAACCTTGGACTTAATTTTCCCCTTTTATCAAATCTTATAACTCCCTTCCATAGCGAGACTTTAAGTAAAACCGAATCTCCCACTTCAAAAGTCATCGGTCTTCTTTTCTTGTCAGCATAGTTCTTTTGACGATCCTGAGCTGCTAACATTCTTTCCCTAATTACTTTCAACTTTTCTGCAGTCTGATGGACTATCTCCGGTCCCATAAACTGATTTTCCCCAGCCTTAAGCCAACAAGACGGCGTACAACACTTTTGTCCATACAAAGCTTAAAAAGGTGCCATCTTTATGCTCGAGTGGAAACTATTATTGTAGGAAAATACTAACAAAGGTAAATGTTCATCCCGGTTACCTTGGAATTCCAGGGTACATGCTCTCAGTATATATTCAAGTGTTTGTATCGTCCGTTCGCTTTGACCATCAATATGTGGATGGTAAGCTGTACTCAAACTCAAATTGGTACCCAATTCCTCTTGTAGACTTTTCCAAAATCGCGAGGTGAAACGGATGTCACGATCTGACACAATCGTTAACGGAACACTGTGAAGCCTCACAATTTCCTTCACATAAGAATTCACCAGCTTTTCCATAGACCATTTCTCCTTGGCTGCTATAAAATGCGCACCCTTAGTGAATCGATCAACGACCACCCAAATCATGTTGTGACCGCTTTTTGTTATGGGCAGTTTAGTGAAAAAATCCATAGCAATGTCTTCCCACTTACGCATAGGCGCAAGCAGTTGTTCTAAACTCCCGTACGGTTTCCGATGTCTTGTCTTTACTCTCGCACAAGTCACACACTCGGCCACATACTTTGCAACATCAAGTTTCATCGTCGGCCACCAGTAGTAGGGTTTCAGGTCCCTATACATTTTAGTGCTACTGGGATGAATCGAGTACATGGTCTTGTGAGTTTCTTCCATCAGAAGATCTCTGACTCCTCCTGTCTTAGGTATCCAAATCCGATCATGGAACACCTTCAGTCCATGACTGTTTATACCGAACACCAATGTCTTGCCCAAACGTTCTCCCTTTCGGTCGTTCTTCACAGAAGCTTCCTCTTGAGCTTTCTTTATACTCTCCACAATTTTAGAGACAACTTCTATTCTCAATGCTCTTGGCCTTTTTCTTTCAAGATCGACTTTCCGACTGAGAGCATCAGCAACAACATTTGCTTTACCAGGGTGGTAAAGTATCTCACAGTCGTAGTCCTTAAGCAATTCAAGACAGCTTCGTTGCCTCATATTTAATTCTTTCTGACTAAAGAGATATTGGAGACTCTTATGATCAGTGAAAAGTTTGCACTTCATGCCATAGAGGTAATGCCTCCATATTTTCAGAGCGAAAACTATCGCTGCTAACTCCAAATCATGAGTCTAGTAGTTCTTTTCATGCTCTTTCAACTGTCGAGAAGCATATGAGATCGCGTTTTCCCCTTGGGTCAAAACACAACCCAACCTAACTCCAGACGCATCGCTATAAACAGAGAAGTCTTCAACTCCATCGGGTAGAGAAAGTATCGGTGCCTCGCATAACTTCTTCTTTAGCTTCTCAAATGCTTCTTTATGCTTATCACTCCAAGCATTAGTAGCTCCTTTGTGGGTCAAAATTGTTAATGGACTAGCGATCGAAGAAAAACCTTGGATAAACCTTCGGTAATATCCGGCTAATCCTAAAAAGCTTCGGATCTCCGTGGGACTTTTCGGTTGTTCCCACTTCATTACAGCTTCAATCTTTGCTGGATCAACCATTATCCCTTCTTGGTTGACCACGTGACCCAAGAATTGGACTTCTCGAATCCAAAAATCACATTTGGAGAACTTAGCATACAACTTCTCCTTCTTCAAGACTTCTAACACTTCTCGCAAGTGTCTGCCATGCTCCTCTTGGATTTTCAAATAAATTAGAATGTCATCTATGAACACTATAACAGATTTATCAAGGAACGATTACAAACCCTGTTCATTAAATCCTTGAATGCTGTTGGAGCATTGGTTAGTCCAAACGACATAACCAAAAACTCGTAGTGTCCATATCGTGTTCTGAATTTAGTCTTCTCTATATCCCACTCTCTTACTTTCAGCTGATGATATCCTGACCTCAGGTCGATCTTCGAGAAATAGATTGAACCTTGTAACTGATCGAACAGGTCATCAATCCTCAGCAACGGATATCTATTCTTTATTGTTGCCTTGTTCAGATCTCTATAATCGATGCACATGCTCATACTTCCATTTTTCTTCTTTACGAATAACACCGGAGCTCCCCATGGTGATGAACTAGGTCTTATGAAACCTTTGTCCAATAACTCCTGAAGTTGCATCATCAGCTCCTTCATCTCCGTCGGTGCTAATCGGTAAGGTGATTTTGCTATAGGCGTCGTCCCTGGTAACAAGTCTATTCTGAACTGCACTTGTCTATCAGGCGGTAATCCGGGAAGATCTTCGGGAAATACTTCTGGATAATCACACACGATAGGAATGCTCCGCATCTCCTTTTTCTCCTTCTTTGCATCAATCAAAAATGCAAAATATGATGTACATCCTTTGGCCAAACACTTTCTGGCTTTCATTAGCGAAATGATCCCAGAATTTACTCTGCGTTTATCTCCATACACCATAAATGACTCTTTCCCTGGCGGGTTTACCTTTACAATCTTCTTCTTGCACAATATTTCGGCATCATTGGCGCTAAGCCAATCCATTCCCAAAACGATGTCGAAACCATTCAGATCTATAGGCAATAATTCCTCGTGGAACGTATTCCCATTCAAGTCAATTAAGATGTTTTTCATACGATGGCTAATCGGTACAAACTTGCCACTAGCAACTTTGACTAATAAAGCATTATCTAGTCTATCAACAGGCAAACCTGGTTTTCTACCAAATTCATGCGAAATAAAGGAGTAGTTGGCTCCAGAATCAAATAAAATTTGGGCAGGCAATTTGTTTACGAGAAATGTACCTGAAGCGACATCAGCTTCATCTTTAGCAGCTTCCAATGTCATCTGGAATGCTCTCGCCTTCGGCTTTGGCGGAATGTTGGGCTTTGTTGCCTCCTTCTTCTTCGGACAATCTCTCGATATGTGCCCCTCCTCACCACACCCATAGAAAACTTTCTTGGTAAGGGTGCATTCGTTGGCATAGTTCCCTGGCTTTCCACATTTGAAGCATGTGGCTTCCCCGCCACATTTCCCATGATGCTTCTAATTGCATTTGTCGCACCATTTCGCTTCGCCTCCTCCACCTCCTCTCGAACTAGACTTTGAGAATTTACCCTTTTTGCTGGACCCCGAGGGTCCATCGATTTTCCTCTTTTCACCAACTTCTGACCTCTCCAGACCTTTCTCCCTGATCTGGGTCTCAACATTTCTACCAGCCCAGATGGCGGCTTTCAATGTGGTTGCTTGCTTAACCATTGGACCATAGTCTGCTGGTAGTCCGAGGGCAAACTTTTTGACCTTAGAGAGTTCTGTTGGTACTAAATATGGGATAAGCTTCATCTTTTCTATGAAACTAGCAGCGTATTCAGTAATGCTCAATTTCCCCTTCTTCAAATTCTGAAACTCATTATTGATTTACAGAAGGTCCTGCTCGGAGCAGTATTGCAGTTTCAAATGTTCCACAAAGTCTTCCCAAGACATTTTTCTCGCTTCTCCCTTGGGCATAGAGTCAGCTAACAGCTTCCACCAACTCAACACGCCAAATTTTAGAAGAGGGATCGCAAGAGCGGTCTTCTTCCTGTTGCTGCATTTGCAACTTTCAAACATTGTCTCCATTTCGGAGATCCAGTCCATAACTTGCACCGGCTTCGAGCTTCCAGATAGACATGGTGGTTTGGATGCCATGAAATCCTTGTACTTACGCCCACACCCATCATTTCCTACATACCGGTTGTTGTGTCTAACCACCGGTGGGTTGGCTTGACCAACAGTTCCACTGAAGTTTTCTCCCTTCGAGTGCGCTCCATTCTCCTCGGGCTCTTCCACTTGAATTGACGGTTCTTCACGATTCTGCCTAACAAGACGTCTTGCTTCTTCCATCTGACGATCCAACATCATTCGGATCATCATTTGTACACCAGCCATTGTTATCGGCTCAGGTGTTGCTGTTACAACAGGTATTTGCTCAATCACTGGTGGTTGATTCCTGTTTTCATCAGTATTTCCCACTCCACTCCTCATTCTCACCATTTTTTATCTATACACCGAATAAAGTGAAATTAGATCCTCATTCACGATAGATATTTAAATCATCCTTATCACTCTGAAACGTTTACATGTTAGTTCTAAAATCAAAATCGTACGCTTAGAATCCTACACACATAAGGTTTTCAGATCCGGTTGGCAACAAACCGTAGATCCGAACAAATAATATCATATATGGCAACATATAACATTTAGCACATAAAAGCATTTTAGGCATCTTCCTAAAATAAACTAGTGCTCATGTATATAATATAATAGACACACATCTCTCAATCTCCACTTAGCATTCTAAGTTTAAGTCTAGAAATCCTACAAATTCCTAGTTCCCTTAAACTAATGCTCTGTTACCAACTGTGACATCCCCAAAATCACGGCCAGAAAAGACCGGTTTCATTTATGTTTTTAAAATAATTTCAGAGTAAATCCTTTTGATTTAAAAGAGTTGCGGCATTTGTTCCTAAAAACAAAATATGATAAAATAATATTTACCAAGGCATTTCATAAAGAAATGTATTTTCATTATATGATCAAGACTCGGGATGTCATGTTCCGATACAAACACAAAAGCATAAACAACAAAAGATAGACCATACAACAGTTACATATAACAACTGGTCTAATAAACAAAATAACTTGATGATTCATCCATCTTATGCCCTCGCACCACTACCTGTAATACAAATAAACTGAGTGGGTCAGGCTTGGGAGCCTGGTGAGCATATAGGGTTTTCAACCTGCAATAAATAATTATATTTACTTTTACCAACCAACAATAACCTGATTACCCATTCCCGTTATCCTCACTTTACGTCCCTAAAACAACGTCTATCTTAAGGGACCTAATCTAGGATTTTCATCGGGACGGACATTACAACAAAGGGGTTTCCTCAACAGCAGATGTCCCAAAGGCAACCATGAGAGGGATAGATTACACCGGTGAACACATCGTTCACAACACCTATAGGTTATGAGCCTACTAGCGTTCCACAGGATTGTCTAGAAAGAGTCTGTGGTCGTTATCCATACTTTGCTGAATAACTAGATCAATAACAACAACATCGAGGCCTCTCATCTGTTTATCACACATCAACTATCTACCCATGTTCTACCCAACATATTAGTAGATAAAAATATATATTTTTATACATACTTTAAAACCTGTATAGTATTCTCATTCAATACATATTCCAAACAACAGATGAGACACATACACATAACACGTATTTCATAGAGAATAAATCATATCTATGAGATAGAAGAAAGTGAATATACATTCACACATATAACAACAAAATATACACATAACACATATTTTGTGTAAAATACTTCATAATTATGCGTTAGAAGAAAGTAACTACACACTTACTTGATCAGAAGATGATCAGACATCACTACGACTTGTAGAAGTAGTCTTCTTCGGTAGATCTGGAAGATCTTTACAAAAACCGGGCTCCTCGCAGGCAGAGCTTCGGCTCGGGAATCTCACTTCTCGGGATCTTTGGGGCTTCGGGACTTGCTTTGGGGCTTGGTAATGATACCGGGGCTTCGGGATAAAAGGTGCACGCGAAACGATGCAAAACGGGAGAGAGAGAGAGAGAGAGAGAAGAGAATTTGGGCAAAAGAATCGGCTGCCCTCGACTTCCTTTTATAGGGGCTGGAAACCTCGATTATGCTAGGCGTAATCTTGGTTACGTTGGGCGTACTCCGACATCATGGAATGCGTATGGCTCGAGTGACGTCAATGCATGCGTAGCTGAGGCGGTTCCGGGTACGCTGGCCGTACTCCATTACGCTTAGCGTAACTCGATCAATCAAACTTCAAAATTGCGTAACTTTCGCATACGAGCTCTGTTTTTGACCTTCTTTATATCCACGCGTAGGTGAGACTATGCTCTACAACTTTCGTTTGGACTCCGTCGGCTAATTTTGAATTTATTTTTATTATTTATTTTTAGTAGGCCGGGACAGGAAAACTCCGTTATAAATACATAACTTCTTCGTCTGTCTTTTCACCAACGCACTACTATCATCGAGATCTTCGATTCTCGTTTAGATTGTTTCGACCAACAATCACTCGATCTCGAATTCGAGTTTTGGGCTGCATACTGCTAAGTTGAAACTTAGAAAAATCATAGCTTCCTCATACGAAGTCAGATTTGGGCATTATTTTTATGCACGCTCTCGGTTTAATGAACTCTTAGACTTTCGTTTAGATTACTAAGGTTAAATATCGCTCTAACATAAATTCACTTTTTACGTCATTCAACGTCGTGTCGGTTCTGTCGCGAAACTTCGACAGATCATAAGTTCTTCGTTATAACTCGGATTTCGACATTCTTTATATATTCGGAAACCTCGTTTCAACTACTACAACATTATCCACAGAATCAGCTTTATCTTATATTTCATTTTGACGCTTATTTTCATACTTAATTAAATTAAGACACACAATTAAGCATAAAACACATAATACTTAAATAATACACTTCTACTATTTCAAAACGGGTTACAAAGGTTAACCTAGACTATTACATCGCTATTAATGACAAGCCCTGAAAGACAGGCGTTACAATATCGAAAAATGTTACTAAAGTTTATGACACGCAAATGCGTGTCATCTTCATTTATGATAGGGGCTTCCTTGATACCCATTGCGTGTCATAAACACGCGCATCGTAAGGTTACGACACACAGGTGCGTGTTGTCTTCCTTTATGACAGGGCCTTCCTTGATACACATTGTGTGTCGTAAATGCCCGTCGTAAATGTGTGTCATAAATGCACGTCGTAAATAGACGACGCGCAAAAGCGTGTCGTCTCTCGTTATGACAGGGCCTTCCTTGATACTCATTTGCACATCATCTGAGCGTTTTACAACACACATTGTGCATTGTCAAAGGTTGTTTTCTAGTAGTGACTAGTCTTAGACTTCGTCCTTGAAGTCTGCTGTCTCAAATAATTCTAGATAAGGCTCTATCATCTCCTCCTCTGTCTCCCAAGTCCACTCTAACCCTTTGCGGTGCATCCACTACACTTTCACCAGCTGTACAACCTTGTTCCTCACGGTTTTCATCTTCCGATTTAGAAATCGCCCCTGGCCTCTCAATGTAGTTCATGTGGTCGTCCACCTGAATATCCTCCAAAGGCACACTGCAAAGTTGTCCACTAAACACTTCCGCAGCTGGGAGACATGAAAAGTAGTGTGGATCTGACTAAGCTCGGCTGGCAGATCCAGTCGATACGCAACCCGGACCACCCGAGCCAAAACCCTGAACAAACCGATGTACTTGGGACCCAGCTTGCCCCGTTTCCTGAATCGGATGACACCCTTCCAAGGTGACACCTTCTAGAGAACCATATCTCCTACCTAAAACTCTAGGTCCGATCGGTGCCTATCAGCATAGTTCTTCTGCCGACTCTAAGCTGTCTGAAGTCTGCTCCGAACCTGTTGGATATTCTCAGTGGTCTTGAGTACCACCTAAGTACTCCCCATGACTCTCTGACCGACATCGCCCCAATAGATTAGGTAACTACATTTCCTCCTGTAGAGCATCTCTAAGGGAGGTCGGTCTATGCTAGCGCGGTAACTGTTGTTATATGAAAATTACGCTAACGGAAGATACATATCACTACTCCCACCAAAATCTAATACACATGCGCACTTCATATTCTCCAGAGTCTGAATTGTCCTCTCACTTTGTCCATCCGTCAGAGAGTAAAAAGTTGTACTGAAGTGAAGACGAGTACCCATCTCAACATGAAACCGCTTCCAAAATCTGGGAGTGAAGCGAACATCATGGTCTGACATAACTGACACCGAAACTCCATGACGTGTGACCACATCGCGTACATAGATCTCGTCTAGCTTCTCAGCATATATACTCTCCTGGATTGGGATGAAATGTGCACTCTTGGTCAACCGATCCACGATGACCCAAATCGAATCCACTCCACATGTAGTCCTAGGAAACTTTTTGATGAAATCCATGGTGATGTCTTCCTATTTCCACACGGGAATCTCCAACGGTCGCATCTTGCCATGAGACCGCTGGTGCTTCGCCTTGACTTTCCTACAAGTCAAGCACCGCTCCACATACCATGCTATATCCGGCTTCATGTAAGGCCACCAATAATCAGGGCGGAGATCCCGATACATCTTCTTCGTCCAGGGATGAATGGAGAATCTCGACTTGTGAGCCTCCTCCATCAGAACATGGCGTACACCACCCCAGTAAGGAACCCAAGCCCTCCGATACAGGGTCAACAACCCGTGACAGTCATAATCAAATGAAGCCACCTGACCTATGATCTGCTCACACTTCTGGTGCTCCTCCTTCATACCCTCGACCTGAGCCTCCTGAACCTGTTCCAACAACAGAGTAATCACTATCATCCTTAGGCATGTTTCCCAGATCGGAGCCGCGGCTGCCTTGAGCTAAGTGTGACAACCCGAAATTTCATTCATGAAAAGTTAATCAAATCAATCAAGATTCATACTTGTTTTTGTTACCTTTTAGCTCTGTTTAGGGTCTGTTTGAGAGTTCCTGAGTCTAGGGTAATGTCTGAATGAATGCTAGGATGAGTTAGCTTGAGATTGGGAGGACTAATTTGAACCAGAAAACCACTCAAAAAGTGTTCACGGCCCCATGCTAGGTTAACGGCCGTGAATCACCCCCTACATATATATATATATATATATATATATATATATATATATATATATATATATGATGCTTATTTTCTTCTCATTTCTCCTCCCCCCAACCGTGAACACTCCCATTATCTCTTAGCTAGCTTCAACAGTGAACACTCTAAAGCTTAAAAATGTAATTGTTTCATCATTAATCTTGTTATCCTTGAAAGACTACTAGATCCTAGCCTTGATTTGTCATGTTTCATCATCATCTTCATGAACTTGAAGGGATCACGGCCGTGAAGCCTTCATAAGGGTCGTGAACCCTTCATAGATTCATATGGACCGTGAACACCTCATGAGGCCGTGAACCCATTAAGTTCATCAACCTATCCTTGGGTGGCCGTGAACCGCCTTCAAGCATCCATTTATGGATTTACACTTCATTTAGGGTGTTTCCTACAATCTTAGGTAGTTTCCTATACTAGTTTGGAATTACAACCACTAATTGAATACACATATATGTGAATATATGACTTATAGGATCCAACTGTGCTTCAGAGCTTCAATTATGAACTCAAGCATCCTATAACTACCTTACCTTCCAGATCACTCACAATCAGATGAGTTCATACCCCTACAATCAGCATTTTAACTGTTTTAAGTGCTTTTTAGGGGATACAAGTTGAACACAATAGAAATTGTGTTTGTATAAACATTTATATGTTGGATAAGGTGTCTAAGTCCATAACTATTTCGGGTCAGTACTTGACCCGACCCGGCATGGTCCATTTGGGTTGCATGGCACCATGTAATTGGATAGACTAAATGAGAGGAATAACACTTGGAGATTATTAATATATTATAAGTTCTAATATATTAATAATATTATTTGATTAGTTTGATCAAAGAATTAATTTGGAATTAATTAAGTGATCAAAAGATAACTAATTAAATATATGGGTTGATTATGTAAATCATTCATATCTTGTATAGTGGGCTAAGAGGCTCCATGGATTATCAAGTTGGGTTCTACCCATAGGATGCTCCATGGGAGTTACAAACCCATGGGTCATGGAAATGAAGAGTCATGACACATTAGGGTTTACATGGTGTAACCCTAGATGTGTCAACACTATATAAGAGTCCCATTCTCCACCAAAATCGGTTACACATAAGAAACAAGAGGGCTAGGCCGATTTCAAGAAGTGTGTGTTCTCTTAAAAGTCTTTCCAAGAGCATTTGGTGTTCTGTGAAGCATTTGAGGCATCACACTTGGGGTGCTAGGCTCACAAGGTTTCAAGGAACATAAGCAACAACAAGGTAAGTTATTCTATCTTTCATTCAAGTTAGAAATTGTTCCCCATGTATGCTAGATAGGAATATAACCTTGGAATTCAACTTTGCATGATAATTAGACAAACATAGATCCAAGGTTATTAGGGTTGCATGTACACTTAGGAAGTGTTAGAATGCTCAAAACCCATCAGTGGTATCAGAGCCTAGACTTGTTTGTTTGTTATTTGTGCTTAAAAGTTGAAAAAGAGTCAAAACTTGCTGTCTGCCTGATGAACTCGCCGAGTCCATGGGGAGACTCGCCGAGTTCACTTGTATCTTCAACCTACTCGTCGAGTAGGTTCATGCACTCGGCGAGTAGGAGCCACAGAGTGTTTTCGACTTTAGTTGTTGGAAATGGACTAGAAACATTACCCTAAACTGTTTTGGTACTTGAAAACTTGTTTTAGATGGTGTAATGTCTTTGCTAATCCATTTACAACAACTAGTTATCAAAATTACAAAGTTTTAAGTGTAATTTTGATTCATGAAAGTGTTCATATTCATGTTCTTGATCTTATGATGTTTAGATGATCATAGGAATTATTTGTAAACTATGTGGTAGTTTAATTCTTGATCATAATGTGTTTTAATGGAGTCCATAACTTGTCCTCAAGTTTTGGAAAAACCAAAAGTCACCTGAGTTAAAACCATTAAAAGAACACAAGAGTTTGAAAAATGAAGAGTCTTCATTTTTATTACTCTAATAAACTCATAAGTTACAAGAAATGAAAAGTTTTGAAAGTTTACAAAACTTGCCCTCAAGTTTTGGAACAAGTAAAGTCATGTTAAAACCTTTAGTTGCAACCCTTAGGATTTTAAGAGTTAAAATTCAACCCTTATACTTATATTATTATGATTTAATAATTATAAATATGTATAAGAACAAAGTCGTCTTACCGCTAGTACGCCTCATTCACGAAGCCGGTCTATAAGGTGAGTATAAGGTTGTTGCCTATAAAATGACAACTTTATGGGTGTCCACTCTCACCCACCGCTTGCTTGACCGGTGGAGGGTCGTTAGCCGAACGGGTAAGACAAGGATTTATAAATTCTCATTAAAAGTATGATGAATATTATAAAGTAACTAAATGTTTTATTAAATTCCCAATCTTAGTTACTTTAGGAAAAATGTGAATAAGGTGCTAATCCATGAAATTACACTTTACACTTTGTTTAAGTCGTTGGTGGAGCGTGTGTGGTTAACCGACACACTAACTTGGACTTAACAAGGTAGGTAAAGGGTGACTTAAGGTTTATTATAGTATCGGTGGAGCGTGTGTGGTTTACCGGCACATCGATTGAGTGATAAACTTTAAGGGTACCAAGTGATTTGCATGGTTACTTCACACCTTGTTTTGTGATCCTCGATATCCCAGTCACAAAACTTGGAGGGCACACTCGAGATTGAAACATGCCTTTGAAAAGTTCATTGAATCTCAAAGAATCTAGGAATTTCTAAGAACCAATCAAAAACCTAATATTTAATATTTCGGTTTTCGTGATGGAAATCGGTGAATCATCATTCACCTACCTTTCAAATATGTTATAGCTTGGATTACGGCATACCTCTTCTAAGTTATAATATATTGTGATTGGATCCTAGCCTTAATATTAGAATTGGGTGTTTTATTAAGGACTCTCTTAATATCTAAACTAATCTTGTCCTTTTCCTTCAGATGTCTTCAAACAATGTTGCTTCTGGCTCTAACCCTAATGGCTCCTTTACCCTTATGAACTTGTGTGGGAAAGTCACTTTTGATGGATCCAACTTCAATGAGTGGATCAGAAACATCAGGATGATTACCCGCTACGAGGACAAAGAATATGTCCTTGACAAGGAACTTAAGGAGATTGATGAGACCACTGCAACTCCTCAGGAGATCGCTGACTTTCAGGCACATGAAAGGGATGCTACAAAAGTGGCGTGCATCATGATGGCCACGATGACAGTGGAACTCCAAAAGTCTTATGAGGATTTCTACCCTTATGAAATGCACCAAGATCTGATGGAAAGATACCATCAAAGTGCACGACAAGAGAGGTATGAAATCATCTGCTCCATGATAACAACCATGATGAAGGACGACGAATCCATCATGAGCCACATGCAGAAAATACAAAAGTATGTGGATCGATTGTTGAAGCTTAATGTGAACTTCCCTGAGGAGCTTGCAATAGATATCATTTTGCACTCCTTACCATCGTGCTATGATCAATTCTGCATGACATATCACATGAATAAGGAAGAGGTCACACTCAGCAAACTTCAGGGACTTCTCAAGACCGCAGAAACAGGTCTTAAGGGGAAGTCGGTTGTTAACACTCCTACTCCAAACTCTACTCCGGTTTTGGCAATCGGGAAAAAGTCGAGGGAAGAAGAGAAAGAGCTCTTCTAAGGGTACCAAGGATCGGACCCTTGATGGCTCTTCTTCAAGTGGAACCAAGAAAGGTTTCGTCACTCCTTCTTCTGACCCAAAAGAGGCTGAATGCTTCTATTGCCATGAAAAATCACATTGGAAGCGGAACTGCCCAAAATACCAGCAAGATGTGAAGGATGGGAAAGTTAAACCCAACCATGCAGGTATTTACACTATCATTTCTAATAACTCACCCCATTCTAAATCCTGGGTCCTTGATACCGGTTGTGGTATTCATATTTGTTGTGACTTGCAGGGACTAAGAAGAAGTGAGAATGTGGAGCAAGGAAGAATAAACTTGATCATGGGGAATAGGAAAACTTTACCTGTCACCAAGATTGGAGTTTATACTTTATCGCTAAGTAGTGGGTTTAGTTTAGATTTGAATAAGTGTTGTTATTCGCCAGAAATGGCAAGAAATATTATTTCCTTTCATGCATTGTATAAACAAGGTTTCACCTTTTCATTTGATAATGAAGTTGGTTCGATTAATGCTTTCTTTAATAATGTTCTTTATTTCAAAGCATTACCTTGTGATGGCGTGTATGAAACAGTATATGTGGTTGATAACTTAGGAAATAATGTATTGTGTATTGATTCTGTTAATAATAATAACTTGGATAAAGCGTCACTATGGCATTGTCGTCTTGGACATATAAGCAAGAAACGCATAGGCCAACTCCAAAAGGATGGAGTCTTGGAGTCATTTGACCTAAAGTCAGATGATAGTTGCGAATCATGCTTACTTGGAAAAATGACAAAGTCACCCTTCACAGGCTCGTGTGAGAGGGGTGAAGGTTTGTTGGACCTTGTACACACGGATGTGTGTGGACCATTCAAACATGCCACAAGGGATGCTAATCGTTATTATTTGACTTTTACTGATGATTACAGTAGATATGGATATGTCTACATGATCAAGCATAAGTCAGAGACTTTCGAAAGGTTTAAGGAATTTAAACAGGAAGTCGAGAATCAATTGGGCAGGAACATTAAGATGCTCCGATCCGATCGTGGTGGTGAGTATCTTAGTTCAGAGTTCCTTGACTATCTAAGG
The DNA here is from genome assembly GCF_002870075.4 of Lactuca sativa. Lineage (NCBI taxonomy): Eukaryota > Viridiplantae > Streptophyta > Magnoliopsida > Asterales > Asteraceae > Lactuca > Lactuca sativa. The sequence goes on from NC_056629.2 coordinate 175,483,399, forward strand.
GAATGTGGGATAGTCTCACAATTGACACCTCCCAGGACACCACAGTTGAATGGTGTGGCTGAAAGGCGTAATTGAACCTTGTTGGATATGGTTCGTTCCATGATGAGTCGAGCTTTGCTACCAATCTCATTCTGGGGTATGCCTTAGAGACTGCCGCCCATATCCTTGATCTAGTCCCTACAAAGAAAGTTGCCAAAACTCCTCACGAGATGTGGACTGGTAAAGTAACCAAACTAGACCACATCAAGATTTGGGGTTGCGAGGCTTTCGTGAGACGCGAGACTCATGATAAGCTCAAACCCCGAAGCGAGAGGTGTATTTTCATCGGCTACCCGCAGCAATCCTTTGGTTACCTCTTCTACAGACCTAGTGAAAATGTGGTCTTTGTAGCTAGGAGGGCTTTCTTTAGAGAGAAAGAGTTCATAAGCCAAGGAAACAGTGGGAGGCAAGTTGATCTTGAAGAAATTCAAGAGTCAAGCGGTGAAGGAACTTCAAACTCTAGCACTCAACTTGAGGAGAAAACTCCTGTTGAGCCAATTGACAAGTCTGTACCTCTGACGCGTTCCACAAGGGTTAGGAATGCTCCTGAGCATTACTATGGATTCCATATTACTGCAGAAGGGGATACACTTATCAGTGATGAGACACTGATAGGTCTGGATGAACCTAACAGTTACGCGGAAGCCATGGCAGGCCCTGAGTTAGCCAAGTGGAAAGAGGCAATGGACAGTGAAATACAGTCCATGTATGACAATCAAGTTTGGAACTTGGTTGAGAATGTACCAGGTCATAAGACAGTAGGGTGCAAATGGGTCTTCAAGAAGAAGACCAACATGGATGGTAAATTACACACTTATAAGGCTAGACTGGTTGCAAAGGGCTTCTCTCAAATTCCTAGAGTGGACTATGATGAGACCTTTTCTCTAGTAGCCAAGATTAGGTCTATTTGGGTTCTGTTGGCCATAGCTGCATTTCATGACTATGAAATATGGCAAATGGATGTCAAAACCGCTTTCCTTAATGGAAAGTTGGTTGAAGATGTTTACATGAGTCAGCCAGAGGGTTTTGTCAGCAACGAGTACCTTAATAGAGTGTGTAAGCTTGAGAAATCCATTTATGGATTGAAGCAAGCACCCAGCAGATGGAATCTTTGCTTTGATGAAAAGGTCAAGGAATTTGGCTTTTCTAGGAGTGAAGATGAGTCTTGCGTGTATGTCAAGGCTAGTGGGAGTATAGTTAGCTTTTTGGTGTTGTATGTGGATGACATACTACTCATAGGAAATGACATCCCAACTCTGCAGGAAGTTAAGTCCTGGCTTGGGAAGTGTTTCTCTATGAAGGACCTAGGAGAAGCTGCCTATATTCTAGGGATAAGGATCTTGAGAGATCGGAGTAAAAGACTAATTAGACTTAGTCAAAGTACTTACTTGGATAAGGTGCTAAAGAGATTCAGCATGCAGGACTCCAAGAAAGGAGAGTTACCCATCCAGAGTAACACCAGATTGAGTAAGACACAAAGCCCTAGCACTGAGGCTGAGATAGCAGAAATGAGTCGAATACCTTATGCTTCGGCAGTAGGATCGATCATGTATGCTATGACGTGTACTCGACCTAATGTAGCCTTTGCCCTGAGCATGGTTAGCAGGTATCAGGCGAACCCTGGTAAGGCACACTGGACTGCGGTAAAGAATATCCTCAAGTACCTATGGAGGACTAAGGACTAGGTCCTTACCCTCGGTGGGAGTGATGACTTGAGAATTGTAGGGTATAGTGATGCTAGCTTCCAGACTGATAGGGATAATTTCCGCTCTCAGTCGGGCTGGGTCTTTACCCTAAATGGAGGAGCAATTTCTTGGAAGAGTTCCAAGCAAGAGACAGTGGCTGATTCAACTTGTGAATCAGAGTATATTGCAGCTAGCGAGGCGGCAAAGGAGGCGATATGGCTGAAGAACTTCATTGGAGACCTTGGAGTTGTACCAGTTATTAAAGAGCCAATGGAAATTTTCTGTGATAGTGAAAGTGTTGTTTCCTTAGCCAAGGAACCAAGGGATCACGGGAGATCCAGACTCATCGATAGAAATACCATTTTATCATACATCGGATAGAAGAAGGACTCCTCATGGAAAAGAGGATATCATCGAATGAGAACCCAGCAGATCCCCTCACGAAGGGACTGACTCGGGTTAAGCATCTGCAACATGCTCGGAGCATAGGGCTGAAGGATGATATTAGATTTAGTAGTTAGATAACCCATAAATTTGTAAAGTGTAATTGACATTAGATGATGAATAAAAAGGTGTTTTATTTATGAGTAAAGTGTTGCTATCTCTTGTCGATCGTTTACTATATTTCTTTTGCATGTTTTGACTTCCAGAATAATTTTGTTTGGTATAACATATTATTCAAACCTCCACAGTCGGTCATATGTCGGAAGTAGGTATGAATCAAGACTGTCATGATTGGTTGCAGAGGTCTAAGGTGTTGGACAACGCTACAACAATCATGAGTGCTCATAAGTTCTGAGCATTGGACTCAACCTACGCTCACTGGAATCACTTCATGGAATTCTATCTCGAGTGATCGTGAGACGGTAATATCATATAAGTCTTCAAACCTAGAGATATGATTTGTTACTTACAAGTAGGTTATGCATTGATTGTATGAAAACGCATTGGTAACTCGATGTTATAAAACGTGCTTTTGTGTATAATTCAATGAGTGGTAGAACAAACATATGATTCGAAGTTTATCTGTTCCTTCTTGGATTAGAAGCTGATATCTGGGCCCCTCGATGATTTTGTTTTGACCTATGTACCGGGCCCGGTCAGAACTAAGTTGATGTGTTCAATTAAGTTCTTTGTCAAACAAATCGGAAATCGGGAAAAAAAACTGCTAGACAATAAGTAAGACATTGTTCCATGTATTTGTCCAGCTGATATCTAGAACAGAGGATTATATGATCACTTATCTTAAATGGCGTATCAACATCTTCTCAGTTCCGAGAGACCTTGAAAGAGCTACGATTTCCGGTCGGTTCCTGAAGTACTGGAGTTATAGTTATTAGACTTATCCAAGTGGGAGACTGTTGGATAAGGTGTCCAAGTCCATAACTATTTCGGGTCAGTACTTGACCCGACCCGGCATGGTCCATTTGGGTTGCATGGCACCATGCAATTGGATAGACTAAATGAGAGGAATAACACTTGGAGATTATTAATATATTATAAGTTCTAATATATTAATAATATTATTTGATTAGTTTGATCAAAGAATTAATTTGGAATTAATTAAGTGATCAAAAGATAACTAATTAAATATATGGGTTGATTATGTAAATCATTCATATCTTGTATAGTGGGCTAAGAGGCTCCATGGATTATCAAGTTGGGTTCTACCCATAGGATGCTCCATGGGAGTTACAAACCCATGGGTCATGGAAATGAAGAGTCATGACACATTAGGGTTTACATGGTGTAACCCTAGATGTGTCAACACTATATAAGAGTCCCATTCTCCACCAAAATCGGTTACACATAAGAAACAAGAGGGCTAGGCCGATTTCAAGAAGTGTGTGTTCTCTCAAAAGTCTTTCCAAGAGCATTTGGTGTTGTGTGAAGCATTTGAGGCATCACACTTGGGGTGCTAGGCTCACAAGGTTTCAAGGAACATAAGGAACAACAAGATAAGTTATTCTATCTTTCATTCAAGTTAGAAATTGTTCCCCATGTATGCTAGATAGGAATATAACCTTGAAATTCAACTTTGCATGATAATTAGACAAACATAGATCCAAGGTGTCACACCCCCAAACCAGAACGGCGGAAACGTTCGGGGGCGGAGGATGTCATGTACAGTATCACAACAGTGTAATATAATAAACAAGCAAAAACATCATCCATTGCATTATAAGTAAAGTTTAATACATGTGTGTTCTTTCATTGTAATAAGACACCAAAAATATACAATCAAAATAAAAGACGAGACTTGTCTGCTCCGTCTTCTCAAAACCTGGCCTCCGTACCTGACTACTGATGACCTGAGAATACAAGTTATTTTGAAAGCGAGTATCAGCTTTAAAGCTAGTGAATTCACAAGTATAATAGTGTCATTGCCTTGTTTGTGAAAATCTGTTATGAAGGCCATGTAAACCTTTAAATGAAAATGTTGAGGTAAGTATGAAATCCCTAGAAAAACCCTTATTTTCTATAAGTATGAAATGTAGTCTTCTACCAAGACCCAAATGTTCGGTACGTATAAAGTGTAGTCTTCTACCAAGACCCGAATGTTTTGTAAGTATGAAATCCCTAGAAAAACCCTTATTTTCTATAAGTATGAAATGTAGTCTTCTACCAAGACCCGAATGTTCTGTACGTAAAATGATAGTTTTTCCTTTGTATTGACTAGTACTAAAAGTGCTTAGTCTAACTCATCATTTATGTGAATGTATCACAAAATAAAGTAAACAGAAAAAGGTACTACTATAAGTGTTGTCACTGGGTACTAGGACTAACACATCATCGCATTAAGCGAAATGTATAACCTAATGAACATCCGAAGATTGTCCAATTGTCCTCTGTAGCAGCAGCAGGTGGGTGGAAGGGTTAGTCCCAAATCGATCTTCCTAATATAAGTAGTAACCTTAGACCTCCGAAGATGGTCATCGACCACTGGTGCTAATCAGTGGGGCTCGGAATGGTAAGTCCCGCCTAGATATCCCATTGAACCGGGATAGGAAAGATAATTTACACAGAAAGTACTAATAAATTATCCTTTTAGTTCTAAGTACAAGTATCTAGGTAAGTGAATATAGGATAATGCACCTATGTAAAAATGTTCTTGTATGGCATTCATGTATGTGTGTCCACGTAACAGGTAAGTATATGTAAACATATTCATGTATCAGGTAAACATCTGTAAATACTCATGTATCAGGTAATGTACTAGTATAGACTCATGAATGAACTGACTCTTATGTGATTCCTTGTAATAGAAGTAATGTTTTATGTCTCCAAATTATCCCTATGATAATTTACTATAATATAACTAATTGATCATGTAGGTTTATACACTCTTACTACTCAAGGGTGCGAGAAACTAAATGAAAGATGTAAACTATATAATCAATACATATATAATAATATACGTGTATATGCATAGTTTAGTTCAAGAATGTAAAATGGTTTTGTAAAACATCTTATGGGTTTTGAACAATAATTAACAATGACTTGATGTCATTTTAATAAACATTTCAAAGGTAAAACATTTGGTAAAAATGTGTTTTTAAGATGTAAAATCATTTCATGCATCACATTTTGTAGCATGTGAAATCCGTTAAACGAAAAAGGCGGTTATAAAATACATATCAATGATTCAATAACCTGTTTGTTTCTACTTGTATTCCCCCCTATTAAAGCATTTAAAACTATTTAAAATATTGATTAGGGGTATGATAATCTACTGTAATATAACTATTTAAAGCATTTAATAGAAATAATGTTTGATATCTTCAAATTATCCCTATGATAATCTACTGTAATATAACTGGATGATCATGTAGGTTTATACATTCTTACTACTCAAGGGTGTGGGAAACTAAATGAAAGATGTAAACTATAAACTCAATACATATATAAGAATATAAGTGTATATGCATAGTTTAGTTCAAGAATGTAAAAATGGTATTGTAAGACCTCTTATGGGTTTTGAAAAACAATTAACAATGACTTTATGTCATTTTAATAAACATTTCAAAGGTAAAACATTTGGTAACAATGTATTTTTAAGATGTAAAACCATTTCATGCATCACATTTTGTAGCATGTGAAATCCGTTAAATGACAAACATAGTTATAAAATACATATCAATGATTCAATAACATGTTTGTTTCTACTTGTATTCCCCCCCCCCCCCCCATTAAAGCATTTAAAATATCGATTAGGGGTATGAACTCACTTGAAAGTTTGAAGATAGCGAGATGGAAAACCGGGCAGAGTTTCGTCTTGGGAAACGGATTTTTCTCGGGATTCTCGGGAGTAAAATCGACCTTCGGGACTTGAGAAAAAAGACCAGGGCTTCGGGTTTGAACGGGCACGGAAATCGAGGCAAGATCGTGAGAGAAAGGAGAGAAATGAGCAATTTTTCCGGAAACCCTCGCATTCTATTTATAGGGGGTCTGAGAAGCCTTGGTACGCGGGCGTATGCTCGTACGCAGCGCGTACTCGTACGTCATGCATGACCGAGTCCTCGACTGCCTCGGCTTCGGATGGGACGGATCGGGTGGGGCGGGTCGGACGGGACGGGTCAGTAGCTTCACATAGGGGCGACGTGGACGGACCGAGACCAAGGCCCTCGGGTACGCGGGGCGTACAGGGTTACGCAACGCGTAACTCGGATGAGGATGCTGACTCCTTCTTCGGATATTACCGGATTTTTGATATAAATATATATATATATATATATATATATATATATATATATATATATATATATATATATATATATATATATATATATTATTTAATAAACTTCAAAAAATCATATCTCCTTCATACGAACTCCGTTTTCGATGGTCTTTATATCCACGCGTAGGTGAGACTACGCTCTACAACTTTCGTTTAGACTCCGTTGGCAAATTCCGAAATTATTTTTATTATTTAATTATAAAATGACGTGATTAAGGAATTTCTTTAAAAATTCATAACTTCTTTATCTGATGTCGGTTTTTGCCAGACTTTTCACCGCTGAAATACCATTGTCGAGACCTTCGATTCTCGTTTAGGTCATTCCGGCCAAAAGTCGCTCGATCTCCGATTCGAGTTTTTAGTTGTCTGTTGCTAAGCCGAACTTGGAAAAATCTTAACTTCAATATACGAAGTCGGATTTGGGCGTTCTTTTTACGTACTATCATGGTTTAATGATATTAAACATAGTAGGTCGTTAAATAGAAACTTTTTGGACATTTTATTATCAAAGTTAATTTCTTTAACTTAAAAGTGGTTACAATACTTGACTTTTTAGGTCATTACAAAGAGGTGAAATATCGGGGTGTCACATCATCCCCCCATTAGAGGGAATTTTGTCCCGAAATTTAAAGTAGTAAAGATACTAGTGAGCATGAAAAAGATGAGGGTACTTTTGTTTCATCTGATCTTCGCGTTCCCATGTGAATTCAGGTCCCTGCTTGGCTTTCCAGCGAACCTTCACGATGGGTATGCGACTTTGTTTTGTTGGCATGACCTCTCGGTCCATGATCTCTACTGGTTCCTTCACGAAGTTGAGGCTCTCGTTGATCTCGATCTCGTCGAGTGGAATAACAAGAGTCTCGTCGGACAGACACTTTTTCAAGTTTGACACGTGGAAGGTAGGATGTACGTTACTGAGTTCTTGTGGTAGATTGAGTTTGTAAGCTACAGGACCGATTCTTACGAGAATATCGAAAGGCCCTATGTATCTTGGATTGAGCTTCCCACGCTTTCCAAAGCGTATCAAGCCCTTCCAGGGTGAGACCTTCAGTAGGACTTGGTCGCCCACCTGGAACTCCAATGGTTTCCTACGCTTGTCAGCGTAGCTTTTCTGTCGGTCTCTAGAGGCTTTTAATCGTTCATGAATTTGAACAATCTTCTCTATCGTTTCCCGAATGATCTCCGGACCCATGAGAGTGCTTTCGGGAACTCGTCCCTTAGCTAACTGGGTATCACCCACTTCAGCCCAGCACATAGGGGATATGCACTTTCGGCCATAGAGGGCCTCGAATGGAGCTGCCTTCATGCTCGTGTGATAACTGTTGTTGTAGGAAAACTCGACAAGAGGTAAATGAGTATCCCAAGCTTTTCCAAAGTCAATCACACATGCACGCAACATATCTTCTAAGGTTTGGATAGTTCTCTCACTTTGCCCGTCGGTTTGTGGATGGTAGGTTGTACTCATGTCCAGCCTAGTTCCTAGGGAACTTTGTAATGACTGCCAGAACCTCGAAGTGAATCTACTATCTCGGTCTGAGATGATAGATAAGGGAACACCGTGCAGTCTTACAATCTCCCTAATGTAAGTTCTGGTAAGTTTCTCCATCTTGTCTGTTTCCTTGATCGGTAGGAAGTGTGCAGACTTGGTCAGTCTATCGACGATGACCCATATGGAATCAAGTCCACCCGTCGTCTTGGGCAACTTGGTTATGAAGTCCATAGTGATCCGCTCCCACTTCCATTCTGGTATCTCCGGTTGTTGTAGAAGACCGGAGGGTTTCTGGTATTCGACCTTGACCTTTGCGCAGGTAAGGCATTTACTCACGAAGGTAGCAATATCTACTTTCATGTTAGGCCACCAGTATAGCTTTTTAAGATCCAGATACATCTTATCTGAACCCGGGTGGACGGAATAACGAGTGTTGTCACTTCGGTCAAGACCAAATCTCTAAAGCCACTGTGTTTCGGTGTCCAGATCCGATCCATGAGGTATAAGGCCCCGCCACCCTTGACTTCCAAGTTCTTATCCATCCCTCTAAGGGATTCACCCGCCACGTTTTCAGGTTTCAAAGCGTCGAGCTGAGCCTCCTTTATTTGCGTGGACAAGTGTGAATGGATAGTAAGAGTCAAAGATTTGACCCTACGACCAGAATATTCTTTCCGACTTAGGGCGTCGGCTACTACATTGGCTTTACCCGGATGATAACGAATTTCACATTCGTAATCGCTGAGTAGCTCGACCCACCGTCGTTGTCTCATGTTGAGCTCCTTCTGGTCGAAAATGTGTTGCAGACTCTTATGGTCTGTAAAGATCGTGCTTTTTGTACCATACAGGTAATGTCGCCAGATCTTCAGAGCGAACACAACTACTCCTAGTTCAAGATCATGGGTTGTGTAGTTAACCTCATGTGTCTTTAGCTGTCTCGAGGCATAGGCGATGACTTTACCTCGCTGCATCAGAACACATCCGAGTCCTTGATTGGATGCATCACAATAGACAATGAAGTCTTCTATTCCTTCGGGAAGGGATAGTATTGGGGCGGTGCACAAGGCTCGTTTGAGCGTTTGGAACGCTCTTTCCTATTTCTCTTCCCAGTCAAAGGCCACGCCTTTCTGGGTCAGGGTTGTAAGAGGTTTCGCTATGCTGGAGAAGTTCTGAATGAACCTGCGATAGTAGCCAGTGAGACCTAGAAATTGACGAATTTTGGTAGGTGTCTTTGGTGCTGTCCAGTTCTCAATGGGTTTGATCTTGGAGGGGACCACGTGTATACCTTCTTCACTAACCACATGGCCCAAAAATTCGACTCGCCGAATCCAAAATTCGCACTTTGAGAACTTCGCGTAGAGCTTCTCCGATCTCAATGTCTCTAAGATTTTACGGAGATGTAGACTATGTTCCTCCTTACTTCGAGAGTATATGAGTATGTCATCAATGAAGACGATGAAGAATTGATCCAAGTAAGGACGACACACCCTATTCATCAGATCCATGAATACTGCGGGCGCGTTAGTTAATACGAATGGCATCACTACAAACTCGTAGTGCCCATAACGAGTTCGGAAGGCTGTCTTGGGAACATCCTCCTCTAACACTCATAGTTGGTGATATCCGGATCGCAGATCTATCTTCGAGAAGTAGTTGGCTCCTTGAAGTTGATCAAACAAATCGTCAATGCGGGGCAAAGGATATCGATTTTTAATGGTAAGTTTGTTGAGTTCCCTATAGTCGATGCACATGCGAAACGATCTATCTTTCTTCTTGACAAACAAGACCGGTGCTCCCCATGGTGAGAAGCTTGGTCGAATGAATCCCTTCTTGAGAAGTTCGTTAAGTTGACTGGAAAGTTCCTGCATTTCAGCCGGTGTCAGACGATACGGGGATTTGGCTACGGGGGTAGCCCCTGGCACTAAGTCGATTCTGAACTCGACTTGGCATTGTGGTGGTAAACCGGGAAGTTCTTCTGGGAATATGTCGGGAAAGTCACGTACTTCTGGGATTTTCTGGATGTCTTTCAGCTCTTGACTGGTATCGACAACGTGCGTGAGAAATGCATGGTACTCCTTCCGCAAGCACTTCTGGGCTTGAATGCACGAAATGATGCGAAGGCTCGTACTGGGTTTGTCGCCGTAGATAATTAAAGTTTCGTTGTTAGGAAGGTTAAGACGAACTGCTTTTTCGAAGCACATAATCTCGGCACGAAAAAGACTCAACCAATCCATACCGATGATAACGTCAAAACATTTAATTGTGACTGGCATGAGATCTATCTTGAAAGTATGGCCATCTAAAGTTAAAGTACAACCTACGAATATGCAGTTTGTACTCTCTGTTTTCCCGTTAGCCATTTCTACCGTGAATGAACTATCTAGTGCACATGGTTTTTGTTTAAGCAGGTGTGCAAATTTGTGACTTACAAAACTTTTCTCGGCTCCACTATCGAAAAGTATGCAAGCATATGAGTTATCGAGGAGGAACGTACCAGTAACTATCATAGGATCAGCTACTGCTTCCTCGTGGCCTAGGGTCATAACTCTTCCCACTCCTCCAGCTGTCCCCGCTTTAGGGCAGTTTCTCTTGTAGTGGCCCACTTCGCCACAACCGTAGCAAGCTTGACCCATACCGGCGTTAGGAACCTGGGTAGCTTGAGCTGTAGGAGTTTTGCAGAAACAGACGTTGTGCCCCTTCCTGTTGCAGTTGGTGCATTGCATCTCCCTGCAAGGCCCGTGGTGGTGGAAGTTGCACTTGGTGCACTTCGGGAGAGTCCCAACATATGTTTTTGCTGGTAAGAGGTTCGCAGGGGCAACAGGAGTCACTGTGGCAGCATTGATCGCCACAAGTTGTTGCGTATTGGAGGATCCTTGCGGGGGCCCTCTTTTCCTCTTATTCCACCCCTTCTTGTCGTAGTCGGGGTTGGATTTTTGTGGTACAGGTGTAGGGATTGTTGTGTTCTGAGGTTTCCGGTGATCGATAAGAGATTGTGCCAGTTCCTTGGCACTATCAAACGTAATAGGCCTGGAAGCGATCACACTTGACTGGATCTGGGGCGACAGTCCCGAGATATATCTCTCGATCTTTTTGCTATGGAGAGCAACCATATCAGGGCATAAGTTTGCTAAATCACAGAACCTATTTGTGTAGGTAGTGATGTCGGATCCAACCATTTGTAGACCCCAGAATTCTTGCTCGAGTTTTTGTATTTCACCTCGAGGACAATATTCTTTCATCAGCATGTCTTTCAACTTTTCCCAGCCGATGGAATACGCCACCACCAAAGTTAGATAGTTAACATGGCTGTTCCACCATGTTAGTGCTCGGTCAGAGAAGGTACAAGCTGCGAACTTGACCTTGTTGCCTTCTTGGCATCCGTAGATCTCGAAGACAGATTCCATCTTCTCAATCCATTATCTCAACACCATAACACCCCCAGTTCCATTGAAGCTGCGGGGTTTGGCGTTAGTGAAGTCCTTGTAGGTGCACTCCCGAGGGTGTCTATGGCTTTCGCCGTGGTTCGAGGGTGGTGCACCTGTTCCTGATCCACTAGGGGCAGGAGCGTTGATTGCTGACACAGCAGCTGCAACTGCTGCTGTGAAAGCTGCCTGGAACATGTTGGCATCAAAAGGGTTAGGTGGTTGAAGAGGTACAGGTGGTGGTGGAGGTGGTGGTATCGGTGCTTCGTTGTTTGGATTGCGTCTTGTACTTCTGCGTGGCGGCATCTTTAACTATACGTTTTAAAAGATGACGACATGGATAAGAATAAATGATTAATGAATGTGTCTCATGGACTAAATCCCCATAGCCCAACAACAGAAGGAATAGCTAAAATAGACGAACTGACTAAGATAATTACAGTAAGACCAAATACCCCTATGGTATTTCTTTATGGTTGTGTTGGTAAGTTTTTAGACTTGTTGCCATATCACAACCATTCTTGGGCATATTCTAATCACTCCTCGGACCAGCATAGTTGATCAGGCTATGCCATTCCCAAGACTGACAATATATCCCCAGGCTTACTTGTGATATTCAACAATCGTAATACTTTTGTTCTTGTCGTTGTGACACTGATTTTAGTATGAATGCAGGCACGTATACTTACTTAAATATTTTATTATTTAAAAGTATAACTCTGAGACAGAGTGTTTTAATCCCTTGTATTTATAGTTAGTATATCTTTTATGGGTTGATATACTATATTCACTATAAACAATGCTCTGATACCAATCTGTCACACCCCCAAACCAGAACGGCGGAAACGTTCGGGGGCGGAGGACGTCATGTACAGTATCACAACAGTGTAATATAATAAACAAGCAACAACATCATCCATTGCATTATAAGTAAAGTTTAATACATGTGTGTTCTTTCATTGTAATAAGACACCAAAAATATACAATCAAAATAAAAGACGAGACTTGTCTGCTCCGTCTTCTCAAAACGTGGCCTCCGTACCTGACTACTGATGACCTGAGAATACAAGTTATTTTGAAAGCAAGTATCAGCTTTAAAGCTGGTGAATTCACAAGTATAATAGTGTCATTGCCTTGTTTGTGAAAATCTGTTATGAAGGCCATGTAAACCTTTAAATGAAAATGTTGAGGTAAGTATGAAATCCCTAGAAAAACCCTTATTTTCTATAAGTATGAAATGTAGTCTTCTACCAAGACCCGAATGTTCGGTACGTATAAAGTGTAGTCTTCTACCAAGACCCGAATGTTTTGTAAGTATGAAATCCCTAGAAAAACCCTTATTTTCTATAAGTATGAAATGTAGTCTTCTACCAAGACCCGAATGTTCTGTACGTAAAATGATAGTTTTTCCTTTGTATTGACTAGTACTAAAAGTGCTTAGTCTAACTCATCGTTTATGTGAATGTATCACAAAATAAAGTAAACAGGAAAAGGTACTATTGTAAGTGTTGTCACTGGGTACTGGGTGATGGGTTTTATGCATAAGAACAATCCTATGTGCTCATACAAACCCTAATGCTTGGATCTAGGTTTCTCTATTGTACATGCTTTGAATCCAAGACTAACAACCTTAGATCTAACATATTATAAACTGAATTAGGGTTTATAGAATTACCTTTGATTGTTATATAGCAATAACAATCAATTCCTTGCTTGGATTGGCCTTAGAAAGCTTAGTGCCTCAAGTGCTGCACCTCTAATGGAGTCACAAACACCATATACAACTTGGATGAAGAGGAGAAGAGAGGGGAGGCACCAAAAACGGCTGGAAACCCTTGAGAATCAGTTGTACCCGTTTTTGGAGCCTAAGGGGTCCTTTATATACTTGTGTGGGCTGCTAGGGTTTCAGTCAAAACCCTAATGGACAGCTTAAACTCTAAGCAGCCCATGGAACCTTCTGGATAAGGCCATGGACGAAAATATGATGGGCTTCCATCATAATTTCGTTCACCCCTTACTCCTTTAGCATTCCTTAGTCCAATAACTCAATTATCCAATAATTGCAGTCCAGTCCCCCAAATTTAATTAATCTCTTTTAGCCACAAAATTAATTATCAATTAATTCTTGACTAATATTAATTAAACAATATGATTTCTCCTTTAATATATTATTCTCATAATATATTAATAAATCATATTTAAACCTTTCTCTCCTTAAATCATCCTACATATTGCTATGGTGAAGGCAACCCAAAAGGACCATGCTCATAATCGGGTCAAGTACATACCAAAATAGTTATGGACTTAGACACTAATCCAACAGTCTCCCACTTGGATAAGTCTAATAATTATTTTCCGTATGACTTCATAACCTGATCAGCAATCGTAGCTTTCAAAAGCCGCTGTCAACTCTGATCTTATCAGATAGTGAGTCCTCTAGATAAGGGATTATATATTCCTCCATTCTCAAGATATCGTATAGACAAAAGACATGAATTTCAATCATCCTCTCTATACTGTTTCCCGACTTCCGATTTATGACGACTGATAACAGACTACAATTGAACACATCAACTTAGTCCCAGCTTGGCCAAGCGCTTAGGTGTCATCACTAAATCATCGAGAGGCCCACATATATCGCTTTTATCCCACTTTGAGTAAAAGGAATGGATAAACTTCGACTCAAATGCTCGCTTGTATTTATTAATCGAATTACACACAACAATAAGTTTTATAACACCAAGTTACTAGTGCGTTTACTTATTATCAATGTGTAACCGACCAACAAATAACAACTCACACGTCTCGGTTTCAAGAATATACAATATTATCGTCTCACTAATCACTTGTGATAAAACCATGAAGTGATCCAAGTGAGCGTGGGTTTAATCTAATACTCTAATCTTATCAAAGCACTCATGAACTCTGCAGCAAACTTGTGCCATGTCTAAACACTTCAGACAATCTATAGACAGATTCATGACAGTCTTTGTTCATACCTACTCCCAACGTATGACCAACTGTGGATGTTTGAATAACCTAGTTATTCTGGGAGTCAAAACATGCAAACTGAAACATAACAATAATACTTAATCCTATATGGCCCCAAACTTGTGAGAGTAAATAAAACACTTCTATTTAACCACCATATTGATTACTCATTATTATCGTTTAATGTTTCGGATAGTCAACTCATTACTTGAATTACAACAACAATTGTCCCATGCTCTAAGCATGCACACCTTGTTTCCTATGGTCCATGCTTTGTGAAATAGAACAATTGAAAACTTTTCCAATGATTCTCATTTCACAATTCCTCAATCCCCTTAGTGTAAGAACACAAGGTTCTTGCCACTACTAGAATATGCTAGATTCTAACATTTTACGCAACGATCCTTTCGTAAAGTCATATCACAAAAGTCACCAAGACTTGGCTAATGAAATTACAAAGTACTTTTCAAGACAATTCCATAGACGTGAAGTCTCACATTCAAAGTACATTCCTTTGAACATCCTTCTTGCATAAAGTTTTCTAATCTAGACACAGAATCTCAATATCCAACTCCCAATATGGAAACATTTCCACATTTTCCATATGACAGCTCATTCTTAATAGAGTCTTATATGTTCATAATAATGTCGATATGGTCCATCCAATACCATACTTCCAACTACTCACAAGCGACAAATCCTCAGCGAACTTTGGATCGTCCTTTGATAGTTGTTTAATTATTTTAGTCAAAACCAATTCTAGTCCTTTTTCCCTCTTAATGCGCTAGGCATTTGGAAAATTTTAGAATGGTAAATCATTATAGCATTTGCAATCGATCCTATACCCGAAGTGTGTGGGACACGATGCATAATGTCTCACATAAAGATATGATACTTTATCAATCTTTTGCCATAATATTTTATGTGTCATGTTCTCATAATTCGAACTATGAAGAGGGATACCGTAATCATAATCGAATTTCAAGAACTCACAATGTATCCTTTGATTAAAACTATTAAAATTTCTCAATCTAAGCTTTAGATTTTGAAACGAAGTATAATATTCTCTCCCTTAATTATAGCAAAACAACTTTTCAACAAATGCATCTCTGCAAATGGAACCTTTGTTTTTCTATAATTAATATTGCTAACTTGCAATACTTGCCGTAATAATCATACAATCATAACACTTATGCTCCCACTATCATGATGATTATTATCATATAAGCATAATACTTATGCTCCCACTAGCCTTGACATGTATTCAGAAAACAAATGAACTTCCAGAAAACAATGCCTATTGAATTTCTAAAATTCATATTTCTAATACCAGATGCTTCGATAAGCCTTTATCTAAGCTTCTTAAACTTATACACCTTTGCCTTAGATAGCTCATATGTGTGTTTAAACAATCTAGAACTTATGTTACTAAGTTCCAAATGTTCAAACTAATTGCCAGATCTCACAATTCGAACTATGGAAAGGGATGTCGTAACCATAATCGAATGTGAGAATACAATTTTCACAATCGTTATCTTCTTAAAACCTCTCTTAGTGGAAGTATTTCCTCACAGTCATTTTCATGAAGGAGGGAATCTTATGACACTTAGATTTTATGGTGTATGAGTTCCTATCCATGTGAATTTGCCAAAACCAAAGTTTGTGACAAAATCCAAGCTCATATGGACTGAACTTCTTTTAATCTTGATTTCTTGCCTTATGGTAACACGAGTGCCCACCATGTCTTCCAAGTAGTTTAGTAGTTTGTCCTTACATATCAATGTACTTTCCATCGACTAAGGCTCTAGTATGCATTCAAATGAGAACTCATAGAACTCACATACACAATTAACTCAATTGGAATGGCATAGAAACAAAATAATGTCAGCACGATAGGTTGTAAACCTCAAGTCGTGTGCTAGTGATGATCGATAAGGTTTATTCTTGATTTGTTCTTGAAACCTTTCAAGACCATTAAGACTCCCACTGACTCTTTGGCATATAAGATTCTCTTGTCAAGAAACATTTCTTGACAAAGCAAATATTCAAGAGTTAGTGTAGTTATTATCAAGACAAAACACTTCACATAATTGGTCCTAGTTGGTCTTTGTCTTATCCAAGACAGCACAACTTACCAATTTCAAATGTGTAAGAATAGGAAAACCTTTCCAAATTCCATATTTGATGAGTGTTATAAACCTACTTAAGACTTGTCACTCAATGTCACAATCTTGGAGTATGACTCTAAGACTTGATATTGGAACGAAGTATGATTGATTTCTTGATTTAACCTTTTCTACAATTCTCGATTCCTCTTCTTAGACATGCAATTGCACTAAGACTCACTTAGAGGATCAATTGAGATATGGTTCTTAATCATTAAGACTTCATCATAAAACACAATGAAAGGTACTCTCCCTTCTTCTTAGAATGGAGAAACTTTTATCTTTCTGCCTACTTGATTCTTCTTTATTCGTTCTACTATTCATTGAAACTCTTTCAATCAACTTAGAATTATACTTAATCTTATAAGTATAATCATATTTACTAAACTTTAGTAAATCATGACGAATATCTTATGTCACTCTTGTGGTGGACTTGATCAACGCACAACCTAGTGTACTTGATCTCGTAGTCCTTCAATTGACATTTTGCCAAAGAATTAGTCTAAGTTTCCCAAATGTGAAAGTTTTTTTCATTCATCATACAATACACATTGCATGATTCCAAGTTTTTGTCCAATTGAAACTTGGGCGATGAGAAACTCTCCCTATTTGGTAAACTTTTGACATTTCCACAAATAACATAATTAAGAATCAAATCCATTTTGCTAATAATAGAAGTACACAAACATCAATTTTCCATAAATTTCATTGCAAGGATAAACAAATAAGATAAAAACCAAAATTTATTTTATTCATAAAAACAGCGGAAAACATGTCCTTACAATGCAAAATTCAAATGAAAAACTATGTAATCATATACTCCTAACAAATCTATCATAACTTCCTAAGCTCAAAATCTGATCTTCGAATTCATGCGATCGAAATCCATTTCTTCGTGATCAGACTCGTCTTGCTCTTCCATCAAACTTCCTCTCTTTTCTCTAAACCTGCAAAACATGAAAATGTAATCTTATCACATTATGAATAAAGAATAGGAATTTAAATGGGGTTAGATAGTGGATTTTATACCTGAAGTAGAGTCACACTTATCGACTCTCCCATCTCTTAGATTCTTCAGGTCCTTCGGGCAGCTTCGTATCCATTTCCCCTTTCCTTGGCAGCAGGAACAGGTGGATTCTCCTAGATTGTCCACGGAAGCATGGTTGGTTGATTTATCAGACAAATATGCTCCCTTAATTCGCCAAATCATTTCTGATTCAGCAGCAATAAGCATATAAGTCAAGTCAATGAGGGTTGCGTCAAGTTTCATCATATGATACTCTCTAATGAACTTATCATATGATTCAGGGAGTGACTGAAGAACCCAGTCCACAGCCAACTTATTTGAGATAGACGCACCCAACATGATCAACCTATCAATGTGTGATTTCATCCCTAGGATGTGAGCACACACGGGTTTGCCATCTTGATGTTCCATTTCCAATAGGGATTCGGTGATCTTGAACCTTTCAAGTCTTCGATCATTAGGGCTAGGGAGAACAACGGGAGGAAGAGGAGGAAGTGAAATTAAGCTAGTCCACATTGATCTCTCACTTTGAATCAAGCGTTCACTTTCATTAGGGACACTTTTTCCTTGGGATTCGGGAATACCACGGTTAGACATCTACAAAACGGGAGAAATTCAAGTTAAGTTGATTGAGTCCTTAATAAAAACACCCAAATGAGTTATTAAGGCTAGGATCCAACACAATACTCTACAACCTAGAAGAGGGATGCCGTAATCTAGTTGCAGAATATTTGAAGGTAGGTAAATGACGATTTACCAATTTCCACCATGAAAAACGAAAAGGAAGTTTAAGTTTTAAATGAATCGAAACTCCTAGATCTTTTGAGATTCATTGAACTTTTCAATGGCATGTTTAATCTCGATTATGCCCTACTATTTGTGACTTGGATGCCGAGGATCACAAACAAGGTGTGAATAACCATACGAATCACGTGGTGCGCCTAATGCTACTATCACCTAATCAATGTGCCGGTTAGCCACACACGCTCCATTGATCTATGATAAGCATCGAGCCACCCTTCGCCACCAATGTCATCCCCAAATTAGTGTGTCGGTTAACCACACACGCTCCACTAACGTTTGACAAGGGTACGAAGTATAATTCCATGGGTTAGCATACAATTTCACATTTTTCCTAAAGTAACTATGATTTGGGAATTTGAAAAAAGCATTTAGTTACTTTGTACTTCATTATACTTATAATGGAAGGTTTCTGTCCTATCCTACCCGTTTGGCTAACGACCCTCCACTAGTCAAGAGTGCGGTGGGTAAGAGTGGATACCCATTCAATCGCCATTTTATAGGCAATTTCCTTAAACACCCCTTATAGACCAGCTTCGTGAATGAGGCCTACTAACGGTAAGACTGACTGTTTACTCATACATATATATAATATTAGACTTTTAATGTTATATATAGTATAGGGTGTATTTTACACTTTTAAAATACTAGGTGGTTTAATTTAGTAAAATTATACTTTTAATTTAATTAAATGTAAACCAAAACTTTATGGGTTTATTAAATCTCTTTTAATTATACACTTTAATTAATTAATAAATCATAAGGGTGTGATTTGAACTTTTTTCAAATTACTAGGGTTTTAGAATTTAACATTTCAAAAATTAAACTTTTAATCAACTTTTAAATTCCAAAACTTGAGGGCAAGTTTTGAAACATTTCAAAACATTAGGGTTTAGAATTTAAATATACATCAAAATTAAACAATTAATCAAAATTTAAATTCCAAAACTTGAGGGCAAGTTTTGAAACTTTTCAAAACAATTTAGTTTTAATATTTCTTAAAATTTTTTGAATTTATGACATTTAAATTAAAAAAAAAATAAATATTAAAACTCTTGATTTAATAATTATCTTGAATTAGACTATTAATTTAATTATTAAATCATAAGGGATTATCTAAATCATGAGGATAATTACCATTTATACATTTAAGATATCCTAATCCCTTAAATATCTCTATATATTTCGAAAATAAGGATAGGATAATGCAAAATCTATAATTACCATATTTAACATAGAAATTGACGAATTTCGGTAGGTGTCTTTGGTGCTGTCCAGTTCTCAATGGGTTTGATCTTGGAGGGGACCACGTGTATACCTTCTTCACTAACCACATGGCCCAAAAATTCGACTCGCCGAATCCAAAATTCGCACTTTGAGAACTTCGCGTAGAGCTTCTCCGATCTCAATGTCTCTAAGATTTTACGGAGATGTAGACTATGTTCCTCCTTACTTCGAGAGTATATGAGTATGTCATCAATGAAGACGATGAAGAATTGATCCAAGTAAGGACGACACACCCTATTCATCAGATCCATGAATACTGCGGGCGCGTTAGTTAATCCGAATGGCATCACTACAAACTCGTAGTGCCCATAACGAGTTCGGAAGGCTGTCTTGGGAACATCCTCCTCTAACACTCGTAGTTGGTGATATCCGGATCGCATATCTATCTTCGAGAAGTAGTTGGCTCCTTGAAGTTGATCAAACAAATCGTCAATGCGGGGCAAAGGATATCGATTTTTAATGGTAAGTTTGTTGAGTTCCCTATAGTCGATGCACATGCGAAACGATCTATCTTTCTTCTTGACGAACAAGACCGGTGCTCCCCATGGTGAGAAGCTTGGTCGAATGAATCCCTTCTTGAGAAGTTCGTTAAGTTGACTGGAAAGTTCCTGCATTTCAGCCGGTGCCAGAAGATACGGGGATTTGGCTACGGGGGTAGCCCCTGGCACTAAGTCGATTCTGAACTCGACTTGGCATTGTGGTGGTAAACCAGGAAGTTCTTCTGGGATTATGTCGGGAAAGTCACGTACTTCTGGGATTTTCTGGATGTCTTTCAGTTCTTGACTGGTATCGACAACGTGCGTGAGAAATGCATGGTACTCCTTCCGCAAGCACTTCTGGGCTTGAATGCACGAAATGATGCGAAGGCTCGTACTGGGTTTTTCGCCGTAGATAATTAAAGTTTCGTTGTTAGGAAGGTTAAGACGAACTGCTTTTTCGAAGCACATAATCTCGGCACGAAAAAGACTCAACCAATCCATACCGATGATAACGTCAAAACATTTAATTGTGACTGGCATGAGATCTATCTTGAAAGTATGGCCATCTAAAGTTAAAGTACAACCTACGAATATGCAGTTTGTACTCTCTGTTTTCCCGTTAGCCATTTCTACCGTGAATGAACTATCTAGTGCACATGGTTTTTGTTTAAGCAGGTGTGCAAATTTGTGACTTACAAAACTTTTCTCGGCTCCACTATCGAAAAGTATGCAAGCATATGAGTTATCGAGGAGGAACGTACCAGTAACTATCATAGGATCAGCTACTGCTTCCTCGTGGCCTAGGGTCATAACTCTTCCCACTCCTCCAGCCGTCCCCGCTTTAGGGCAGTTTCTCTTGTAGTGGCCCACTTCGCCACAACCGTAGCAAGCTTGGCCCATACCGGCGTTAGGAACCTGGGTAGCTTGAGCTGTAGGAGTTTTGCAGAAACAGACGTTGTACCCCTTCCTGTTGCAGTTGGTGCATTGCATCTCCCTGCAAGGCCCGTGGTGGTGGAAGTTGCACTTGGTGCACTTCGGGAGAGTCCCAACATATGTTTTTGCTGGTAAGAGGTTCGCAGGGGCAACAGGAGTCACTGTGGCAGCATTGATCGCCACAAGTTGTTGCGTATTGGAGGATCCTTGCGGGGGCCCTCTTTTCCTCTTATTCCACCCCTTCTTGTCGTAGTCGGGGTTGGATTTTTGTGGTACAGGTGTAGGGATTGTTGTGTTCTGAGGTTTCCGGTGATCGATAAGAGATTGTGCCAGTTCCTTGGCACTATCAAACGTAATAGGCCTGGAAGTGATCACACTTGACTGGATCTGGGGCGACAGTCCCCAGATATATCTCTCGATCTTTTTGCTCTGGAGAGCAACCATATCAGGGCATAAGTTTGCTAAATCACAGAACCTATTTGTGTAGGTAGTGATGTCGGATCCAACCATTTGTAGACCCCAGAATTCTTGCTCGAGTTTTTGTATTTCACCTCGAGGACAATATTCTTTCATCAGCATGTCTTTCAACTTTTCCCAGCCGATGGAATACGCCACAACCAAAGTTAGATAGTTAACATGGCTGTTCCACCATGTTAGTGCTCGGTCAGAGAAGGTACAAGCTGCGAACTTGACCTTGTTGCCTTCTTGGCATCCATAGATCTCGAAGACAGATTCCATCTCCTCAATCCATTATCTCAACACCATAACACCCCCAGTTCCATTAAAGCTGCGGGGTTTGGCGTCAGTGAAGTCCTTCTAGGTGCACTCCCGAGGGTGTCCATGGCTTTCGTCCTGGTTCGAGGGTGGTGCACCTATTCCTGATCCCTAGGGGCAGGAGCGTTGATTGCTGACATAGCAGCTGCAACTGCTGCTGTGAAAGCTGCCTGGAACATGTTGGCATCGAAAGGGTTAGGTGGTTGAAGAGGTACAGGTGGTGGTGGAGGTGGTGGTATCGGTGCTTCGTTGTTTGGATTGCGTCTTGTAATTCTGCGTGGCGGCATCTTTAACTATACATTTTAAAAGATGACGACATGGATAAGAATAAATGATTAATGAATGTGTCTCATGGACTAAATCCCCATAGCCCAACAACAGAAGGAATAGCTAAAATAGACGAACTGACTAAGATAATTACAGTAAGACCAAATACCCCTATGGTATTTCTTTATGGTTGTGTTGGTAAGTTTTTAGACTTGTTGCCATATCACAACCATTCTTGGGCATATTCTAATCACTCCTCGGACCAGCATAGTTGATCAGGCTATGCCATTCCCAAGACTGACAATATATCCCCAGGCTTACTTGTGATATTCAACAATCGTAATACTTTTGTTCTTGTCGTTGTGACACTGATTTTAGTATGAATGCAGGCACGTATACTTACTTAAATATTTTATTATTTAAAAGTATAACTCTGAGACAGAGTGTTTTAATCCCTTGTATTTATAGTTAGTATATCTTTTATGGGTTGATATACTATATTCACTATTAACAATGCTCTGATACCAATCTGTCACACCCCCAAACCAGAACGGCGGAAACGTTCGGGGGCGAAGGACGTCATGTATAGTATCACAACAGTGTAATATAATAAACAAGCAACAACATCATCCATTGCATTATAAGTAAAGTTTAATACATGTGTG
Source organism: Lactuca sativa (assembly GCF_002870075.4). Lineage (NCBI taxonomy): Eukaryota > Viridiplantae > Streptophyta > Magnoliopsida > Asterales > Asteraceae > Lactuca > Lactuca sativa. Next base: position 175,506,158 of record NC_056629.2, read on the forward strand.
TTCTTTCATTGTAATAAGACACCAAAAATATACAATCAAAATAAAAGACGAGACTTCTCTGCTCCGTCTTCTCAAAACCTGGCCTCCGTACCTGACTACTGATGACCTGAGAATACAAGTTATTTTGAAAGCGAGTATCAGCTTTAAAGCTGGTGAATTCACAAGTATAATAGTGTCATTGCCTTGTTTGTGAAAATCTGTTATGAAGGCCATGTAAACCTTTAAATGAAAATGTTGAGGTAAGTATGAAATCCCTAGAAAAACCCTTATTTTCTATAAGTATGAAATGTAGTCTTCTACCAAGACCCGAATGTTCGGTACGTATAAAGTGTAGTCTTCTACCAAGACCCGAATGTTTTGTAAGTATGAAATCCCTAGAAAAACCCTTATTTTCTATAAGTATGAAATGTAGTCTTCTACCAAGACCCGAATGTTCTGTACGTAAAATGATAGTTTTTCCTTTGTATTGACTAGTACTAAAAGTGCTTAGTCTAACTCATCGTTTATGTGAATGTATCACAAAATAAAGTAAACAGGAAAAGGTACTACTGTAAGTGTTGTCACTAGGTACTAGGTGATGGGTTTTATGCATAAGAACAATCCTATGTGCTCATACAAACCCTAATGCTTGGATCTAGGTTTCTCTATTGTATATGCTTTGAATCCAAGACTAACAACCTTAGATCTAACATATTATAAACTGAATTAGGGTTTATAGAATTACCTTTGATTGTTATATAGCAATAACAATCAATTCCTTGCTTGGATTGGCCTTAGAAAGCTTAGTGCCTCAAGTGCTGCACCTCTAATGGAGTCACAAACACCATATACAACTTGGATGAAGAGGAGAAGAGAGGGGAGGCACCAAAAACGGCTGGAAACCCTTGAGAATCAGTTGTACCCGTTTTTGGAGCCTAAGGGGTCCTTTATATACTTGTGTGGGCTGCTAGGGTTTCAGTCAAAACCCTAATGGACAGCTTAAACTCTAAGCAGCCCATGGAACCTTCTGGATAAGGCCATGGACGAAAATATGATGGGCTTCCATCATAATTTCGTTCACCCCTTACTCCTTTAGCATTCCATAGCCCAATAACTCAATTATCCAATAATTACAGTCCAGTCCCCCAAATTTAATTAATCTCTTTTAGCCACAAAATTAATTCTCAATTAATTCTTGACTAATATTAATTAAACAATATGATTTCTCCTTTAATATATTATTCTCATAATATATTAATAAATCATATTTAAACCTTTCTCTCCTTAAATCATCATACATATTGCTATGGTGAAGGCAACCCAAAAGGACCATGCTCATAATCGGGTCAAGTACATACCAAAATAGTTATGGACTTAGACATTAATCCAACACTAGTACCAATACAGCATCGCATTAAGCGAAATGTATAACCTAATGAACATCCGAAGATTGTCCAATTGTCCTCTGTAGCAGCAGTAGGTGGGTGGAAGGGTTAGTCCCAAATCGATCTTCGGAATATAAGTAGTAACCTTAGACCTCCGAAGATGGTCATCGACCACTGGTGCTAATCAGTGGGGTTCGGAATGGTAAGTCCCGCCTAGATATCCCATTGAACCGGGATAGGAAAGATAATTTACACAGAAAGTACTAATAAATTATCCTCTTAGTTCTAAGTACAAGTATCCAGGTAAGTGAATACAGGATAATGCACCTATGTAAAAATGTTCCTTTATGGCATTCATGTATGTGTGTCCATGTAACAGGTAAGTATATGTAAACATATTCATGTATCAGGTAAACATCTGTAAATACTCATGTATCAGGTAATGTACTAGTATAGACTCATGAATGAACTGACTCTTGTGTGATTCTTTGTAATAGAAGTAATGTTTGATATCTTCAAATTATCCCTATGATAATCTACTGTAATATAACTGGATGATCATGTAGGTTTATACATTCTTACTACTCAAGGGTGTGGGAAACTAAATGAAAGATGTAAACTATAAACTCAATACATATATAAGAATATAAGTGTATATGCATAGTTTAGTTCAAGAATGTAAAAATGGTTTTGTAAGACCTCTTATGGGTTTTGAACAACAATTAACAATAACTTTATGTCATTTTAATAAACATTTCAAAGGTAAAACATTTGGTAACAATGTGTTTTTAAGATGTAAAACCATTTCATGCATCACATTTTGTAGCATGTGAAATCCGTTAAATGACAAACATAGTTATAAAATACATATCAATGATTCAATAACATGTTTGTTTCTACTTGTATTCCCCCCCCCCCCATTAAAGCATTTAAAATATCGATTAGGGGTATGAACTCACTTGAAAGTTTGAAGATAGCGATATGGAAAACCGGGCAGAGTTTCGTCTTGGGAAACGGATTTTTCTCGGGATTCTCGGGAATCTCGGGAGTAAAATCGACCTTCGGGACTTGAGCAAAAAGACCAGGGCTTCGGGTTTGAACGGGCACGGAAATCGAGGCAAGATCGTGAGAGAAAGGAGAGAAATGAGCAATTTTTCCGGAAACCCTCGCATTCTATTTATAGGGGGTCTGAGAAGCCTCGGTACGCGGGGCGTACGCTCGTACGCAGCGCGTACTCGTACGTCATGCATGACCGAGTCCTCGACTGCCTCGGCTTCGGATGGGACGGATCGGATAGGACGGATCGGGTGGGGCGGGTCGGATGGGACGGGTCGGTAGCTTCGCATAGGGGCGACGTGGACGGACCGAGACCAAGGCCCTCAGGTACGCGGGGCGTACAGGGTTACGCAGCGCGTAACTCGGATGAGGATGCTGACTCCTTCTTCGGATATTACTGGATTTTTGATATAAATATATATATATATATATATATATATATATATATATATATATATATATATATATATATATATATATATATATATATATTATTTAATAAACTTCAAAAAATCATATCTCCTTCATACGAACTCCGTTTTCGATGATCTTTATATCCACGCGTAGGTGAGACTACGCTCTACAACTTTCGTTTAGACTCCGTTGGCAAATTCCGAAATTATTTTTATTATTTAATTATAAAATGACGTGATTAAGGAATTTCTTTAAAAATTCATAACTTCTTTATCTGATGTCGGTTTTTGCCAGACTTTTCACCGCTGAAATACCATTGTCGAGACCTTCGATTCTCGTTTAGGTCATTCCGGCCAAAAGTCGCTCGATCTCCGATTCGAGTTTTTAGTTGTCTGTTACTAAGCCGAACTTGGAAAAATCTTAACTTCAATATACGAAGTCGGATTTGGGCGTTCTTTTTACGTACGATCATGGTTTAATGATATTAAACATAGTAGGTCGTTAAATAGAAACTTTTTGGACATTTTATTATCAAAGTTAATTTCTTTAACTTAAAAGTGGTTACAATACTTGACTTTTTAGGTCATTACAAAGAGTTGAAATATCGGGGTGTCACACAAGGTTATTAGGGTTGCATGTACACTTAGGAAGTGTTAGAATGCTCAAAACCCATCATTATATACTTACTAAACATCTTGTTTCAGGTCATTTTCAAACACATTATCAAACTACTTTTAAAACATTGTTAGACTTCTTTTTAAAACCCTTTTCAAACTGCTTTTAAACTCTTTTTAACTCTTTTACTTTCAAAATCATATTCCTTTATTTATTAGAGTATAAATATGCTTTAATGGACTTAGGACTAATGTTAATAACCTTGACTCATGTTACTTGTTTGGTTGCGGGCTTAGGGTAGGATACACTAGTCCGACTGTTGATTAACTCATAATTATACATGCTAAATACATATGAGAATATTAAATCTTACCTCTAAAAGTTATACTTAAACCAGTTGTTTAAATTGAGAAATTGGGTCTTTTCTTCAAATTAGATACAAAACAAAACATACTAGTAAACTATAATAGGTATAGTTTAGAGAACTTATACATATACATATACACGTACACGTACAAAAAGAATACTATATGTATACATTTACAAAAGGAACATATACATTTACATATACATTTACAAAAAGGAACATATACATTTGCAGAAGGATCATGTACAATTTAGAAAGGATCATGTATAATAGAATAAGAACGAGACAACAATAATATGATATCCTACTTCATGGCACAACAATACTCTTGTTGTGTCACATTTTTGAAACCAGAGTCTCCTGGAGGGAGAGCGGGCATTATGTGTATAGATCTATACGGGAAACATACTCCCACACCCCGACTGTTAGCTACAGTCCGTGCCAATAAGGCTAAAGGGTGACAAAATGTCACATCGTTTCGACGCCGGATGATCTTCGTGTTTATAGCAGTCAATTAGCATGGTTACAACCTGTCACACCCCAAAACCACGAACGGCGGAAACGTTCAGGGGTGGAGGACGTCATGTACAGTATCACAACAGTGTAATATAATAAACAAGCAACAACATCATCCATTGCGTTATAAGTAAAGTTTAATACATGTGTGTTCTTTTATGTAAAAAGACACCAAAAATATACAATCAAAATAAAAGACGAGACTTGTCTGCTCCGTCTTCTCAAAACCTGGCCTCCATACCTGTCTACTGATGACCTGAGGATACAAGTTATTTTGAAAGCGAGTATCAGCTTTAAAGCCGGTGAATTCATAAGTATAATAGTGTCATTGCCTTGTTTGTGAAAATCTGTTATAAAGGCCATGTAAACCTTTAAATGAAAATGTTGAGGTAAGTATGAAATCCCTAGAAAAACCCTTATTTTCTATAAGTATGAAATGTAGTCTTCTACCAAGACCCGAATGTTCGGTACGTATAAAGTGTAGTCTTCTACCAAGACCCGAATGTTTTGTAAGTATGAAATCCCTAGAAAAACCCTTATTTTCTATAAGTATGAAATGTAGTCTTCTACCAAGACCCGAATGTTCCGTACGTAAAATGATAGTTTTTCCTTTGTATTGACTAGTACTAAAAGTGCTTAGTCTAACTCATCGTTTATGTGAATGTAACACAAAATAAAGTAAACAGGAAAAGGTACTACTGTAAGTGTTGTCACTGGGTACTAGGACCAACACAGCATCGCATTAAGCGAAATGTATAACCTAATGAACATCCGAAGATTGTCCAATTGTCCTCTGTACCAGCAGCAGGTGGGTGGAAGGGTTAGTCCCAATCGATCTACCTAATATAATTATTAACCTTAGACCTCCGAAGATGGTCATTGACCACTGGTGCTAATCAGCGGGGTTCGGAATGGTAAGTCCCGTCTAGCTATCCCATTGAACCGGGATAGGAAAGACAAATTACACAGTATGTACTAATAAATCATCCTCGTAGTCCTAAGTACAAGTATCCAGGTAAGTGAATACAGGATAAGGCACCTATGAAAAAGTGTTCATGTATGGTATTCATGTATGTGTGTCCATGTAACAAGTAAGTATATGTAAACATATTCATGTATCAGGTAATGTACTAGTATAGACTCATGAATGAACTGACTCTTGTGTGATTCCTTGTAATAGAAGTAATGTTTTATGTCTCCAAATTATCCCTATGATAATTTACTATAATATAACTAATTGATCATGTAGGTTTATACACTCTTACTACTCAAGGGTGCGAGAAACTAAATGAAAGATGTAAACTATATAATCAATACATATATAATAATATACGTGTATATGCATAGTTTAGTTCAAGAATGTAAAATGGTTTTGTAAAACATCTTATGGGTTTTGAACAATAATTAACAATGACTTGATGTCATTTTAATAAACATTTCAAAGGTAAAACATTTGGTAAAAATGTGTTTTTAAGATGTAAAATCATTTCATGCATCACATTTTGTAGCATGTGAAATCCGTTAAACGACAAACGCGGTTATAAAATACATATCAATGATTCAATAACCTGTTTGTTTCTACTTGTATTCCCCCCTATTAAAGCATTTAAAACTATTTAAAATATTGATTAGGGGTATGAACTCACTTGAAAGTTTGAAGATAGCGAGATGGAAAACCGGGCAGAGTTTCGTCTTGGGAAATGGATTTTCCTCGGGATTCTCGGGAATCTCGGGAGTAAAATCAAACTTCGGGACTTGAGCAAAAAGACCAGGGCTTCAGGTTTGAATGGGCACGGAAATCGAGGCAAGATCGTGAGAGAAAGGAGAGAAATGAGCAATTTTCCGGAAGCCCTCGCATTCTATTAATAGGGGGTCTGAGAAGCCTCGGTACGCGGGGCGTACGCTCATACGCAGTGCGTACTCGTACGTCATGCATAACCGAGTCCTCAACTGCCTCGGCTTCGGATGGGATGGATCGGGTGGGGCGGCTCGGACGGGACGGGTCGGTAGCTTCGCATAGGGGCGACGTGGACGGACCGAGACCAAGGCCCTCGGGTACGCGGGGCGTACAGGGTTACGCAGCGCGTAACTCGGATGAGGATGTTGAATCCTTCTTCTGATATTACCGGATTTTTGATATAAATATATATAAATTATTTAATAAACTTCAAAAAATCATATCTCCTTCATACGAACTCTGTTTTTGATGGTCTTTATATCCACGCGTAGGTGAGACTACGCTCTACAACTTTCGTTTAGACTCCGTTGGCAAATTCCGAAATTATTTTTATTATTTAATTATAAAATGACGTGATTAAGGAATTTCTTTAAAAATTCATAACTTCTTTATCTGACGTCGGTTTTTGCCAGACTTTTCACCGCTGAAATACCATTGTCGAGACCTTCGATTCTTGTTTAGGTCATTCCGGCCAAAAGTCGATCGATCCCCGATTCGAGTTTTTAGTTGTCTGTTGCTAAGCCGAACTTGGAAAAATCTTAACTTCAATATACGAAGCCGGATTTGGGCATTCTTTTTACGTACGATCCCGGTTTAATGATATTTAAACATAGAGGGAATTAAATAGAACTTTTTGGACATTTTATTATCAAAGTTAATTTTATTCACTCAAAAGTGGTTACAGTGCTTGACTTTTTAGGTCATTACAAAGATTTGAAATATCGGGTTGTCACACAACTCTATCACATTTTCATATAAATTAACCAACCCAGTTATAAGATGGCAAACTAATATTTGAGTATCATTAATTAGTACAAACAAGTTATTTACATTGCTATAAAAGAATAAACAACAAACGATGTGGTCTTGGTAAGAGACTACATTTTCATGATAAGCAGGAAATATAGGATTTTTTGGAAAAACAAATAAACCTTTTTATGAGACAACAATAACCCGTCTTCTAAAGTAAATACAATATAATGACACTAAATTGCTTATGAAATCACCATTTTAAATGTTGATCCTCTCTTTAAAAATAACTTGTATCCTCAGGTCACCAATAGAAAGGTACAGATGGTTAGGTTTTGCGAAGACGGAGCTTATTCAAGACTCGTCTCATTCTTTTGATAATACATTCATTTTTGGTGTCATTTAAACTTTACAAAGAACACACTTGTATTAACTATACTATTTAATGCAATGGATGTGGTTGCTTGATTTACTATATTGCATTGTTATGATACTATACATGATGTCCTCCACCCCAGAACGTTTCCGCCGTTCCGGTTTTAGGGTATGACAGATTGGTATCCGAGCATTGTTTATAGCGAATGAAGTATATCAACCCATAAAAGATATATAACTATAAACACAATGGGATTAAAACACTGTGACCAAGAGTTATACTTTTAAAAATATATACAAGTATTTTTATTAAAAGTATACATACATGCATTCATACTAGGATCAGTATCATACTAGAACAGAACAAAAGTATTTTGATTGTTGGACAGCACAAGTAGGCTTGGGAACATATAATCAGATCTGGGAGTGATATAGCCCGATCAACTATATCTTTTCAAGAAGTGATTAGCATGTGCCTAGGAATGGTTGTGGTGTTGCAGCAAGACAAAAAAACTTACCAACACTACTACAATGAAAACTTTAGAACATAACATAAACTTAAAATACTATAGGAGTATGTTGTGTTACTATAATTACTTATTTGAGAACTAGAAGGTCTTTATTAATAAGTCAATAGTTGTTGAGTGGATACGTTAAGGTTATATGTGACTAGGGTGTCATAAACTTAGAATCTAAGATCTTTGATTTACTTCCTGTTCCTTGTTTGGTTGTGGATTTAGAGTTAGGATCACTTATTCGAAGGTCTATCCTGTTTTGGTTACATAGGACTGGTATGCACTATGCAAGTATTGAAGTAACTAATAAGGATCATCCCATAATTATCTTAAGTAGTACGTCTATTAACTATCTATTTCATCCCTTTTCTCGCTTAGATAACATGGTTGGATTCAATCTCCCTGACGACCCGTACTTTCCCAACCAAGGTAATGGTGGATGGCTCGATGCAGAGCCAAAAGAGAATCATTCAATCCCATTGGATGATGACTTCGTAGAGCAATTACCTGAAGAGGCCGACTCAGAGCCTGAAGTCGAGAATCTACCTCAAGTGGCCCCAATACCAAATCCTAACCACCGGCTTGAATTCCATGGTCCAACGCTTATGTGGGTTGGGAGTTTGAATAGGTGGAGCCACAAGCAAGGCCAACCCCTCCCATACAATGAAGACCGTGACTTCTACAATATGAATGAAGGAGGCCCCGTAGATAGGGCCCTCCTAATTCTGGTTCACCGAGTAGCTCACAATGTTGAGCTAAGTGTGGCAGCCATTCAGAAAACTGTGGAACTTGAGGCGGATTCAAGCGCTAGTGCGGACCACATTTGTTGTCTTGAAGTTGCTCAGGGGAGATCTATGAGAGACAATGAGGCTTTGCAGCAAGAGCTAGCTGCAACTCGAGCTGAAGTCATAGAACTCTAAGCACGCCAGTCCGCTTATGAAAGACACCTTCTTGACATGGTGCGTCAACTGGCAGGTTTGACGGTTCACTCGAGGAGTACCCGTTGCTGGTAGAAGATGATTTACTCGTCCTTTCTTTTTGATTTAAGGAATAGCCTTCTTACCTATGCTCTAAGTAGCACTTTTCCCTGTAAATATTCTTGTCTAGAAAGTACGGTTCCACTAAATCCATATGCTGTCAAGTTTTTCCTCTGTTGGTATGGTTGTAAGACCTGTTCGAAGGTCGAATTTTCATAACTCTATGTAACTTCTATACCAACTATTATGATAGATATTGTTTCCACTAGTGATCATCTCTATTAAACTCTAATCTAGCTCAATATTTCTCTTGGTAACCCTAATGAAGTCTTATCATCATTTTATCTTTTATAGCTAAAAGATGCCGCCTCGCAAACATCCAAACAGAAACCCTCCCATAAATCAAACTCCTCCTCCACCTCCACCACAGTTCGATGCAACGATGTTCCAAGCTGTTATGACTACGGCTGTAACCGCAACCATGGTGCAGATGAATTCTGATGGTGTCAGTGGAGCTGGAACATGCACTAACTCTAACCACGGTGATAGCAAAATGCATACACGGGAGTGTACCTACAAGGACTTCACCAACTGCAAACCCAAGACCTTTAATGGGACTGGGGGAGTCATTGCCTTGTCGCAATGGATTAAGAAGACGGAGTCGATCTTTGAGATCTACTCCTACCCGAAGGTTAGCAAAGTAAAGTTTATCGCTTTTACCTTTTCTAATAGAGCCCTGATGTGGTGGAATGGCCATGTCAAGTCACTCACCCTAATAGGGGATAACGAAATGGTCCGGGATACAGTGAAGGACCTTATGTTGGCAGAGTACTGCCCGAGTGGTGAAATTCAGAAGCTCGAGCAGGAACTATGGAGCCTTAAGATGAAAGGTTCTGATTTAGTGGCCTACACAGCAAGATTCAGTGATTTAGTGGTCGTATGTTCAGGCATGGTCCCTACCAAAAGCAAGAAAATCAAGAAATTTATATGGGGGCTAGTACCTCCATTTCAGGGAAACATTCTAGCACTGAACCCGGCTACATTCGACAGTGCCAAGCGGTTGGCACAATGACTGGTGGACCACGGAGTCCCACCACGAGTAACCACAACTACCGCTATTGTACTAGAACCAGCCAAAACAAGTAATAATAAGAGGAAGATCTGGGATAATAAGATCAAAGCAGCACAACCCTCTGCAAAGAAACAACAGATTGTGGATGTTCATTTTGCAAAAACTCCCGCAACCCCTGCACCAGTGAAACAATATGCGGGGAGCCTACCCAAGTGTAACAAGTGCAGTTTCCATCACAACGGCCCCTACCGGGAAATGCACTATTTTAATTGTCACAGGAAGGGGCACATGGCCCATTTCTGCAAAGCACCAGCTAGGCCAATCAACCAGGTCCCTGGCACAGGAGCAATCCAGGCCTGCTACGGGTGTGGCGAAAACGGGCACTTCAAAAGAGATTTACCTAAAGCCAAGAATGCTGGCGGAACAGGAAGACTGCTTGCTATCGGTCACGAGGAAGCAATGGCGGACCGCACCGTAGTCACGGGTATATTCCTCCTCAATAAATCATATGCGTGCATACTATTCGATAGTGGAGCGAAGAGAAGTTTCGTGAACCAAGAATTTAAGCACTTACTTAATCAAACTGCGCAAGCACTAAAACAAACGTCCATCGTAGAAATGGCTAATGGAAAGACCGAGACTTCTAACAAAATTTTCATAGGATGCACTGTCTCCTTAAATAGCCATTCATTTTCAATCGACCTCATGTTGGTATCAATTAAAAGTTTTGATGTCATTGTTGGCATGGACTGGTTAAGTCGCCATCATGCTGACATTTTGTGCTTTAAAAAAGCCGTTCGTCTTCACCTATCGTCTAACGAAACACTAGTTATCTGTGGCGACAAACCAGGCACAAGCCTTCGTATCATCTCAAGTATGCGAGCACAGAAGCACTTACGAAAGTAATTCCTTGCTCATATAGTCGACATGAGTCAAGAGACGAAAGACATAAAGAACATCCCAGAAGTACGCGACTTTCCCGACATCTTTCCAGAAGAACTACCAGAATTGCCACCTCAACGTCAAGTCGAGTTCAGGATTGACTTAGTTCTAGGGGCTACCCCAGTCGCCAAATCACCCTATCGTTTAGCACCAGCTGAGATGCAGGAACTATCCGGTCAACTGAACAAACTGCTCAACAAGGGCTTCATTAGACCAAGCTTCTCACCCTAGGGAGCATCGGTCTTATTCGTGAAGAAGAAAGACAGCTCTTTCCATATGTGCATTGAATATCGTGAGCTTAACAAGTTAACCATTAAGAACCGTTATCCTCTTTTGCGCATCGACGACTTGTTTGAACAACTCTAAGGAGCGAGCTACTTTTCAAAATTTGATTTAAGATCCGGGTACCATCAGCTGCGAGTTTTAGAAGAAGATGTTCCCAAAACGGCCTTCCGAACTCGCTATGTCCACTACGAGTTCGTAGTCATACCTTTCAGATTATCAAACGCGTCCGCAGTGTTCATGGATTTAATGAACCGAGTATGTCGTTCTTACCTAGATAAGTTCATGATAGTGTTCATCGACGGTATACTTATCTACTCGCGCAGTAAAGAGGAACATAGTCAACATCTATGACAAGTCTTACAAACACTGCGAACTAAGAAACTTTATGCGAAATTCTTTAATTGCGAGTTTTGGATTCGAAGAGTCGAATTTCTAGGTCACGTGGTAAGCAAAGAATGCATTCACATGGACCCTTCAAAAATCAAGGCAATAGAAAACTGGTCAGCACCAAGGACGCCTACGGAAATTCGTCAATTTCTAGGTCTCGCTGGCTACTACCGCAGGTTTATTCAGAACTTCTCTAGAATCGCGAAACCACTTACTACATTGACCCAGAAAGGTGTGGCCTTTGATTGGGAAGATAAACAAGAGAAGGCATTTCAAACTCTGAAACGAGCCTTACGCAGCGCACCGATACTATCCCTCCCAGAAGGGATAGAAGACTTTGTAGTTTATTGTGGTGCATGCAACCAAGGGCTTGGGTGCATTCTCATGCAACGAGGAAAGGTCATCGCTTATGCCTCAAGACAGCTAAAGACACACGAAGTCAACTACACCACACACGATCTTGAGTTAGGAGCAGTGGTATTTGTTCTAAAGATTTGGAGACACTATTTGTATGGTACAAAGAGCACTATCTTTACAGACCACAAAAGCCGTCAACATATATTCGACCAGAAGGAGCTCAACATGAGGCAACGACAGTGGGTCGAGCTGCTTAATGACTACGAATGTGACATTTGTTATCATCCCGGTAAATCCAACGTAGTAGCTGACGCCCTAAGTCGGAAAGAATACTCTGGTCGTAGAGTAAAATCATTAACTATGACTATCCATTCACATCTGTCCACACAAATTAAGGAGGCACAGCTAGAAGCCTTGAAACCTGAAAATGTGGCTAGTGAATCCCTGAGATGGATGGATAAAAACTTGGAATTCAAGGCTGGAGGAGCCTTATATCTCATGGACCGGATTAGGGTTTCGAGATCTAGTGTTAGGGACTTGGAGGGTGGAAATGAGACCAACACCTTGGGGTTAAAGTGTTTAAATTTGGTGCAAACCCCTGAAATTAGGGTTTGATCTTTACTAGCCTACTCGTCAAGTTGAGGCCTCCCAACTCGTCGAGTAGGTTACTTAAAATGTGCGGTCCTTATGATCTCTACTCGACAAGTTTGGGGCTCCCAACTCGTCGAGTTGCTCCATAAAATAGAATAATTTATAAGTTAAATACATACTAAGAACCAGAAGTTACACAAATAAAAATAGATTATAATTGTTAAGAAATGATTTGTGAAAGTCTTATATATATATATATATATATATATATATATATATATATATATATATATATATATATATATATATATATATATATATATATATATATATATATATATATATATATATATATATATATGGAAAACAACCAATAATACATACTAAATCAAACAAATAGTCACATGCATATGCATAGAATATGACTAAACCTAAAAGATATTACTAAAACCAACAATTCACATTATATTTATTTAAAAATTATACCAATACACACTCCAATACCAAATCAAATACAAAATATATATATTCAAGTTAAATCAATACATTTAAAGTACACTCAAATTAATTAATTTGAAGATTACATCACATTTCAATATATCTAAGTTTACACACAAAAGGAATTTGAAGATTATTTCACATTTCAATATATCTTAGTTTACACAAGAAATGTGTGTTTCCCTTCTGAAACGGTCAAGAATCACCAAAGATGCAACATCTAGTCTTCACTCTTCTCCTTCGTTCTAGTCAAGAACACGGTCTTGTTCTTGACAAATCAGTCAAGCCAATGAACATGAAAACTTCATTGCTTCTCCTTCATTTTCCCTGTCAAAACACCAAAGCTTATCCAACCAATGCAAACACCCATGGATTTTTGTCAAAAATCAAACCCATGTCCCCTTCATTATCATCGATTTCCAGGAAAACCTAAACACCCCAATAATTTCTATTAAACCCCAAATAAAATAAAAAAGAATTTTTTTTACCTGTTGATGATCGACGACCAGTAAACCACCGAACCATTACTCCTCCTCCTTCCTCCTCCCTGTTCGCAGTGGGAATCCACCATCGATCCGCCTCTTGATTGAGGACTGTTAACACGCTCTGCGGCCGGCCAAAGACCGGAGACCCTCGCTTCTTTCTCTGCCGTTTCCGATCGACCCTAGACCTCCGAAGGTCTCGCCTTTGCTGCATCCCCCTGAAATCACAGCCGTTTCGCTGCTTCTTCACCACCTGCGTCGCTTCGCTCGCGTCGCCTCGGAAACAAACCTCCCTTCCCCCTTCGCACATCTCCATCAGAGCAGGAAGAAGCTTCGTTGCTTCCTCCCTTCATCCATTCGGTCTCGTCGATCTCCCCCTGCCGCCACTTTGCTGAGCCGTCATCACCACCGCTGGTTGTCACTGTGAGTAGTCGAGCATCGCCACCTTGAAAAATTCCATTCCCATTCATTCGTTAATTATCAGTCGAGCATGGGACCTCGAAGTGGGTCTCGATTTCCTCTTCACGAGAAAATTAAACACCTGATCTGGAATTTGAACAGGCAACCAAACTTGTATTTATTTTAATTAAAGCACACCCCAAAGTTTACTGATATTGCCAACCATCGTCCTCAAAACTAATCCCATTCTCAAACTTGGGTTTAAAATGTTCACTTCAGCCCCCTATTTCGGAAATGGATTGCCATATCAGTCCCTTGGGGATGATTTTAACAAAATCAAACCCTAGCATTTATTTATTTTAACGAATACCACCCTATACATGATAACTGATACCAAAACTACCATTTGGTTTATTAGGCAATATAAATAGACTTGGTGACTCGTTTTAAACGCAAGGAACACTTAATTTTGTGGTTTCTCGCATTGCACTTCACCAAAACAAATCTACTCTGCGTTCACGCATCGAGACTCAGTGCTTACGATATTTTTTTTATATTTTAATTATTTTGCGCGCGCGGGGGAGGGGGGGGGGGGGGGAGGGATACATATGCCTAAATATTTTGTTTATAAAAATCAATTTCTTTTTATGCGAAAATACAATAAATCTAGTTTATAAAAATATTATTATTTAACTGTGACATCCCCATTTTCACGGCCAGAAAAAACCGATTTTGTTTATGCTTTATAAAAAGCAGAGTATCTCTTTTAATAAAAAGGTTGCGGAATTTATTCCTAGCAAAACATGATAAATACGTTTTCAAAGCATCTCCGAAGAAAAGTATTTTTATTAATTTTAAAACATTTGGGATGTCATTACCAATACAGAAACATAAGCATAAATAGAACTTACATTCATTATCACTAGTGATTTATATCTCCTTAATCTCTCATTGTAATGTGACTTCATATCAACACCTGTGATATAAATAAACTGAGTGAGTCAGGTTGGGAAACCTGGTGAGTACATATGGTTTTCAACCCACAATAATATAATTATTTTGCTTAATCATCAAACAAATAACCTAATTACCCATCCCCATTATCTTCTTTACTCTTAAGTACCTTCCCTAAGGATTTATCCTAAAGGTCGTCTCCTACATCATATTTACCTCTTATCTCCTTACATCGCATTTCTTTATATGTTTAATCCTAAGGACTCTCCCTAAGGATCATCGCCTACATCGCATAGACAATATTGATTCAGGGATTACTCCCTCAATACGTGCCCAACAGGGTTAGGGTATCATCGCATGAATACGTAGTTACAACATCGTCTGAACTCGTAATTCATAGTAAGGGGTTAGAGTATCATCGCATGAATACGTAGTTACAACATCGCCTGAACTCGTAATTCATCACCTACAGGTTATGAGCCTGCTGGTGTTTCCACGGGGTTGTCTATAATAGTTTGTGGTCGCCATCTATACTCTGGTAGATGACTACATCTCCAAATTGTCGGACAAGGTTATAGTATTCTTCATCCTACATCACCGATTCCTCATCACCTAATTATCATCACCTTCCTATCATCACCTATCTCTCATCATTTTATTTCATCACACACCATCTATTTCATCTACCCATATTTTATCCCAAAATATTTGTAGATATAAAATAAATATACAGTTTAAATCATTTAAAACATGTATAAAATCATTCATCCAGCATAGACAGCAAGTATTTGGATAATATGCACACATAACCCGTAATTCATATAAAATACTTCATATCTATGTGTAAGATGAAAGTAACTATGCACTCACTTGAAAATGTGGTGATTCTGAACTCAGACAGCGCTTCGCTTCTTAAAAATAATTTCCTTCGACGAAACCTAGTATTATTACCACTAGAGTTTAGTCTATTATTCGCCGAGACAAATTAATAGTCTAGCTATTATTACTATTATATAAGTGTTAAACAATACTTATATAACCCATAATAATAGTCTAAGTACTTATTATAAGTTCCTAATAACGTTACTATAATTAAATAAAAACTATATTAAAAATAGCGTAGGCGTAGCTCACTCACAGCGGGTTTTATAGAAAACCGGGCTTTGCTTGGAGAAGCGTTCCCGAGCCAAAAAGCTCTTCTTCTCGGAGCCGTTGAGCACTCTGGGGCTTCTGTCTCGTGCTAGGGAGGTTCCCTAGGCTTTTCGGGGGGTTTCGGGGCTAGAGAGAGGTTCTAGAGAGAGAGTAAGAGAAGAAAGAATGGGAAAGGTGTGAAGAAAATGAGGGTGGGAGAGGTTCTATTTATAGTGTGAAATATGGCTGAACTTGGTTCCACATGTCACCATCTGGTGGCAAGACTTGGGGAGAAAGCAATGGCCAAGATTGTGTCACGTCACCCATTTTCGCACAGCACACTTCCGACTTCTAAAATCCGTAACTTTCACATGCGAGCTCCGTTTTTGACGTTCTTTATATCCACGCGTAGGTAAAAATATGATCTACAACTTTCATTTTGACTCCGTCGGCTAATTCTTGACCGATCTTAAATTTAACAGTACGAGAAGATTAGATTGTTAAATGACCGTGAAAAATTTGTAACTCCTTCATACAGACTCCGTTTTCGTATGTCTTTTTACCGTTGAGTTCCTATTAATTAGATCTTCAAATCTCATTTAGGTCACGTAAGCCAAAAACCGCTTGAACTAAAATTCGAGTTTCGGGTCGTGCACTGCTAAGCCAAATCTTAGAGAAATCATAACTTCCTCATACGAAGTCAGATTTGGGCGTTCTTTTTATGGATGCTCTCAGGTTAACATATTCTATGACTTTCATTTAGATCACTAAGGCTAAAAGTCGCTCTATCATAAATTCACTATTTACGTCTCCCCAGTGCCGTGCCAGTTCCATCGCAAAATTTCGACGGGTCATAACTTCTTCATTATAACTCGGATTTCGGCGCTCTTTATATGTACGAAACCCTTGAGACATATTCTATAACTTGGTTAAGATTATTTATTCTAAATAATCTTTTGTAGAAAAGTCGTTTTTAATCCCTATTATCTCTAAATTGACTAACCCGGATCTACGGGCGTTACATTAACAATTTACCATATTGTTACGAATAAACTACTATAAATTTTTCGTATATGTATTATGGTTATTTTATCGTGAAATAACTAGTTCACACACCAAATACTACATGATATAAAATATATGATTTTTATGTGACATTGTATATTATAACAAGAACGTTATAGAATTTTGTAGTATTTCAAGGATTCAAACTATTACTATGCATGTTTGTTTATATGTTCAAGTACACAAGATTTATGTATGTACATATTCATTAATTTGAAACACTCACTTTTATAAAAACGAGCATATTACACTTTTGCACATGTCAAACATAGTCGACTTTTATAAATCTTATACAAACAATATTCATTATGCCTTGTGACTTAATCACAATTAAGTTAGGGTTGAGAGCTATTCACAAACTTTTTAGTTAAGGGCTTTTTAGTGAGACGTTATTCATTAGCTGAGTTTAAATACTTAGCATACCCACATTACTGTAACCGTTAATCTTCGGAGCGAGATACATACGTATACATCTATACGGGGTTGACATCATTACCTGCAGTTGCTAGCTACAACCATCGACCGATTAATCGAAGCGGGTGATAGGTGTCTACAATTTTTACTACAACGTCCAATGAAGCGTTGTAGGGGGTATATTCAGTCACATAGCTTGGTTATAGGACTTACTAAAAACATTAACTAGAATATCTCTCTCTTTCTCACTACAACCAAGGCCTTGGTTGCTTTCAAAAATATTTTTTAGAAAGGAATTACTTATGTAATAGTACAATTTGGTTTTCAAGGATCCTCAAAGATTCTTTATAAACACGGTTTTTAAGTATTGATTTACTTATACAAAGATACATATTGGGTTTTAAAGACTCATTGCAAAAACTTGTTTCAATTATTGTTATTCATACAAAGATAATAGTTTTTAGATTTTTTAAAAGTATTACTGCGGTTAGTAGAAAAGCTGTAACGCTCACCGACCTCGTGTTGACTCTAAAAACTGCATGTATTCTCGGGAAATCACTAAACAAGCATTCAAGATGGATTGAATTGCAGGTGACCTAGTTTACTTGTTGAGTTGCTGTTGTATTATATGTCTATCTGTTAAGACAACTCATGTATTATTATTATTTGTAAAAACCTTGTATTCAAACATCAAGATGGAACACGAATGCTATATTTTTTTATTGTTGTACCTGTGCTATATATTGAGTTTACCTATGATCCATGAACTTAGTCACACAACACGGCGTGTTCCGCCGCCTCGGCCGGGGTGTGAAAGATTGGTATCAGAGCTAAATTGGCTATTGAGAACTCGTATCCTCGAAAGAGGAATATAAAAATAGAAACTAGCTTCTAATAAAAGTATTATTAATACTAATTGCACTACTTCTTGGCTATTTACGTTAAGGGGAATCTAGTTTGAAGGGTCGCATAGGGTTGTTGGATTTCAAAACGGCTTAATTGCTAAAATGGTCCTACCCTCTTGTGTTTCCTGTCTAGCCCTCGTCTGTACTTGGTAGTCTTGGAGTACAAAACAAAATTTAATAATACTGCAAAACCCACCAGCAAAAATATATAAGAGTTATATATACTCTTACCTGCATTCAGAGCACTTAATAAAACTCTAATATACCTCCTAATAAAACTACCAACTCAACCCATTAGGCCAAATGCCTCAATTAAGGTTTGTATCGTACATAATCCATACCATAAATAAATCTAGAACATACTCCTATGTTATTTATGGTCGGGCCGATGAACAATCAACGTTGAGCAAGAAGCTTGACAGACTACAATGGTTGAAAGTTTTAGAGTTTAAAGGATGTTCTCAATATTCGTTGCAGAAAACTAGTACCTTAGAAACTTTATATCAACCCCAAAACAACATACACATTTTAAAATACTAAAAATATGGGATAGATTTCAGATTTTCCTAGTTCGCCTAAACCCAAAGAAGAAGAAAAAAAGAACCAATAACTCTGCTACCGTGATAGTAGAGATACCCATAGTTCACAATCAAACATTCAGCAGTCTCCAAACTTCTCTCTCTATACCTTGAAATTGGTACGATTTCAATTCACTCTCTATAATTTGGAAATCTATAGGATTCCTGGAATCGACCAATCTATGTAATTTAGAACCCTATAATGAAAGGGTCGGAGGTGACTACTTACACCTCCCGATTTAACGTCCTCACAAATCCTCGCCCATGAATGGTGAACCTGGAATAAAAAAAGGCTAATAGGAAAATCTAGGGAATAACTTTACCAGTTCAAAGGTCTAGTTACTGCATCTAGTCCCACTACCTCTGATAGTTCTAAGCAATTGACCTATCAATATACTAAACAACGTATCTGTCAGGGTACCATGATCCCACAAACAAGGAAAGAACGAGGCTGGGAGTACAAGAAGGAATATCCATGGCAAGTCAAAGGAGAACTTCAAGCATCACAAACCTAGTCCAAAACCTATTGTTATATACACCATAATCACAAATGTTTATGATCCATCAAATCCCTACTTTAGGACTTTACCTAACTATACCAAGTGCAATTTCCACCATGTTAAAAATAGTATGGTATGTAACATCTATAACTTAAATGTTCACACCTCTAAGTTTTGCAGAAGAACCTAAACAACGCAACCTCAACCCTTGCTATAGATAGAAGCCGAAGTTTCTTCAAATGCACTCAACCAGGGTATTTCAAGAAGGCCTCCCTGAAACGGAAGAACCAGGGTGGCAAAGGAAGAGCAATTGTGATAAGTGCTAGAAATGCTCTCCTAGGAACCAATTGTGGTTACTAGGACGTTTCCTATTAACAATATATATGCTTCTGTATTATCTGATACTCGTGCCGATTGAAGCTTTATTTCCCATAAGTTTGGAAGCATGATTAACCATAAATCATGAAAACTTAATGAAGCTTACACGGTGTTAATAGCAAACAACCAATGAAAAATCGCCTTAGAAATACTCACAAATTACCTTCTCATTCTGAATAACCATGTATTTCACGTCAACCTAATACCTATGACCATTAGAAGTTTCGAAGTGATCATCGGAATGGATTGATTACCATTTCATCAAGTGGAACTCTTATGTTATGAAAAATCCAGTCGCCTACCTTTACCCAACAACAAAAATCTCGTGATTTTCGAAGATAATCAGGAAAGAATCTAAGAATCATCTTTTGCATGAAGGCAAGAAGGTGTTGTAGAAGAGACGCTTTGCTTTCTTGGCCCATGTGGTGGATAGGCAAGACAAGGGTAAGGAAATCAAAACATACCGCAAAGTGTGTGACTACCCGAACGTATTTCTAGAGGATCTGTCTGGAGTACCTCCAGTCAGATAAGTCGAATTCCAAATCGATCAAATCACGGGTGCAGCACCAGTTGCAAGATCTCCTTACCTTCTGGAACCAATGTAAATGAAAGAACTATCCAGTCAAGCTCAAGAACTTATTGACCAAGTCTTTATCTGGCCAAGCTTCTCTCCTTGAGGCGCACCAGTATTGTTGTCAAATAGAAGTTTTTTTGAATGCACTCAACCAGGGTATTTCAAGAAGGACTACCCAAAACGGAAGAACCAGGGTGGCAAAGGAAGAGCAATTGTGATAAGTGCTAGAAATGCTCACTAGGAACCAACTGTGGTTACTAGGCCGTTTCCTATCAACAATATATATTCTTCTGTATTATCTGATACTCGTGCCGATTGAAGCTTTATTTCCCATAAGTTTGGAAGCATGATTAACTATAAATCATGCAAACTTAATGAAGCTTACACGGTATTAATAGCAAACAACCAATGAAAAATCGCTTTATAAATACTCACAAATTACCTTCTCATTTTGAATAACCACATCTTTTACGGCAACCTAATACCTATGACCATTAGAAGTTTCGAAGTGATCACCGGAATGGATTAATTATCATTTCATCAAGCGGAACTCTTATGTTACGAAAAATCTAGTCGCCTACCTTTACCCAACAACAAAAATCTTGTGATTTACGGAGATAATTAGGAAAGAATCTAAGAATCATCTCTTGCATGAACGCAGGAAGGTGTTGCAGAAGAGACACTTCGCTTTCTTGGCCTACGTGGTGGATAGGCAAGACAAGGGTAAGGAAATCAAAACATACCGCAAAGTGTGTGACTACCCGGATGTATTGATAGAGGATCTGTCTGGAGTACCTCCAATCAGATAAGTCGAATTCCGAATCAATCAAATCTTGGGTGCAGCACCAGTTGCAAGATCTCCTTATCGTCTGGCACCAACGGAAATGAAAGAACCATCCAATCAACCTCTAGAACTTATTGACCAAGTCTTTATCTGGCCAAGCTTCTCTCCTTAAGGCGCACCAGTATTGTTTTCAAATAGAAGTATGGGTCATTCAAGATATGCATCGGCTGTTGAGAGTTGAACAAACTCGCCATCAAGAACTGATATCCACTCCCGTGGATCGATGAGCTATTTGACCATATACAAGGATATCGTTACTACTCAAAGATCGACCTAAGATCCAACTATCATCAACTCAGAGTACAAGAAGCAGATATTCCAAAGACTAAATTCAGGACTCAGTACGGTCACTATGAGTTTTTTGTTATGTTATATGTACTGAATGACAACGCCAAGCGAAGTACGCCAATATCTAAGGCTTATAGACTATGACCAAAGATTCATTGAGAATTTCACCAAAATAGTCTAGCTTCTCATCGCTCTAACCCAAAAGGACAAGAAGTTCGATTGGAGAAACAGTCAAGAGTCTTCCTTCCAAATTTGAACCAATTGTTGTGCATTACACTGATTTTTCCTCTTCCAGAGGGAACAAAAGACTTTGTAGTATTCTGCGATGCCTCTCACCAAGGGTTGGGATGTATGCTGAAGAAAAAGAATAAAATCATTGCGTACACATCCATACATCTTAGTCCAAACAAGACCAACTAGACTACCCATGACTTAGAGTTTGGATCTGTAGTGTTTGCCTTGAAGATTTGGAGACACTAACTCTATGTAACAAAGTGTGTCGAATTTCTAAATGATTATAAATACGAAATTCGTATTCATCCTGGTAAAGCAAATTTCGTAGCAGATGCTTTAAGGAGGAAAGAGAGAGTAAAGCCTCTATGTGTAAAGGCTCTAACCCTAACCATCCGCTCCAACCTCACCACCCAAATTCGTGATTCTCAGCTAGAAGCACTCAAACCCGGGAATATCGTAAAATAAAATTCACGAGGTATGGACAAACGGGTTGACCTCAAGGAAGACAGAACACGATATTTCATGAACCAAATTTGGACTCCAAAGTTTGGTGAAGTCAGGAGTCTAGTTCTAAACGAAGCTCATAAATCGAGATATCCAATGCATCTCAGATCAGATAAGATGTATCTCTATTTCAAGATGCTTTATTGGTAACCCAAGATAAAGGCAGAGATTGCCATCCATGTCAGTAAATGCTTGACTCTCTCCAAAGTCAAAGCAGAGTACCAGAAGCCATCTGGTCTACTACACCAATCATCAATCCTGAATTAGAAATAGGAACAGATAACCATGGACTTCATGGTGAAGTTGTCAGGAACTTCAAGCGAGTGAGACACCCTTTGGTTAGTGGTTGACTACTTGATCAGTTCCGACCATTTCCTAGCCATCAAAGAAACTGACAAGATGGAGAAACTCACCAGAACCTACCTTAAGGAAATAGTCAGACTGCACGGTTTGCTGATATCTGTTATCTCGAACCGAGATTGTAGATTCACTTCCAAATTTTGGCAGTCACTGAAAAGGTTATTAGGAACCAAACTCGATATGAGTACTACATATCATCCATAGATGGATGACCAGGGCAAAATAAAGATACAAACTTGGGAAGACATGCCCTATGTTTGGGTGATAGACTTTAGTAATTCTGGGGATACTCACTCACCACCCGCTGAATTTTCATATAAAATAGTTATCACGCTAGCATAAAGGCCATTCCATTCGAGTACTTGTATGAATAAAAATGTCATCCTTTGATATGTTGTGCAGAAGCTGGAGATACTTTACATACAGGTACTTTTTTAATTCATGAAACAATGGAAAAGCTTGTTTAAATAAAGTAACTATTAAATGCTACAGGTAGTCATCAGAATTAAGTTAGGATTGAGAGCTATTCACAAACATTTTAGTTAAGGGCTTTTAGTGAGATGTTATTCATTAGCTGAGTTTAAATACTTAGCATACCCACACTACTGTAACCGCTAATATTTGGAGCGAGATACATATGTATAGATCTATACGGGATTGACATCCCCATCTGCGGTTGCTAGCTACAACCCTCGACCGATCAATCGAAGCGGGTGATAGTTGTCTATGATTTTTACTACAACGTCCAACGAAGCGTTGTAGGGGGGTACATTTAGTCACATTGCTCGGTTATAGGACTTACTAAAAACATTAACTAGAATATATATATATATATATATATATATATATATATATATATATATATATCTTACTACAACCATGGGCTTGGTTGCTTTCAAAACTATTTTAAGAATGGAATTACTCTTGTAATAGTACAATTTGGGTTTCAAGGATATCAAAGACTCTTTATAAACATGGTTTTTAAGTATGGATTTACCTATACAAAGATATATTTTGGCTTTTAAAGACTCAATGCAAACACTATTTTAACTACTGTTATTCATACAAAGATAATAGTTTTTAGACTTTTTTACAAGTATTATTGTGGTTAGCAAAAAAACTGTAACGCTCACCAACCTCGTGTTGACTCTCAAAGCTCCATGTATTCTCAGGAAATCACTAAACAGAAATTCAAGATGGATTGGATTACCGGTGATGTAGTTTACTTTGTAACACCTGATTCCTAGTACACATTTAAATTATAAATTATTCCTTTTACAAAGCAACTCGACGAGTTGGAAGCCCCAAACTCGTCGAGTAGATATTGTCAGAACCGCTTGATTTAAGTGACGTACTCGACAAGTTGAGAGGCCTCAACTCGACGAGTAGATCGGTTAGGATGAAACCCTAATTTCTAGGGTTTTGCACCCTATTTAGAGCACCTAATGTTTTCCCACAGCCTCTTATCAGCCTCCCTGAAACCCTAAATCGTAATGTGAGCTCCTTGGTGAGAAACTTGAAGTTTTGAGTGGATTTTGGTGTGATTTTGTGCTTGGTGAAGGACTTGGAAGAACTAGAAGGTCATTGACCTTGAGGGGAAGCACCAGATCTGGGATCTCATCCATCTTTGGCAACTTTTTGTGGTAAAAAGTCCCAAACTTGATGATTCATAGCTTACATCTCTCTTAGTCTTGTTTAATGGGTCTTTTTGACCCCATTCTTAGAAGCTTGATAACCTCCATAAGTTCTGATACTACAAACTCCCATTCTTAGTGTTATTTGGCTTTTAGATTCATAAAAACGGTCTTAAATCTATTCTTGTCCAAGAAAAGGCCATGTCCATAGAAGTAGGTTGCTATATCTCGAGATTTGGCCCATTTGAAGCATGCAAAGCCATCAAGTTGTCAACTTTACAGGAATATGCCTTGGAAATAATATATATATATATATATATATATATATATATATATATATATATATTTGTATTCAGGAAGCATAGATCTTGGGAAAGGGTTGTAATTTGTATAGACTAGAAATGCGAGGGACTTGGTGAGTTCATAGAGGAACTTGACGAGTTTGGTCGAACATTCCCAATTCTGTTCATGTAACTCGGCAAGTCCACAAGGGAACTCGACGAGTTGTACTAGGAAATCATATTTCTGTTGAGAAGGAAGAACTTGCCGAGTTGGAGGAAAACTCAACGAGTTGGATCGCGATTTCATGATTTTGTGATTCATGAAAACTCGACGAGTTGAAGGGTAAACTCGATGAGTTGAGTCAACTCATAGAGTTGAATTTGACATGACTTTGACTTTGAATTGACCAGAGTTGAACCTTAATGGTTATGAGTATGGAATGGTATCTAAGGGGTTGTTTTGGTTCAGGGAGTGAGTAGAGTTGATTCCGGGTAGAGACCTTTCAGCTGTCATCCGACAGTAATGTGAGTTTCCTCCTGGTTTGAACGGGTCGAAGGCACCAAGGCCGGTCCATATATGTTATTTGTATTGATTAGTAGCTGAGTGTGGGCGAGGCCCACATCTCATAGATAGCGGAGTACGGGCGAGGCTCATATCCCATAGAATTATTTGAGTATGGATATAGGACTGATTGATAGATTTAAATATACTTGTTGTCTGTGTGTTACTTGTATGTATGCTTAGTAGCTGAGTGTGAGAGGGCCCATATTTCATTGTTAGCTGAGTGTTGGTGGGGCCCGTATCTTATAGTTAACCGAGTGTGGGCGGGGCCTGTATCTCGTAGTTAGAGGAGTGTGTGTGGGGGGGGGGGGGGGTATTTCGTAGTTAGAGGAGTGTGGGCGAGGCCCGTATCTCTTAGTTAGCCGAGCGTGGGCGGGGCCCGTATCTCCTTGAGTGTGGGCAGGGCCCGTATCTCCTAGTATCATGATTATGCATATGTTATGTGGTAGTTTGGGGAGACTCACTAAGCTTTGTGCTTACAACTTTCGGTTTTGGTTTCAGGTACTTCCAGTAGCAAGGGAAGAGCTCGAGATGACTGCAGTGCACACACCATTATGTTTAGTCTGGGACGTTTTACTATGATATATTGACATGTGTTTTGATATGATACTCTGAGATGATACTATGACTCATATTTTTGGATGGAATGATTTTGATAACTATGGTTTATTTAATAATAAGAAAATGAAATTTTTGGTCATGATTTTTGGGATGTTACATACTTGTTGTTGTATTGTATGCCTATTTGTTAAGGCAATTCATGTATTATTATTATTTGTAAAAACCTTGTATTCAAACATCAAGATGGAACAAGAATGATATATTGTTTATTGTTGTACTTGTGTTATATATTCAGTTTACCTGTGATCCATGAACTTAGTCGCACAGCCCGACATGTTCCGCCACCTTGGTCGTGGGTGTGACATATTGGTATCAGAGCTAAATTGGCTATAGAGAAATTGTATCCTTGAAAGAGGAATACAACTATGGCAACTAGCTTCTAATAAAATTATTATTAATACTAATTGCATTACTTCTTGGCTACTTACGGGATGGGGAATTTGGTTTGAAGGGTTGCATAGGGTTGTTGGATTTCAGAACGGCTTAATTGCTAAAATGGTATTGCCCTCCGGTGTTTCCTATCTAGCCCTCGTATGTACTTGGTAGTCTTGGAGTACAAAACAAAATTTAATAATACTGCAAACCCCACTAATAATAATATATAAGAGTTATATACTCTGAACCACGATGAGAACAATTAATAAAACTCTAACATACCTCCAACTAAAACTACCAACTCAACCCTTTAGGTCAAATGCCTCAATTAAGGTTAGTGTCATACATAAGCCATACCATAAATAAACCTAGAACGTACGCCTATGTTATTTATGGTCGGGCCGGTGAACAACCAACCTTGAGCAAGGAGTTAGACAGACTACAATGGTTGAAAGTTTTAGAGTTTGAAGGATGTTCTCAAGATTCGTTGCAGAAACCTAGTAACTAAGAAACCTTATATCAACCCCCAAACAACATATAAATTTTAAAATACTTAAGAATATGGGATAGCGTTCAGATTTTCCTAATTCTCCTAAACCCAAAGAAGAAAAAAGAACCAATAGCTCCGCTACCATCGTAGCAGAGAAACCCATAGTTCACAATCAAACATTCAGTAGTGTAACATCCCGACTCCCAGGTATAAAATTTAATTAATTTTACATTCATGCTGTCAGAGAACTCGACAAGTTGGAGGTCCCAACTCGCCGAGTAAAGGATTAAAAGGCCGCATGATTTATAGAGTCTACTCGACAAATTGGAGAACCCCAACTCGATGAGTAGGAGCTGAGTGTGAAACCCCTAATTTTCAGGGTTTGTGTTCTATTTAAAGAGCCTTAAGCCTTCGTTACTGCATCCAGACCCACTACCTTTGATAGTGCTAAACAAGTGACCTATCAATTGACTGAACAACGTATCCGTGAGGGTACCATGATCCCACAAACAAGGAAAGAACCAGGCTGGGAGTACAAGAAGGAATTTCCATGGCAAGTCAAAGGACAACTGTTGACTCTAGTGGATTGCATCATGGGCTCGGCCCATAGCCTAGTTTAAATCCCGGTATTGGGCCTGTCCAGCCGTGCATTATTTTGGATTAGGATTTAGTATATAAGCTGCATGCATGCAGACTTAGAACACGACGCTTTTATTGTTTTCGTTTTCATAGCTTGTAAACCCTAGCTCGCCTCTACAGCGGAAGTTCTTCATCGAGCCCTGCTGAGGCGTGACTCAGTTTTGAATCATAAGCTCATATTTTATTCTGTTCTGTGTTCGTTCTTAATTTGTTCTTAAACTGTTAGAACTCTTTTATCATACTTGTGAAAGATCTAAACGATCTAAGAGTTTTGAACTCATCAATTGGTATCAGAGCAGGAGACTGTGTAATCTACACACACCTCTTCTGTCGAAGAAGTTCATAGGGTTTTTTATTCCGCATTGACTGATATTTATTGAGCTGTCATTCCTTATTGGCGTACCTCATTAATTGTTAATCTAACCCTAATCGAAAAATTACAAGTCTGATCTTTAATTTACAGGTTTTCAATCAAAAGTATTCACAATGTCTATGGACGACTCTCAAACCAATCCGATAAATATCTCCAACAGCATAGGGTCTACAACAAGAATACCGATCTTGTATACGCAAGACTATGAAGTCTGGACGCATCACTTTGAAGATTACGTGATTGGGTCGGAGGACAATGGGTATCTAATCTGGGAAGCAATCACTTCAGGCCCATTCGCTCATTCTAGCACGTCAAAGATTGTTAAAACGCATAAAGAATACAATCAGCTTATTAATGATGTCAAAGACATTCCTCAGGATGAAAAAGAGAAGTTTCAGTGCAACATCAAAGCTCTAAGGATGATAAGGTTTGCGCTGCAATCGGATACATTTCGTTTGGTAAGTTCCTGTGCTATGGACAAGGCGATCTGGGATATATTGAAGGAATTATATTCCACAGATGAAGATCTGGAACACTCTATTCAAACCCTCTTGTTATCAGAGTTTGGTGATTTTAAGCAAAAGCCTGAAGAAAAGCTTATCCAAACTTTCGATCGTTTCAATCATCTTTTGAGCAAGATGATAAAGCATGGGATTGAAAGAAAGGTGATTGAACAAAATGTCACTTTCATGAATGGTCTCAGACCTGAATGGATAGCTGTTGTGTCAACTGTCAAAGCTCATGAAAAGTTCAAATCATACTCTTTGGCAAAACTTGTGGGTATTTTAAAATCCCATGAGAATGCCTTATCGAAGGAAATGAATGTAGTTTCGGGTCTTGGTTCTCTAGCTCTTGTCTCCAAAGGAAAGAGTTCGACTGAAGAAGAAGAGGAATTAGATCTTGCTGATTTTGATCTAACCGGCGAAGAATATGCAATGATGGTGTCAAACCCCAGAAAATTCATCAAGAAGAAATTCCCAGCCAACAAAAACCGAAATTGGCAGGAAGTTATAGCGTCGAACGGATCAAGGAGGAACCAAAGATGGGATCAAAATCCGAAGAGTCAAAGAATGAAGCTAAAATTGGAGGCGACTCAGGATTTGACTGTCATTACTGTGGAGGCAAAAATCATTTTGCCAAAGACTGCATACTGAGAAAGAAAAAAGAGAAGACAGGCGAAGATGATGAGGAAGCGAGCCTCCTGAGAAGATTAGAGGAGATTGTAACACCCCGTTCTTAGAATGTTTTATTGGGAGTCCCTGAGATTTAAGAGGAAGGGTAATTCTGGTCCTTTTACGGGAAATGGGTGTCATCCGAGGAGTTTTCAGGCTGGTGTATGTTGTTAGAAACATTGGGCTTCTCGTCACCCTCATATGAATGTAAAGTTATTTGGGAGCGGGTTTAGATTAGAGGAGTCACGGTGTTTTGAAGTTGATTATTGTTTATAGTTCTTTGCGGAGTAAGTGGGAAAAGGTCCCATGCATGCATGGCATGCATGCATGTATTTTGAAGTTTGGCTGGGTACGCCCAGCGTAAGTTGGACGTACGCCCAGCGTAATAGAGGGAAGGATGGCGGGGTGGCTGGGTGAGTATGCCCAGCATACTCTCAGAAACTCCAAACCCTAAATTAGGGTCAGCCACTATATAAGCGACATGTTGGTTCATACCCTAGCCTCCATAAGCTCATCTTTAACCTCAGAAACCCTAGAAAACCCGTAATCCTCCATTTTTGGGTGTGTTTGACCTTGGAAAGCCCATTTTGGCAAAAGAAAGGCTAGAAGGAGAAAGGAGAAGTTGTCAAAGAAGAAGAGGATCGATTGGAGCTTGTAGATCTGAAGAGATGCCATCCTTTGGAGCTTGTTTGAGGTATAAAGCTTCTTGCTTGCCATTTATTATGCATAGATCTAAGTGTTGTGGAGTTTTTAGCATCTCTCTTGTCCCAAAGTTCTCACCTTGACTCATGCTTTGCGTTGGCCGAGATTATCTGTCCTTTTAGACCTTTAGAAAGGTCTTGAGTGAGAAAAATGAGGTCCTAAGAGCTGTAGTTGTTCCATGTGTGAGAAACATAGGTCTTAATGGATTAAGACCTTGGATTAAGAGCTTATGGTCGTCCCTAGTGATAAAGTTTGAGACTTTATGAATCTTAGGCATATTTGGCCTAGGGATCTGAAGTTTGGGCTTAAGAGCTTAAGCCATTAAGAAGTTGCGAGGACTTGATGAATAGTGAAGTTACGCCCTGCTTAGCGGGCCAGTGTCCCGATTTCCATGATGGAAGCTTTGTTGTACGACGCCCAACATACCAGGAAGGGTACGCCCAACGTACCCCATTTGTGACATTTTCATTTTGGGCCTTATAGTTTGGGCTGTTATTGGACTGCTGGATTTTGGGTCGTGACTGGACATTATGGTTAGAGTATTGTGGCCCATTGGTTGTTATGGATCATGAGTTTAGGCCCATTTGGTGATGTGGGACCAATTTAGTAAATTGGGCCAATAGTGGGCTTTGCTTTGGACTTTTGGACTTGGGCCATTGGTGGGCTTGGGAGCTTACCTAATATTGGGCCGGATTGGGTTAAGGGTAAAATGGTCAATTTACTCTTGGAAGAGTATGGTGCTTGGCCTAATGTTTATTTGTGCTATGATGGCTAGTTCGGGATTTGCAATGAGTCGGTGATTCGAGAATCTGCTTCTTCAATTCAGATTTTCGGCAGTGCGAGGTGAGTTATCTTCACTATATCGACAGGGTCTACGGCACCAAGGCCGGCCCTTTATCGGATGGAAATCCGGATAGTTGTCTGTTATGGTATTGCTTGATATGGGCCGGAAGGCATTATGTTATGGGCCGGAAGGCATTCTATGTTATGTGGACCGGAAGGTCATGGCCTGGAAAGGCGTATGTGCGTAAGTAGTATTTTGGCTGAGATGTAGGGTGATGCTATGCTAGTGATCAGTTAGGTCGGTATCCTGGTTAAGGTGATGATATGTTATGTGATCTGTTTGATTGATTTGTTGACTGTGAACTATTACATGATTGTATGTTATGTACACATGGTTGTTTGGAATGGAGTTTGACCCGATGTGCATGGCTGTTCTATATTCTATATTGTTACGTATGCTATTTATGTTATGGGCCAGAAGGCAATACGCTACGGGCCGGAAGGCAATATGCTATGGGCCGGAAGGCAATATGTTATGGGCCGGAAGGCAATATGTTTTGGGACCGGAAGGTCGTAGCCTGGAAGGGCGTATTTGTGGTTGGTATTTTGGGGATATCTCACTAAGCTTTCGGGCTTACAGTTGTGGTTTAATGTTTTTCAGGTTCTTCAGGAGACCGTGGCAAGGCGAAGGCGTGATCGTACCGCTCCTCATGTTTATGTTGTGATGTGATTTTGGGAATACTCTAAATAAATTGTATTGAAAACCTTTTTGTAATAATTTAATGAAATCAGGTTGTTTTTGAAAAGTTAAAATTGGCTGAAATTTTTCGGATGTTATAGAGATAAAGAAAAGAAAGTCTGTTGTTAATAACTCTACTATGAATGCTTTAATTGTGCAGGGTTCAACCAACAGTGATGAGTTTGGAGGTGTGGAAGTCTGGTCTACAGATTCGGAGGATGATGAAGTTAGGAAGCCAACTCACGGAAAAGCAATGATGGCAAAAGCAGAGCAGTCAATGGGAAGATGCTTTGCAGTGACCGAAGGTGTGTCCCAAATGAGAGGATACACAACTGATGGGGAGTTGAAGAAGAAAGAGAGCGAGAGGACATATGCTTTGTTGCCAAGCCTATCAGTGCTCAGATCAACGAATGTGATGAGTTGATCAAAAAGGTACAAGATATTCTTGCTTCTCTAAGATTACCAGCTAATAATTATGAAAATGAATTAAATAATTTGAAGTCAAAATTCTCTAGCATAAGTAGCAGTCTCACCCAAACCCGTGTCACGAATTCTAACCTAACTGATCAAATCAGCAGGATTTCATCAAAGAGTGAGGAACGAAAAATGTGGATCGAGAAAAAGGAAAAGGAATTAATTAGATCTAAAGATGATTCTATTTATTTGCAAAGAGACAATCTTAAACTTCTCAAGCAGAGAAACGTTTTTTGTTTAATTTCTAAGAGGCTTTATTTTAACATTACTCAGTTGCATCTTGACTATGAAATAGGGAAGAAAATTCATCGTATGATTTTTCCTTTCCTTGAATTAAAGGAGGATGAAATCGATGCAGAAGCATACAACTGTGAAAGTGTTGTGTCCTCTGACAAAGTATCTCCAACATATAAGATAGGTCTGGACAAAACTGAATCTTACATAAAGTCCAAGGACTACAAGGACATGCTAAAAAATCTACTAGATGAAAATGATAGATTGAAACTGAGAGCTGAAACTATACAAAAATTTGACTCATTAAATGCCAACTTAAGTTCAGAAAACAAAATTGATGTTGAAAATACATCTGAACTTAGTGAGGATGATGATATGAGTGAAATTTATGTAGAAGATTTGGTAAACTGTTCTGAATTAGCCAAAAATGAACCCAAGTCCAATAAGAACCTTATTTCTGAAAACTCCGTTGAGTTTGCTCGTTCCTCTACCGACAAGTCCAAAGTTCTCAAAGCTAAAGTTGTTGTGTACCAAAAGGTTCAGACTACCCCAAATCAAGTTTACACTGTGACGGGAGTCACTCCACAACAAACTGCAGAGTTAACTGCGATGGTGGCAGAAGACAATGCTGGTGGATGTGATGAATTCTTTTGGTCAGCCCCAATCGACAACGCAGACGAAACGAAAGGTCTTTCTCAGAAAACCTCATGGAGAGTGAAAGGTAGATATATACCTGAACCACTAAATGAGCCTACAAAGTACGATGTACCGAGCACAAGTGGAACTAAACCATCTGTGGATGAACCGATGCAAACCACGAGTGATACTTCTTCAACAAAAAGTGAATGTTGTTCTCATGCTTCTAAAAGAAAGGCCAACATTCATAGAAATCCAAAACAGGTGGCTGATCGAAAGCATCAACGAAACGTAAGATACAAGAAGAATCTCTCCGAAAGAAAGCGATTTTGGAACTCTCAGAATCCTGATTTTGTAAGGATTGAAAGGAAGTGTAAATTGGAAGAAAACTCAAGGAACAAGAAGCACAGTTACGATAGGAACCGACAAGAAAGTTTCGGTCCTTCAACTGATAGGAACCAAAAGGGTAGTTTCGGTCCCTTGACTAAATACAACCGAAAGAGCAGTTTCGGTTCATCTCCCATCAACAACCGAAAGGGTGGTTTCGGTTCACCTTCCAACTACAACCGAAAGGAGAGTTTCGGTCCCTCATCCTTGAACAACCAAACGGATAGTTTTGGTCCCTCATCCAACTCCAACCGAAAGGGAAGTTTCGGTCCCTCATCCTTGAACAACCGAACGGACAGTTTCGGTCCCTCATCCAACTCCAACCGAAAGGGAAGTTTCGGTCCCTCATCTAACTCCAACCGAAAGAAATGTTTCGGTCCTCAATCCTACAAGACTGATCTCAAAAACCAAGAACCTAACGTCTCTCCTAATTCCAAATCTCTAAATTCCAATCCTTCTGTCAAAAGCCCTAGTTCTACTAAGTCAACAAAAATTAAAGTTTTCACCATTAAAAGAAAAGATGAAACCACTTTAATTAAACGCACATATATGGTTGATATTTCTCTTACTATACCATGTCCTGTAAAAGGCTCACAAGGACCCAAGAAACATTGGATTCCTAAATCTGCTTAATTTTTGCAGGTTATATGTGACGAGCAGTTTGACGAAGAATGGTACATTGACAGTGGCTGCTCGCGTCACATGACAGGTAGGAAGGAGGAACTAAGGGAGTTTTGCTCTCTCAAAGATGGTGGTATTGTAAAGTATGGAAACAACTCGTTTGGAACTATTAAAGGCTACGAAATGATCACTAACGGCGAATTCTCCATAAGGAAGGTTGCATACGTTGAAGGGCACCAACACAATCTCATCAGTGTATCACAACTGGTGGTTGGTACCAGGTTAAAAGTCTCTTTCGACGATGAAGGCTCAGAAATTGTCGAGAAGAAGTCAAGCAACGTTTTATTAAAATCCAAACGAAAAGTAGAAATGTATCCACTAAACCTCAATCCGATAAGAGGTAAACCAACAATTTGTTTAATCACAAAGGCTCACTCCGATGAAAGCTGGTTATGGCACAGAAGACTCTCTCACCTGAACTTCAAGGACATTAATAAATTAGTTTTAGGTGATCATGTTCGAGGACTGCCAGTTCTGAAATTCAATAAAGAACATCTCTGTACAACGTGTGAAATGGGAAATCAGAGTCGACAGAGCCATCCTTCAATAATCAACACTAAGGTAATAGAACCATTGGAGTTACTGCATATTGATCTATGCGGTCCATCATCCATCGAAAGTACTGGAGGAAACAAATATATTCTGGTTATAGTAGATGATTTCTCAAGGTTCACATGGACCTTCTTTCTCAAGCAAAAGTCTGAAGCTGTATCAAAGCTCAAGCTCTTCATTAAATAGATAGAAACGCAACTCAGAAAGGTTGTTCGTAATATAAGGAGCGATAATGGCCTGGAATTCAAAAACAAAGATTTTGAATGTTTTCTTGTTGAAAAGAGGACGACTCACAATTTCTCAGCCCCCTACACTCCATAACAAAACGACATTGTTGAAAGGAGAAATCGATCCTTGTGTGAAGCTGCTCGCACCATGTTATGCTTCGCATCCTTGCCATTATACTTCTGGGCTGATGCAATTGCGGCTGCATGTTATACTCATAATCGATCTTACTTGAATAAACGGTTCTCCATTACTCCTTACGAGATCCTGAACAATCAAAAACCAAACGTGAAATTCTTTCATGTGTTCGGTTCTAGATGCTTCATTTTCAACTCCAAAGAGAATCGAAATAAGTTCGATGCTAAGGCGGACGAAGGAATTTTCTTAGGCTACTCCCTGAACTCCAAGGCATATAGAGTTCTCAATAAACGCTCGAAGAAAATTGAAGAAACATACTATGTCACTTTTGACGATAGTTATGTTAAGAAGTTAAGAGAAACCGAAGATACATCACAAGACATATTTCCAAAGAATGGCCAGGTTACTATCTCCATCTCGAATCTTTTCGACCAATTCATGCTCTTGTTTGATGAGCCTCAGAAAGCAATTGACTCAGAATCAGCTGCGAAAGACAACAAAGTTGACAATATAAAACAAGTTATCGATGATGCGGCTAGAAAAATGGCAGATGATCAATCCAACGGAACCGAAAGTGCAGACGGAAGCGAACCTTCTGGTGACCATCCTACTGTCGAGGGGGAGAGTTCTTCTCCTCATCATGATCAAGGTTCTTCTTTCCAGGGGGAGAACTCATCGACAAATACATCCACCTCCACTGAAATTACAACCAATGAAGGAGGTTCAAATGTTGGTCCTGGATAGGAATCATTCATCGAGGGGGAGAAAACAGTTAGTGAAGATGACAGTTTGTCTGAACTCGAAGAAGAAATCAATGCTGAATTGGATCCCATCTATGATCCAAAGTTTCCTCCACTTGTGAAATGGACCAAAGATCATCCCTAGACTCAAATTATTGGGGAATCCTCTGAAAAGGTGTTGACACGCTCACAAATCAAAGCGAAACAGGCTGCTCTATTTTCAAAAGTCGAGTTTTGTATGTTCAATTCATTCGTGTCCAAAATTGAGCCAAAGACTGTTAATTCAGCTCCTGATCATTCAGACTGGGTTCAAGCCGTGCAGGATGAGCTAAATGAGTTTAAACGAAACAAGGTATGGCGTCTTATTCCAACACCAAAGGATGCTTCGGTTGTCGGTCTCAAATGGGTGTTCAGAAACAAGATGGACAAAAAAGGAAATGTTATTCGTAATAAAGCTAGGCTGGTGGTCAAAGGATATTGTCAGGAAGAGGGAATTGATTATGAAGAAACCTTCGCTCCAGTGGCTAGATTGGAATATGTTCGTATCTTTCTAGCGTACGCTGCCCACAAGAACTTTGAAGTCTATCAGATGAACATCAAATGTGCCTTCCTCAACGGTGAACTTGAAGAAACCGTATATGTTGAGCAACCACCGGGATTTGTGAACGAGAAGTATCCTGATCATTGCTATATCCTCGAAAAAGCTGTCTATGGCCTGAAACAAGCTCCCAGAGCATGGTATGAAACTCTTACTCGTTTATTAAAAATGTCTAAATTTAAACAAGGTTCGGTTGACCCAACCTTCTTTCGTAAGCGAGAAGGTAACCACCTTATGATAGTCCAAATTTACGTTGATGACATCATCTTTGGCTCCACGAATCCTAGCTTAACAGCTGAATTCCGAAATTTGATGGAAACTAAGTTTGAGATGAGCTCAATGGGTCCAATTAATTTCTTTCTTGGATTGAACATTAGGTAGGGACCCGAAGGCATTTTTATAAATCAGGAAGCATATACCAAGACTTTGCTCACCAAGTTTGGAATGACGGGAGACTCCAAAGTAAAAGTGCCAATGGCTTTTGGAACAAAACTCACACCGTCATTGGAGAAACCAGCTGCTGATTCAACGCTTTATCGACAGATAATCGGGTCTTTGATGTATCTTACAGCCAGTAGACCTGATATCATGTTCTCTGTCTGTTATTGTGCTCGATTTCAGGCCAACCCACGAGAACCTCATCTTCAAGCAGTGAAGAACATCTTTCGCTATCTAAAGCGAACTTCCTCTCTCGGTCTATGGTATCCAGCCAACTCCGGATTCTTCGTGCAAGCATTTTCAGATGCCGATCTGGGTGGCTGTGGATTAGATCGGAAAAGCACCACAGGAGGATGTCAATTTCTGGATGGAAAATTAGTCAGTTGGCAATCAAAGAAACAAACTTGTGTTTCGTTATCCACTGCAGAAGCCGAATACATTGCTGCAGCCTCCTGTACATCTCAAGTCGTATGGATACAGAGTCAACTCCGGGATTATGGCTTAAACATGAAGAAAATCCCCTTATACTGTGACTCTGAAAGCGCAATCAGAATTTGTCACAATCCAGTGCAACACTCGAAGACTAAGCATATCGCACTGAGGTACCATTTCATCAAGGATCACGTCGAAGATGGCAACGTCGAAATTCACTTCGTCAGAATGACTGATCAACTGGCAGACATATTCACAAAGGCCTTACCTGAAGCAAGCTTCAATAAGATCTTACAAGGCCTAGGAATGATGCAAGCCGAGTCGGTACCGAAATCGTCTTTGCTCCCATAAAGGTAACAAGCGAAATAGAGCAAACCTATATGAACCGAAATGAACCGAGCGTTCGGTCTATTTCGGGTTCGGTCTATTTCAGGTGAAGTTGGTCCATGAACCGAAATGAACCGAGCGTTTGGTCTATTTCGGGTTCGGTCCTTCTGAACTTGCTAATTTTTTAAAGGCATTTCAAGTGTATTCGTTTGTATATATTTTTTTATTTTTTTTACTTCTTTTCTACTAATAAAATCCCAAAAATATTTTTGTTCAATAGGTCAATTCTCACAAAAACCCAAAAATATTTTCTTTGTTTTTTTTATTATTTCCATATTTCTAACGTTTTTATGTTTGTCTAAGTGTGATTCTCGATGACACATCCACGGCAGGTAATTTTTTTTTGTTAGTTAGGTGTCCCTAGAAGCATGTTGCTGTATGTAGACTCAAGCTTTAATTGATTCTGAGTGAATCCTTAATAACATGATCAACACCAATCATGTTTTCCCAACCCAGGCTGTCAAGTTCACTCTAATCATGAGCTACCTTACTCTACTCAAACTGAGTTTAGAGTTGTCTGCTTGGACCCTCTTTCCTTTAATAAGCAGGGGTACATTCGTTTCTTATACCATCTTCATCATCTTTCTCCATTATATTTCGTTTCATCAATATAACCCCTAAGACTCTCAATTTTAACCACTGAGGTTTATGGTTATACAAAATCTGCGTTCATGATCTTAGTTTCATGCCACTATGTACTAAGTGAAACCCAAAATTCAACACCACTAATGAATTGATGGTGAATTCAACAATTCAAGATATTACTTGTTACCCAACGAAATCTCTTTTTCTTTTTGAGTAATCTTTATGAGATTGCCTTTCACCAAGGTTTCTCTAACCCTAAAAGATTCAGTTTAATTTTTTTTGATTTCTTAAAATTTTCTCGTCACTATAAAATATTTCTCACCTACTTGTTCAACAGATCACAATGATCTCACAAGTACTTCATTCTATTTTGATCTTATGATAAGTATCGAAATTATGAATTGAAGCAAAAGCCACCCACTTTAACCTTTAAAAGATGCCTTTCAAAACTTCTCAACAAGTTATTGATCGTTATTTCATGGGAAACCAAGCAAGCACTTCAATGTCTCTCTTGACTTTGAAGGAAGTGATTTTTGCCCAGAATCATTCTTTTTTATGTCTAAAAATGACATCACAGATAATCCCAAAATACTTGTTTTATTTCTTTATCTTTTACACCCTTTGCACGAAAATTTTTAATTTTCCAAAACTCTAAGTTTTACACAGATTATCAAAGCACAAACACTCAAGTGTCATCAGGTGAAACGATTGGGATGAAAAGGTCGCTGACTCAGCAGAAACCCAAACGGTTTGGCGCTTTGAAAAAGGTGATTTTATGAAAAGGCGTGAAAAAGGGGAAACGTTTTTCTCTCTCCTGCGTCATCTTCGGCACGCCAACTGTTCCCACATCAACTCAGGCGCGATTTTAGAGATAATCCAAGATTTCAGCCGGATTCTTCTCTCTCTTCCTTGTACGTATAAAAGGAATTGGAACGGTACTCTCTCAACTTTTATCACTTCCAAAAACCTCTCAAAGAAACCCGCCTATTTTCTGCAACTGTTCATCGTCATTCTCAAGCTCCTACAATGGCAGAATCTTCATATGTTCATGATACCTCAGTTCGTCAACCCCTACTCACAATAAAACCCCAAAAAAACCTAATCATCGATCTCACCCCCTTCGTTTATGAGCCGCATATGATATATGTGGTTGAGTGTCTCAAATACTCACCACTCGTGGATGCACTGACAAAAGTTGAAATTGTGCCTATGTCGTTCTTGTCACATGTCTACTCTACGACATTCTATGACAAGGCGAATGAGCGTATCCACTTCGAGCTTCACGATGAGAAGGTCTCTATCTCCAAAAGTCGATTATGTGCCCTAATCAGTCTTTCTCAAGATCCGCCTCTGGTAAAACCTGATTCCATTACAACTGGCCAACTGTTTACAATGGTTTATCAGATGGGGTATACTAAAACCCTAACAACCGTCACCAAGTTCAAGAAGTCCTGCCTTCCTCCTCAATGGAATGGACTTTTCACGCTCTTATTCAAGAGTTTTCCTGAGTGAAGTGCTGGTTCTGACGGTGCTAGCAAGGCTTTCATGACGGTGTTGTATGGGTTGTACAACGGGATCAACCTTGACTATGGGTCAATTATTTGGCAGCAGCTGGTTCAAAGCCTACTCTCTTCGTCTAAGCACTCAGAAATTTCATGTGGGCGTTTCAGGGCCATTATTACTAAGTGGGCAATGGATCACAATCGTGTCCCAATTATGGTGGATTCCTTGCTTTCTTCCATCGCCGCCTTTCATACGACGAAGATCATCGTCACTGATCCCACCAAATTCTCGTACATTGGCTCTATTCCTGAAACCATGCTTGGTTCTATCTCAGCATCAAGCAATCTTCTTCAGCAGTACAGGAAATGTAAATCTGTTGGTCCACGTGATCTTACTCCCACGATGCTTCGCTCCATTGAAGAAGCTGACAAACCAGCCAAAAGGGGCAAGAAACCTGAATCGCAGAAGGAGGGACCGGTCACAAAACCATCCAAGGGGCAGACCACCAAGAAGAGGAAAATTGATAAATCTGCTCCTTCTCAACCTCAACCCAAAAAGCAGAAGAAGCCTGCTAGGAGACTTATTCTTCAATCCTCAAGCAATTCAGATTCAGAATACGTTCCTCCTAAGCAGAAGAACGCTCCATCTTCAGACTCTGAGAATGAAAGTTCTGATGAAGAGGCTTCGGGCCGAGGGGATACTCCACCTCGCTCCCCTACTCCAGAAATTCTGGTTCGTTCTTTGCCTCCTTCACCTCCACCTGTTACAATTCCTGCTTCTATCCTTCCTATCTCTCAAACAACCACCTCTCAACCCTTCACTTCAATACATATTCCCACTCCCATTTTCACAGATACAACATCTACCACCACTACAAAACCTACCTTCACTATTCCCAAACCACCTGTAACCGAACCTACTTTTACAACCGAACCTCCAGTAACAAACGAACCTCCAACTTCTTCAAAACCCTTATCTCCAACACCTTCTACAGAAACACCCCCGATTTTGGGCGGTGAGGACTTGGAGTTCGACTCCACATACTTCAGTCGTTATCGAGTACAGAGTGAGGATGATGATGATGAGCCTATCACCAAACGTCATCTCAAAGCGGTAAACGACAAGCTGGATCAACTGCTTTCCTCCTCTTCCTCAAGAGCTTATTCAGACGCTGCATTAAAGGCTCTGTTCTCTTCAGTTGTTGCTGAACATTCAGCCTCCTTATCTGCTGCAGCCAAGGCTATTAAGCCTCTACTTCCCAATGTCAATAGGCCTCTCATGCTGTTGATGCCTCTACAAAGGAGTGCAAGGAAGCGACCGCAAAAGTCGATAAACTAGTTTCCCAGGCTCACCTGTTTTTAGACTCTTTGCAGGTTGTTGCTGCCAAGAATGTTGTCACTGTTAATTCTTCTGTAGAGACTCTTCAACAGACTCTTTAGTCTGAGTGCTCAAAGGTTGAAGCAGCACGCCTTGGTATTGAAAAGGCAAATGATGTGTTCCATGCTAATGTCAACGAACACTTATCTCAACTACAAGCGGACTTAGCTATGGAAAATGGGATTATGGATGAGCTTGCCAGACGCAAAAATCAACTTAATTTGCAAACACACAAGCTGCAAACTGCTCATGCTGAGATTGATGACCTCA
The DNA here is from genome assembly GCF_002870075.4 of Lactuca sativa. Lineage (NCBI taxonomy): Eukaryota > Viridiplantae > Streptophyta > Magnoliopsida > Asterales > Asteraceae > Lactuca > Lactuca sativa. The sequence continues at coordinate 175,546,834 of NC_056629.2, forward strand.
AGTCAGAAAGGGAGGTTATAAGGAGTTCTGCTGCAGACGTTCACTCCATCCTTCTTCATCTTATTGAAGGTCATGCTCCACTTGTCACTATCACCATCTGAAGGCATTTGGCAAACAAACTCAGACCAGCATTGGACGTTCTCAGCCGTATCGAGGGTGTTTCGGTGACTGGTGTCTAACCGCGACAAGGGGGAGAGAAAGAGTTGAAGCAAGAGAAGCAAGAGATGAATCAACCTCCTCCATCTAGCTCCAAGCCAGCTGCTGAACCGAAGGGTAATGAAACTTCGGTCAGTAACAAGGATAAGAAAAAGAAGAAAATTGGTGAAGATGATACAGACAACGAAGATGATGTCTACGTTGATATTCCCAAGAAGCCTGTCCCAAAGGTTGATTCTTCTGAAAAACAAACTGAAGAAATTTCTATGAAGGAGCGAGCTGAGCTAGAATAGAAGCGAAAGGAGGCGGAGCTCCTAGAAAAGACAAAGGCCATGTTCCCTGAATGGACTAAAGATTCGCTTCAGAAGTGTGCGATTGACGAGCCAGCTGTTCTATGGCTCGAGCCGATAATGTCATTCAACCTTGACAAGTCCAAGGATGTGCAGTTCGATATGCCAATCACTCGAAAGGCATTCATCTTCCACTGTTTCAACTCGAATGCTGCCATTCCATCTCCAGACCCGAAGGTAGATATGGATATGTTAGAATTTTACTTGAAGTTTTCTCAACCTCAATACCAAACTTGGAGCTCAAAGAAGATAACCACCGTCAAGGTGATGAAGCCCTATTCAGCAGGGAAATTTATCCATGTCAAATTCCGGGTGACTAGAGGAACCAAAGGCTTAGTTCACCATTTTTCCCTTGCTGATCTACCAAACCTCAACCCCCATGACTGGATACTCCTCAACAACATTCTTCTATCAAATCCTCAGGAGTATCAGCCAATTATCGATCATGTCAAGCGTATGCTTGTTTGCTAAATACATGAGGTAGCGAAGATAGACCAGGAAATTGCATCTACCATACACAAGCGACCAACGATCAAACCAATGGGCAGAGCTAGCAATGTTAATTCCATGATCAAGGGTAAGATTGATTCCAAGTATCACACAGTAATGTTTCTCAGGGGCGAAGGTAAAAAGTGTATGTTCGCTCTTGTTGACAAACACCTTTTCTTGACGACTTGTCTCGAGCATATCTTGGAGATCATACAGAGGTGCGACCAGAACAGTGCTGCTGATAAAAAATTGTTCGTCGACATGCTGAGGTGGTACATTCTATTTTGACAGACTCTTCTCGCCATTATTCCTAAATTGTTTAAAGTTATAAAGACGGTGAGACCTGATCAGAAGAAATAATCTCTCGCCTCATTTGACGCAAAGGGGGAGATTGTTGAGTCTAGTGGATTGCGTCATGGGCTCGGACCATAGCCTAGTTTAAACGCCGGTATTGGGCCTGTCCAGCCGTGCATTATTTTGGATTAGGGTTTAGTATATAAGTTTCATGCATGCAGACTTAGAACACAACGCTTTTATTGTTTTCGTTTTCATAGCTTGTAAACCCTATCTCGCCTCTACAACGGAAGTTCTTCATCGAGCTCTGTTGAGGCGTGACTTAGTTTTGAATCATAAGCTCATATTTGATTATGTTCTGTGTTCGTTCTTAATTTGTTCTTAAACTGTTAGAATTCTTTTATCATACTTGTGAAAGATCTAAACGATCTAAGAGTTTTGAACTCATCAAGATCTTCAAGCATCACAAACCTAGTTCACAACCTATGGTTGTATACACCGTAATCACAAACGCTCCCACTCCATCAAAACCCTACTCTAGGACTTTACCTCACCATACGAAGTGCAATTTCCACCATCTTGGAAATGGTATGTTATGTAACATCTATAACTTAAGAGGCCACACCTCTAAGTTTTGCAGAAGAACCTGAAGAACGCAACCTCAACCCCTGCTATAGATAGAAGCCGAAGTTTCTTTAAATGCTCTCAACCAGGGCATTTCAAGAAGGACTGCCTGAAACGGAAGAACCAAGGTGGCAAAGGAAGAGCAATTATGATAAGTGTTAGAGATGCTCGCCAAGAACTAACTGTGGTTACTAGTATGTTTCCTATCAACAATAAATATGCTTCTGTATTATCTGATACTCGTGTCGATTGAAGATTTATATCCCATAAGTTTGGAGGCATGATTAACCATAAATCATGCAAATTTAATGAAGCTTACATCGTAGTAGTAGCAAACAAACAATGAAAAAGCGCCATATAAATACTCACTAATTACATTCTTATCCTGAATAACCATGTCTTTCACGTCAACCTAATACCTATGACCATTGGAAGTTTCGATGTGATCATCGAAATGGATTTGTTATCATTTTATCAAGCGGAAATCTTATGTTACGAAAAATCCATTCGCCTACCTTTACCCAACAATGAAAATCTCATGATTTACGGAGATAAATCAGGAAAGAATCTAAGAATCATCTCTTGCACGAAGGCAAGAAGGTGTTGCAGAAGAGACACTTCGCTTTCTTGGCCCACGTGGTGGTCCTGGTGGATAGGAAAGACAAGGGTAAGGAAATCAAAGACATACCGCAAGTGTGTGACTACCTGAACGTATTTTCAGAGGATCTGCCTGGAGTACCTCCTCTTCAGACAAGTCGAATTCCGAATCGACCAAATCTTGGGAGCAGCACCAGTTGCAAGATCTCCTTATCCTCTGGCTCCATCGGAAATGAAAGAACTATCCAGTCAGCATTAAGAACTTATTGACCAAGTCTTTATCTAGCAAAGCTTCTCTCCTTGAGGTGCTTCATTATTGTTTTTAAATAGAAGGATGAGTCATTCAAGATATGCATCGGCTGTCGAGAGTTGAACAAACTCGCCATCAAGAACTGATATCCACTCCTAATGATCGATGACCTGTTCAACTAGATACAAGGATACCGTTACTACTCAAAGATCGACCTAAGATCCGGCTATCATCAACTCAGAGTTCATGAATCAGATATTCCAAATACTAAATGCAGGACATGGTATGGTCACAATGAGTTTTTGGTTATGCTATTCGGACTGAGTAGCAATGCCAACCGAAGTACGCTAATATCTAAGTCTTGCAGACTATGACCGTAGATTCCTTGAGAATTTTTCCAAAATAGTCGAGCTTCTTATCGCTCTAACCCAGAAGGACAAGAAGTTTGATTGGAGAAACATTCAATAGTCCGCATTTCGAAAATTGAAGAAATTGTTGTGCATTACACCGATTTTTCCTCCTCTAGAGGGAACAAAAGACTTTGTAGTATTCTGCGATGCCTCTCACCAAGGGTTGGGAAGCATACTGAAGCAAAAGAATAAAATCATTGCATACACATCCATACATCTAAATCCAAACAAGACAAACTAGACTACCCATGACTTAGAGTTAGGAGATGTAGTGTTTGCATTAAAGATTTGGAGACACCACCTCTACGGAACGAAGTGTATCGAATTACTAAATGATTACGAATACAAAATTCATATTCATCTTGATAAAGTAAATGTCGTAGAAGATGCTTTAAGTAGGAAAGAGAGAGCAAAGCCTTTTCGTGTAAATGCTCTAACCCTAACCATCCGCTCGAACCTCACCACCCAAATTTGTGATTCTCAGCTAGAAGCACTTAAACCCGAGAATAATGTAGAAGAAAAATTGTGAGGTATGGACAAACGGGTCAACCTCAAGGAATACGGAACACGATATTTTATGAACAAAATTTGGACTTCAAAGTTTGGTGAAGTCGGGAGTCTAGTTCTAAACGAAGCTCATAAATCGAGATATCCAATGCATCTTGGATCAGATAAGATGTATTTCGATCTCAAGAATATTTATTGGTAACCCAACATAAAGGCAGAGATTGCCATCCATGTCAGTCAATGCTTGACTCTCTTCAAAGTCAAAGCAGAGTACCAAAAGCCATCCGGTCTACTACAATAACCATCGATCTCGGAATAGAAATAAGACTAGATAACCATGGACTTCATGGAGAAGTTTTCAAGAACTTCAAGCGATTGAGACACCCTTTGGTTAGTGGTTGATTGTTTGACCAGGTCCGAATGTTTCCTAGCCATCAAAGAAACTGACAAGATGGAGAAACTCACCAGAATCTACCTTAAGGAAATAGTCATACAGCACGGTGTGCTAATATTTGTTATCTCGAACCGAGATAGTAGATTCATTTCAAAATTTTGGAAGTCACTAAAAAGGTTCCTAGGAACTAAACTCGATACGAGTACTACGTATCATCCATAGAAGGATGACCGGGGAAAAATAAAGATACAAACTTTGGAAGACATGCTCTGTGCTTGGGCATTATACTTCATTAATTAAGAGGATACTCACTCACCACTAGCCGAATTTTCATATAAAATAGTTATCACACTAGCATAAATGCCACTCCATTCGAGTCCTTGTATAGACAGATATGTCGTCCTTCGATATGTTGCGCAGAAGATGGAGATATTGTACATACTAGTACTTGTATCATTCATGAAACAACGGAAAAGATCGTTCAAATAAAGGAACTATTAAATACTACAGGTAGTCGTTAGAAAAGCTATGCTAACATGAGACACAGATCCTTAGGATTCAAAATAAGAGATAGTATCCCACTAAAGGTCGCAATATAGAAAGGTGTCATTAGATTTGGAAAACAAGGTAAACTAAACCCCTGTTACGTCGGACGTTTTGAAATCCTAGAAAGGGTTGGTCTGGTGGCTTACAAACTCAATTTACCTCAAGAACTCAATAAAGTTCACGATACCTTCTGCGTGTGAAACCTTAAAAAGTGTCTCTCCAATGAGAACCATGTTTTTCCTCTCGATGAGATCCAGGTCAACACTAAATTTCACTTCGTGAAGGAACCAATGAAGATCATGGATCGAGAAATCAAAAGCTTCAAACAAAGTTGCGTACCTATAGTAAAGGCCCGATAGAACTCTCGTATAAAGCCGGAATTTACTTCAAAATGCGAGGATCAAATGAAACAAAAGTATCTGCAACTATTCAGCGGTGCTCCCCTCACTAGTGGATTGAAACGACAGTATAATAAAATGATAGTGGAACAAAATATTCTGGAACATAATAATTTCGGGACGAAATTCCCTTGAGGGGGAGGTAATTTGACATCCCAAAATTTAGGTCAAAGACTATGAACGGTCAGGTTCATAGTATGCCTTTTGATAATTTGACTCATTGAGTTTTAGTGCATCTAATGTAAAATAAATGAGTTATTTCAAGTGTTATATAATAAAAGATAGTATCTTACTTCGAAAAACAAACACTCCAGTCTCGTAGTACATGTTTCCATGTTTCCGAAAATACAAAGAACGTCCAAAATGGAGTTCGTATGCAAAAGATACGACTGTTTAAAAAATCCAAAACCAGTAGAATATTGATTTTCTTAAAACCACTAAAACTGTTTCTATTCATTGAGAGACTTGCACACCTCAAAAGGAATTTCCGAAAGCGTTTTTCGACTCAAGCTCCAACCTAATATTTAATTTCATATTTGACATATTTTTATAAAAATATTTATAAAAGTTGAAAAATCAGACGTTTTCAAATTTATAAATCGCGAAACCTGAAAATATTGATTTAGACATAATATCTATTATTGGTAATATATTCCGGAAAAATATAGGAATCCAAACCGATTGTGGTGGATTTTTACAGTGAAAATAGTCCAACACCCAATACTTTCGTGAACGACTATATATATATATATATATATATATATATATATATATATATATATATATATATATATATATATATATATATATATATATATATATATATATACGGGTATAGATATGTGTGTCATGATTAGTGTAAAATGCACGTTCAGTTATCGTGTTTTGTAGTTTAAAAATAAATAATATTTTGAAATATTATATGATATTGAGCGTTGAGTTCTAACAGATAATTTTTATTAGAAATGAAGTAAAACTATGTTTAGAATCACTCAGAAAATATTGGAAGTCTTATGAGAATCCAATCAAAATTCAAATATTGAAATTTAATGAAAATATAAAATTTTAAATAAATAAATTATATTATTGAAAGTTGTAAAGAATCTCGTTAGAAACATTTAGGCAAAAACCTCACTGAAATCTGAGTTATAACGAAGAAGTTATGACTTCTTAAAGTTTCGTGACAGAACCGACACGATGTCATAAGACGTAAAAAGTGAGTTTTCGATGAACTACTTTTTACCCTTTATAATCTATACGAAAGTCGTAGTATTCGTTAAACCGTGAATTTTCATAAAAAGATCGTTCAAATCTGACTTCGTATGAAGAAGTTATGATTTTTCCAAAATTCGGTATAGCAGTAGATAGCTAAAAACTCGAAATAAAGATCGAATGATTTTTAGCCAACACAACCTAAACGAGAATCGAAGTTCTTGTCAATAGCAGTACAACAGTAAAAAGACAGACGAAAACAGACATCGAATGAAGAAGTTTATGAAATTTTAACGGATTTTTCCTATCTCGGCCTGTTAAAAATATAATATTAAAAATAAAGTCAAAATTAGCCGACGGAGTCTAAACGAAAGTTGAAGAGCATAATTTCACCTACGTGTGGTTATAAAGAATGTCAGAAATGGAGCTACTATGCAAAAGATATGAATTTTTGAAGTTTTTAAATAAAAATTTGATACTTATCCAAAGTCGTACGCCCAGTGTACTCGGACTAGGTCAGAAGTCGAAGACGTTCCCCTGCTCCTTCACATACACACATGTATTACGCTTGCATGACACGTCTGAGGCACAAGATCCGATCAGTTGCATTGCCTCGTACATCCAGTGTACTGCGAGGCTCCGGTCTCCTATAAATAGTATGCGAATTCTCCCAGGTTTGTTTGGAAAGTTTACATTTTTTACACTTTTTTCTTCATTCTAAGCTACTTTTAACCCCCGAGGTCCCGATATCATCCCCGACACCCGAAGCAAGTCCCGACGCTCCAAAGTTCTTGAGAAAATCATATTTTCAAGTCGAAATTCTGCCCGCATAAGACCGGTTTTCAACTAAAATCTCGGTTTCGTCACAGAAAGTTATTTTTAGAGTCGAAGTGTTGCCCAAATTATGATTTATTCCTCCAGTTATTTCACGGTGAGTTCAATATATTGGAACAATTGTATGTTATGTGTTATATGTTCAATGTGCTTTCTTGTGTTATTCTGGTTTTATACCTTTGGCTATCTAAACCATGACTAGTATACTAACAGAGTACTAACGGAGCTATACCTTTTACTTGAAGTGAACGGTTAAGCATCACTTGAGTGTTGGTATGTAGCTTTTGACCATGAAGTGACTGATTAAGCATTCCTTTGGCATTCGCAGAAAGCTAGGCAGGGCTGAAAGCCTATAATTTGCTAGCCAAAATGTTTATTCAGAAATTGGTTATTTGTCCATGCCATATGGGCAAACTTCTTATTGATGTATATCAAGTACTGAAATTGTTGTGTCTCATTGATTATAAATCTTTGAATTAGATTATTCGTTGATATGGAAAGCATCTCATATGATACTCATCTACCTTTGTTGTTCTTTGTCCCCGTTTGTTTCTGTCATATTGGTATATATATGGCATAATGTTATATTGTATCTATTATTGAACTCATAAAGCGTCACCGCTTATCCTCTCAGTGTTTAATTATTGCAGGTTATAAACATCCAGTATAGTCATATATTGTTGGAAGATTTAAAATAGTTTATACTATTACTTTTGTACTTGACTTCACGTTTGTATAAAAGCTTTAATATCCTGGGTAGTTATGTAATATACTAAAACTTAGTCGGTTTGTATCCTGATTTTTGTAATCAAATTATCAATGTAAAATGTTAGTTTTTTAAATATGCATGTAGCATGTTTTGGAGTAACTTGGAGTGATAATAATGTTAAGTATGAAAAGGGGTCGTTTCAATTAGGTACATGTGATTGGTTAAATTGTCATAAATATACATTATATGTGTGTGTATATTAAATTTAGCAAACCAATGGATAACGAATTAACAAACTTCTCATTTCCTAACATGACTTCAAATATATATATATATATATATATATATATATATATATATATATATATATATATATATATATATATATATATATATATATATATGTCAAATCTATGACAAATAAATAGAGTATAATTGTTAAGAAATGATTTGTGAAAGTCTTAAATAAATATACGTATACAAATGGAAAACAACCAATAACACATACTAAATCAAACAAATATTCACATCCATACAATATTACTAAACCTAAGAGTTTCTAGTATATCTATTTAAAAATTATACCAATACACACTCCAATACAAAATCAAATACAAAATATCAAATATATATCCAAGTTAAATCAATACAATTAAAGTACACTCAAATAAATTTGAAGATTACTTCACATTTCAATATATCTAAGTTTACACACAAAGGAATTTGAAGATTTCTAATATATCTAAGTTTACACACAAAGGGAATATGTGTTTCCCTTCTTAAACTGTCAAAAATCACCATAGACGAAACATCTAGAGGGTGTTTGGATTATTTTTCAAAATGACTTTTTGAACTTTTAGCTTTTTGAAAAAGTTAAAAGTTTGAAAAGGTGTTTGACAATTCTAAAAGTCCTTTTAGAATGACTTTTTCGCAAGAAGAAAAAAAAGTTATTTTAAGAGGGTGTTTGGCTTAGCTTTTGTGGGGCAAAAGTCTTTTTTTGTAAAAAGACTTTTTACAAAAGTTGTTTTTTAAAAATGTGTTTAGATTAGCTTTTGAAGGGAAAAAATCAAAAGTTAAAGTGTAACGACCCAATTTTCACGACCAAAAATTTTGTTTTAAAACATTACTTTAGAAAATATTAATAACAAAAAACATTGTTTGATCAAACCATAACACAAACTGAACCATGTCTAAAAGCCAATTCATACACCCAATCAAAATATCATAGTACAAATCCCAGTGAAGCTCGTAAATGCGGAAACCGGAGAGTGTGTGTGTGAAATGCTGCTACCGCGCCGGCTCCTTTCCCCTAGCTGAGGAGGTACCTGAAACCAAAACTGAGAACCGTAAGCACAAAGCTTAGTGAGTTCCCCCCATCGTACCACATACCATACAAACACGTAACATACATACTGCCAGGCTATTCTGGGGTGCCTGACTACCCGGTACGGCCGTTCTGGGGTGCCGTCCTACCTGTGTCAAGCCATTCTGGGGTGCTGACTACCCGTGTCAAGCCATTCTGGGGTGCTGACTACCCATCGGTCCTAACAACCGATCCTCGGGGACTAGTCCCCTCTTACTACCTTTACCTCATATAACATAACAAGCCAGCATGCAATCATATCATCACGTACTGTCAGACATATTTGGGGTGTCCGACCTACCCTTCGGTCCTAACAACCGAACTCTACAACTATCACATATATATATCATGCCAGTATACAACATATCAGGTAGTAGCAAACCTAGATGATATCACAAAGACAGTCATCTAACATACAACTCCTACTGGTGGGCCGGCATTGTGGCCGTAGACCCACCGCTACTGGAAGGTAACTCACCTCGAAGTAGCTACTGATCTGATCGGGAACTGACTGCCTACTGGTGCTGCTGCTGCTCCGGAAATCCTCCGGCTGCAATTCCCACAACATACTGAATCAAACACTGCTCACTGACCTTTGGGTAAAATGACCATTTTACCCCTGACCATGCCCTAAGTCAAAGTCAGAGTCAACTTTCAGTTGACCCGACTCGCCGAGTTGGCTTTCCAACTCGCCGAGTCACCACCCAAACGATTGTCCTGGATCTCGTTCCTACTCGTCGAGTTAGGCGACGACTCGACGAGTTCTCCTTCTAAACTGATATTCAAGTCCTTCATCCTACTCGCCGAGTTGTATGAACAACTCGTCGAGTTCATCTTCATCCGAAGAACACTTATGCTGCGACTCGCCGAGTTGTATGAACAACTCGCCGAGTCTGTTCTTGATCTAAGGAGATTGCCTTGAACTCGCCGAGTCAGGGCATTGACTCGCCGAGTTGTATGAACGACTCACTGAGTCACAACCCGTGACTCACTGCTCACTCGACACTACGAAAAGGGGACAAACTCGGAGACTCGCGAACAGAGTCGCCGAGTCACATGAACGACTCGCCGAGTCATTGCCATGCACCCACTAAATACACAGATTTGCTCGATTCCAGTCCATGTCATTCACAGATCTGGACTTCTAGGACACGAATCACACGTAAAGTTTCCAACTTTACGTGTGGATATTCACCAATATGGATTTTAGGGCTCAAAATGCCTCAAAAGGATAGATCTAGGGTGAAAAAGCAACATGGGGCCATAAAGCTAACAGATCTGAGCTCCTGGAGCTCAATTTTTCCTAGATCTAGAGGCCAATCGACTTATTACCAACCCTCAAGCATACACAATCTTGGAAATGGCTCAAAAAGGACTTTTATGGAGCTATAAGCTTAAAAACAGAGGGGAAACAAGCTATACCTTAGGGGAAACGTTGGAATGACACAGAGATGCTTGGCCTCCTTCTCCTCTTCTTGATTCACTCTTCTTTTCCTTCAAAGAATCTTCAATACACCACAAAATACTTCAAACTCACAAGAAAGCAAGACTAGAGAGATATACAGGTCTCTGAGGGTGAATGGGGGTTGGCTTGGGGCAGTTAAGTCGTTTAAATAGGGTGCAAACCCCTGAAACTTAGGGTTTCATTCAACAGCTGTGACTCGCCGAGTCCAGGATATGGACTCGCCGAGTCGCCAACTTAAACTTGTCCCGGGTCTCGCATCCACTCGGCGAGTCGGACCTATGACTCGCCAAGTCCAAGGCTAAAAGAAGGGAAATACTCAATTAAGATTTACGTACCAGGAATCAGGTGCTACAAATCTCCCCCACTTATTTTAGACTTCGTCCTCGAAGTCTACTGCTCGATCCCAAAACAGCTCGGGATAATGCTCCATCATCTCGTCCACCGGCTCCCAAGTCCATTCCGAACCCTTGCGGTGCTGCCATTGCACCTTCACTAATTCCACCCTCTTGTTCCTCAAATCCTTCGACTTCCTGTCAAGGATTACGACTGGGCGCTCAATGTAATTCAGGCTGTCATCAACCTGAATATCCTCCAAAGGCACTACTGCTGAATCGTCCACTAAGCACTTCCGCAACTGAGAAACATGGAAAGTGTTGTGGATCTAGCTGAGCTCGGCTGGCAGATCCAACCTATACGCTACCTTGCCCACCCGAGCTACGACCCTGAACGGTCCAATGAATCGCGGGCCCAACTTGCCCCGCTTCCTGAATCGAATGACGCCTTTCCAAGGCGACACCTTCAGGAGAACCATATCCCCGACTTGGAACTCCAAGTCGGATCGACGCTTGTCGGCATAACTTTTCTGCCGACTCTGAGCAGTCTGAAGCCTGCTCCGGACCTGCTGGATCTTCTCGGTCGTCTTGAGCACCACTTCGGTGCTCCCTATGACCCTCTGGCCAACTTCACCCCAGCATATCGGGGTCCTGCACCTCCGTCCGTACAACATCTCGAAGGGAGGGCGGTCGATACTCACGTGATAGCTGTTGTTGTAGGAGAACTCGGCCAGGGGAAGATAGGTATCCCAGCTACCACTGAAGTCTAGCACGCACGCCCGCAACATATCCTACAGAGTCTGGATGGTCCGCTCGCTCTGACCATCTGTCTGCGGGTGAAAGGCAGTGCTAAAATGCAGACGAGTGCCCAACTCGTCATGGAATCTCTTCCAAAATCTGGAAGTAAAACGCACATCCCTGTCCGAGATCACTGATACTGGCACCCCATGTCGTGCCACAATCTCCCTGATATAGATGTCGGCCAATTTCTCGGCCGATATGCTCTCCTGAATCGGAATAAAGTGAGCACTCTTGGTCAATCTATCCACGATGACCCAAATCGAATCCACTCCACGTGCGGTCCTAGGAAGCTTTGTAATAAAATCCATCGTGATATCTTCCCATTTCCACAGTGGAATATCCAACGGCTGCATCTTGCCATGCGGTCTCTGATGTTCGGCCTTGACCTTCCTGCAGGTCAAACATCGCTCGACGTACCATGCCACATCCCGCTTCATGCAGGGCCATCAATAGTCTAGACGAAGATCCCTATACATCTTCGTTGCCCCGGGATGAATAGAGAATCGGGACTTGTGCGCCTCCTCCATCAAAATCTGGCGCACGCCTTCGTGATACGGCACCCACACCCTACGGTGTAGTGTCAATAGTCCTCGGCTATCATAATCAAAGGAGGAAACCTGACCCACCACGCGCTCGCTCTTCCGATGCTCCTCCTTGATAGCCTCCTGTTGAGCCTCCCGGATCTGCTCCAACAGGGGAGTCACCACGGTCATCCTCATGCAAACGTCCCTGATCAGCTCCGCCTTGCGGCTAAGCGCATCGGCCACCACATTGGCCTTCCCCGGGTGGTAAAGGATCTCACAATCATAATCCTTCACCACGTCCAACCATCGACGCTGCCTCATGTTCAGATTCGGCTGATCCATGAGGTACCTCAAACTCTTATGGTCCGTGTAGATGGTACATCGAACCCCGTAGAGGTAATGCCGCCAAATCTTGAGGGCAAAAACCACCGCCCCCAACTCCAAATCGTGCGTCGGGTAGTTCGCCTCGTGAGGCTTGAGCTGCCTCGAAGCGTAGGTAATCACATGCCACCTCTGCATCAGTACCGCGCCCAACCCAGAAATGGATGCATCACAATAAACCACAAAATCCTCTATGCCCTCTGGCAGGGCTAAGATCGGCGCCTCGCACAATTTCTATCTCAGCGTCTCAAATCCAGCCTGTTGCTCGGGTCCCCACCGGAAGACCACGGCTTTCTTCGTCAGCCGCGTCAGGGGCACGGCTATCTTGGAGAAATCATGGATAAATCTCCGATAGTAGCCTGCCAATCCCAGGAAACTCTGAATCTCAGATGGAGACTTCAGAACCACCCATCTCATCACGGCCTCAACCTTGGCCGGATCGACCAGAATCCCGTTCTGGTTGACGAGGTGTCCAAGAAATTGCACCTCGCGCAACCAAAACTCACACTTGGAGAACTTGGCATACAAGCTCTCCCTCCTCAGGGTCTCCAACACCTCTCTCAGATGCTCCTCATGTTCCTCCCGAGTCTTGGAATAAACCAAGATATCATCGATAAAGACTATCATAGACCGATCCAGCATCGGTCTGCATACGCGGTTCATGAGGTCCATGAACGCGGCAGGAGCATTGGTGAGCCCAAACGGCATCACCACGAACTCATAATGGCCATAGCGCGTCCGAAACGCGGTCTTCTGCATATCCTCCTCCTTGACCCTCATCTGATGATAACCCGAACGCAAATCAATCTTGGAGAACCAAGATGCTCCCTGAAGCTGGTCAAAGAGGTCATCAATCCTCGGAAGCGGGTAACGGTTCTTCACCGTTACCTTGTTCAACTCCCGATAATCTATACACATCCGATGCGACCCGTCCTTCTTCTTCACAAACAGAATCGGGGCTCCCCAGGGTGAACTGCTCGGACGAATAAATCCCTTGTCTAGCAGCTCCTGCAGCTGCGTAGACAACTCCTGCATCTCGGGAGGAGCCAACCGATACGGCACCTTGGCTATCGGAACCGCACCAGGAACAAGGTCAATCCTGAACTCCACCTGTCGCTCCGGAGGTATCCCAGGAAGCTCCTCTGGGAAAACATCTGCAAAGTCTCGGACCACCAGAACCTCGCTCACTGTCGCCTTACCCGCCTCCCGGGTATCCATCACATACGCGACATATCCTGCGCATCCCTGCTGAAGGTAGCGCCTAGCCCTCGCTGCTGAACATACAATGGGTCCACACTGAGGCCTCTCTCCATGAATCACTAACTCTCCCCCCGCTTGGGGTCCTGACCCGCACTAGCTGCTGTGCGCAATCTATCACCGCCCCATTAGGGCTCAGCCAATCCATGCCTATAATCACCTTGTTCCCACGCAACGGAATGGGAACCAAATCTACCAAGTAGCGCTCCTCAAACAAACGCAGCACGCAATCTCGAAATACCATCGATGCTCGCACCGATTGATCATCAGCAATCTCCACCTCCAAAGGGCAATCTAACTCGCCCGATGACTCATGAAACTTCTTGCTAAGCGCAAGGGAAACAAATGATTGGGACGCACCTGAATCAAATAACACCTGAACTGGGAGGCCGTTCACATGGAACGATCCTAATGCATACATATACATACAGAGCACATATCAATAACATAACATCATAAAAATAAGATAGAGGGAAAGAATCATACCCGTCACCACATCAGGTGCGGCGCGTGCCTCCTCGGTAGTCAGCTGAAATGCTCGGCTCCTCACCACTGGAGCCTCTGCCTTGCCCTGTCGGCCATCCGTGATCCGTAGGGTCGCTAGAGCTGGCCCCTTCACCGGCGTTGAGACTGTCAACTGGGGGCAATTGGCCTTCTTGTGGCCCCTCTGGTTGCAGTGGAAACACAGCAACTCTGATGTCTGAATGACTGCTGTCGGAGCAGTCCATCCCTGCTGATGTGCCCAGTCTTGCCGCACTTGTAGCAGCCTGATGATCCCATCCTGCACGACCCCTCGTGCGGCCTGCCGCATTTCCTGCAGCGGCTCGGTCCTGACTAGCCTTTCGGCCTACCTTCTGATCCCTTGGGCTTCTTCCCCGAAGCCCCTCCTGCCTGACCCTCCTCTAATTTCCGTTTCCGGATGTGCTCCAAATCTATCTCCCTCTCCCTTGCCCTGGCAATCATAGAATCCAAGGTAGGGCAAGCCGAAAAGCTAACATGCTCCCGGATGTCAGCTCGTAGCATATCATGATAACGAGTCCTCCTCATGTCCTCGTCACCAGCATACTGGGGCACCAATAAAGCCCTCTCCCGGAACTTGGCGGTGATCTCCGCCACAGTCTCCGTCGTCTGTCTCATGTCTAGAAACTCCCTGGCCAGCTGTTGAAGCTCGACAGTCGGCGCAAACTCTGCCTTGAACCTGGTCACAAAGTCCGACCAGGTCATCGCCTCGATAGCTGAGGCTCCTAACGAGTCACCCACTGACTCCCACCAATCCCGGGCTCGGTCCCGTAAACACCCTGCTGCATACCTCACCTTCGACCCCTCGGGGCAGAAGCTAGTCAACTAGGCAGACTCGATGTCTGCAATCCATCGCCTGGCAGAAATAGGGTCTTATCTTGGCCTTCCTTGGTTCGGGTACAGATCCTCTGCTTTCAGTAGTACGGGCCCATACTACCTTCCACATCTATCCGTACCTTCTTCAAGGAATGCCTCGACTCCACCAGATCCCTTTCACTACTGCTGATCACTGCTATACTCATCCTAGGCTTGCCCTAGGAAAATCTCTAATACCACTCTAACCAGTCCTCAGCTGCTGCAGGCCTCCTTGTAATTCCCATTAGCCATTACCCGAATACCATCACATGTGACGAGGCTCAGATAATCCTTCGAGTACCCGACTTGTCCCTACAACGGTTGGACTCAAACAAGAGCTGCGCAGTAGGATCAAATCCGGCACTCTAAGATTATTCAACCCTGATCACATGTGACGTGACGCATTCGCCTAATGGCTAACACCCATTATTCAGAGTCCCACGTAGCACGAAGCAAGCAACATTCAGATAAGGGTAACAATCTCAATTAACTCTATCTACTTTCAGGAACTGAGCTAGCATTTAGTGCTAAGCTCATACTACCAGGCATAACCTAATCAGGCTATCCTACTTACCGTCTACTCAATATCTAGCATGCAATTCTCACACAACTGAAACACATAAAGCAGGCACATAAGGCATCACTCCTAGATCCTTAGTCCTATTGTAGAATGTTGTTCTACAAAAGCTGATAAACATAACATAAACTTGTATGGGTACTTTGGGGAATACTTACTTGAGCTCGGCCGGTCGCGCACATCACACACTTCGTTCTTTCTCAAAACTCTTTTCTCAATTTTAGAAAACATTTTCTTTTAGAAAATCTTTTAATCCCTCGATTTGAGTTCAGACACCCCCGAGGGTGTGTCCGAATCCCTCAAACCAGGGCTCTGATACCAACTTGTAACGACCCAATTTTCACGACCAAAAATTTTGTTTTAAAACATTACTTTAGAAAATATTAATAACTAAAAACATTGTTTGATCAAAACATAACACAAAGTGAACCATGTCTAAAAGCCAATTCATACACCCAATCAAAATATCAGAGTACAAATCCCAGTGAAGCTCGTAAATACGGAAACCGGAGAGTGTGTGTGTGACATGCTGCTACCGCGCCGGCTCCTTTCCCCTAGCTGAGGAGGTACCTGAAACCAAAACTGAGAACCGTAAGCACAAAGCTTAGTGAGTTCCCCCATCGTACCACATACCATATAGACACGTAACATACATACTGCCAGGCTATTCTGGGGTGCCTGACTACCCGGTACGGCCGTTCTGGGGTGCCGTCCTACCCGTGTCAAGCCATTCTGGGGTGCTGACTACCTGTGTCAAGCCATTCTGGGGTGCTGACTACCCATCGGTCCTAACAACCGATCCTCGGGGACTAGTCCCCTCTTACTACCTTTACCTCATATAACATAACAAGCCAGCATGCAATCATATCATCACGTACTGTCAGACATATTTGGGGTGTCCGACCTACCCTTCGGTCCTAACAACCGAACTCTACAACTATCACATATACATATCATGCCAGCATACAACATATCAGGTAGTAGCAAACCTAGATGATATCACAAAGACAGTCATCTAACATACAACTCCTACTGGTGGGCCGGCATTGTGGCCGTAGACCCACCGCTACTAGAAGGTAACTCACCTCGAAGTAGCTGCTGATCTGATCGGGAACTGACTGCCTACTGCTGCTGCTGCTACTCCGGAAATCCTCCGGCTGCAATTCCTACAACATACTCAATCAAACACTGCTCACTGACCTTTGGGTAAAATGACCATTTTACCCCTGACCATGCCCTAAGTCAAAGTCAGAGTCAACTTTCAGTTGACCCGACTCACCGAGTTGGCTTTCCAACTCGCCGAGTCACCACCCAAACGATTGTCCTGGATCCCGTTCCTACTCGTCGAGTTAGGCGACGACTCGACGAGTTCTCCTTCTAAACTGATATTCAAGTCCTTCATCCTACTCGCCGAGTTGTATGAACAACTCGTCGAGTTCATCTTCATCCGAAGAACACTTATGCTGCGACTCGCCGAGTTGTATGAACAACTCGCCGAGTCTGTTCTTGATCTAAGGAGATTGCCTTGAACTCGCCGAGTCAGGGCGTTGACTCGCAGAGTACCTCCATAGATGAGTTCAGCTTCCGACTCACTGAGTCACACCTCGTGACTCACTGCTCACTCGACACTACGAAAAGGGGACAAACTCGGAGACTCGCGAACAGACTCGCCGAGTCACATGAACGACTCGCCGAGTCGTTGCCATGCACCCACTAAATACACAGATTTGCTCGATTCCAGTCCATGTCATTCACAGATCTGGACTTCTAGGACACGAATCACACGTAAAGTTTCCAACTTTACGTGTGGATATTCACCAATATGGATTTTAGGGCTCAAAATGCCTCAAAAGGGTAGATCTAGGGTGAACAAGCAACATGGGGCCATAAAGCTAACAGATCTGAGCTCCTGGAGCTCAATTTTGCCTAGATCTAGAGTCCAATCGACTTATTACCAACCCTCAAGCATACACAATCTTGGAAATGGCTCAAAAAGGACTTTTATGGAGCTATAAGCTTAAAAACAGAGGGGAAACGAGCTATACCTTAGGGGAAACGTTGGAATAACACAGAGATGCTTGGCCTCCTTCTCCTCTTCTTGATTCACTCTTCTTTTCCTTCAAAGAATCTTCAATACACCACAAAACACTTCAAACTCACAAGAAAGCAAGACTAGAGAGATATACAGGTCTCTGAGGGTGAATGGGGGTTGGCTTGGGGCAGTTAAGTCGTTTAAATAGGGTGCAAACCCCTGAAACTTAGGGTTTCATCCAATAGCTGCGACTCGCCGAGTCCAGGATATGGACTCGCCGAGTCGCCAACTTAAACTTGTCCCGGGTCCCGCATCCACTCGGCGAGTTGGACCTATGATTCGCCGAGTCCAAGGCTAAAAGAAGGGAAATACTCAATTAAGATTTACGTACCAGGAATCAGGTGCTATATAAAGTGTTTGGTTTAACATTTACATGTAAAATGCTTAAAAAGGACATGTTTACATATTTACATTGATTTACTACTTTACATATATTATTTTATACTTAAATTTTTTTTAAACACATATCATAATTTTGTAAATATTTTATTAGAAAATATAAAATATAAAAATCTTTTAAAATATTTCTAATTTTTTGGATAAGACCATGACAATATTAAAATTACTACGTTCATACAAATTGTAAATAATTCATAAGAGAACTTTGTGTATTAGACCATGACAATATTAAAATTACGTTCATACAAATATAAAATATAAATTACGTTCATACAAATTAAAATATTTCTAATTTTTGGATTAGACCATAATATTAAAATTACGTTCATACAAATTCTAAATAATTCATAAAAAATATCATAGATAATATTACATTCATTTTCGCAATGTGATTATATCTTGTGCAATAATATCCCGTATCGCTGCCATATATAAATCATCATCGCTCGTGCGACGTGTACTTGTTCCTTCTTCGTAAACAACACTACCGGTATCACCTCGTACGGGATTGTAGGATTCTTGGTGTGCCCTATTAAACGCTTCATCGGACATACCAAACTTCTAATGTAGTTATGGATCTCCATTGATGCTATCACAATTCTCACTTGGTTCTTGTACTTGTAATTAACATGCATGTCTCTTAATAACACCCACTTAGCTTTCCACACTCCAAAAGTATGTTCAATGATATTTTGCAATGATGAGTGGAGATAGTTAAATTTCTCTTTCGGTCCATAAGGTTCACGAATAGCAGCCGTGTGTCCACGTCGAAAATCTGGTAAATGATAACGAATATTTGTGCCTTTGTATGGAGCAAGATACCCTCTCGTATTTGGATATCCGACATCAACAACGTAATATTAATCTGTAAATAAAACAAACATTTATTATTCGTTTCAAACAAGTAGTAAAAACATAAAACTTGTGTTAAAAAAATACTAACCACCCGTTGGATAAGGAAAATTAAGATATGGTCTCCGTAAGGCTTCATTGAAAATTCTTGTATCATGTGCAGTGCCCTCCCAACCAGCCCAAACAAATGTAAAGCACATGTTAAAATCACAAACAACCATTATATTTTGTGTTGCATATCCCTTTCGATCAATGTACTTCACTTCATCTTTTTGTGGAACCGATGCCCTGATGTGTCTCCCAACTATAGCACCAATGCAATCCTTTAAATTCAAAAATATATCATAAATAAATTATTTGTTAAAGTTTGACTACCAAGAAAATAAACATTGGATAATACCAAGGCTTATTTAATATATATTCGGGAACATCATCATTATAGTTTGCATCTGGCTTGATGATGTCGGCACTCAGTTTTAGCATGGCTTCCAAAACTATATGGAAATGCATGTGAATCGTTTCTCCTGAATGATTAAAAAATTCTTGCACAAATGTATTGCTACACCCATGAGCCGAAGTCATAAAAAATATTCCTACAGACTCCTCAATAGATACTTTTTGTGTTTGTTGTAGCCCGTAATTTGTAGCAAGATCTATGCATAACTGTCTAAAAACCGGTATGTTGAGTCTAAACATCTCATAACAATGTCTAGGATGGCCATTAAGTACTTCAGTAATAAACATGCGCCATGTACAGTCTGAAGTATGACATGGCGTACGTAAGTTACGAGCGAGTATTATCCCTTGCAAAGCAAATCCACATAACATTTCAAATTCTCTATCCTCTTCCATTTCACATTCTTCATTATCATTGGATGAATGAGAATCATCACTATCCATTCTACATAATACAAATAAAAAGATGTCAATCATTAACACATAACATAAAGACAAACAATAACACATAATATAAAATGTCAAATACATAATGTCAAAGTACAACACATAATGTCAAAACATAAAATTTAATGTCAAAGCATAACACATATTGTCAAAGGATAACACATAAATGTCAAAGCATAACACATATTGCTAAATCATTATTTCATAAGTAACTTAAGAAACTCCATCTTGGCTTCATTGGTCGTTGGAAACATAAAAGCTTTACGATTTTGCTTTTTAGTGTAACGCCTGTGTTTCCGGGCTTGCCATTTTTAGCAATGTAATAGTCTAGGTTAACCTCTGTAACCCGTTTTGAAATAATAAGATTGTATTATTTAAGTATTGTGTGTTTTGTGCTTAATTGCTTAATTATGTGGTTTGATTAATTAAGAATAAAAATAAGCGTCAAAATTTAAGTGTAAAATAAACTTAATATCTTTGAATAATGTTGTAGTAGTTGAAACGAGGTTTCCGAATATATATAGAACGCCCAAATCTGACTTCGTATGAGGAAGTTATGATTTATCGAAGTTTCGGCTTAGCGGTGAGCAGCCTGTTTTACTCGATTTGAGATCGAGGGGTTTTTAGCCGAAGCAATCTAAATGAGAATCGAAGATCTCATTGTTGGTATCGAAGCGATAAAAAGTTAGGCGAGAACGGACGTCAAACGAAGAAGTTATGAATTTATAACGAAGTTTTTCTGTCGCGGCCTATTAAAAATAAATAATAAAAATAAAGTCGAAATTAGCCGACGGAGTCTAAACGAAAGTTGTAGAGCGTGGTCTCACTTTCGCGTGGATATAAAGAACGTCGAAAACGGAGTTCGTATGCGAAAGTTATGAATTTCCGAAGTTTATTAAATATTCTGTAATTAAAATTAATCTTTTAATCCGGCATTATCCGAAGACGAGTCACCGGTCCGATCCGACGTACGCCCCGCGTACGCCGAAGAGTGTCGACATTTCGGATGACGCATGCAGTGACGATTTCGGAAGCAGTACGCACTGCGTACTGCAGTACGCCCCGCGTACTCCGAGGCTCCAGCCTCCTATAAATAGGAACCGAAGGCAGCCGAGTCTTTTGCCAATTTCCTCTCTTTTCTCTCCCGTTTTGCATCGTTTTGCGTGCCAGAAATATCCCGAAGCCCTGGTATCATACTCGAGCCCCGAGGCAAGTCCCGAGATCCCGAAGATCCCGAGAAGTGCGGTTCCCGAGCCGAAGCTCTGCCCGCGAGAAGTTCGATTTTTGAAGAGATCTTCCAGATCTGCTGAGGATTACTACTTTTGCAAGTCGTAGTGCTGTCCGATCATCTTCTGATCAAGTGAGTGTGTGGTTACTTTCTTCTAACGCATAATTATGAAGTATTTTATACGGAATACGTATTATGTGTATAATTTTGTGGTTATGTGTGTGAATGTGTATTCACTTTCTTCTAACTCATAGATATGATTTATTCTCTATGAGATATGTGTTATGTGTCTGTGTGCCTCATCTGTTATGTAAATATGTGTTGATTAAAGCATGTTATACAGGTTTTTAAACTATGTATACAAAATGTATATTTTATCTACTAATATGTTGGGTAGAACATGGGTAGATAGTTGGTGTGTAATAAACAGATGAGAGGCCTCGTTGTTGTTTGATTTAGTCATCTAGCGGAGTTTAGATGACGACCACATACTTTTCTAGATAGTCTTGTGGAAACATTAACAGGTTCGCCACCTGTAGGTGTTAATGAACTTGGGTGTTCATTCGCTGTACTCCATCCCCCTCATGGTTGCCTTATTTGACTTATATTGCTGAGGTACCCCCGAAGCATGTGTTGTCGCCCCGATGAAATATTCTTAGACTAGGTCCCTTATGTTAGTTGTTTTAGGGACATAAAGTGAGAATAACGGGAATGTGTAATTGGGTTATTGTTGGTTGGTGAAAATTAAATATGATTATTTATTGTGGGTTGAAAACCCTATATGCTCACCAGGCTCCCAAGCCTGACCCACTCAGTTTTAATTGTATTACAGGAAGTGGCGCAAGGGCATGAGATGGATGAACCATCAGTTGTTTTGATTACAAGTCTGTATATGTATATATTTGTTGAATGACTTGTAATGTATTCGTTTATGCTTATTGGTCTGTATCGGAACATGACACCCCGAGTTTTGATTATAATGAAAATACATTTCTTTTATGAAATGTTTTGGTAAACATTGTTTTATCATGTTTTGTTTTTGGGAACAAATTCCGCAACCCTTTCAAATCAAAAGGATTTACTCTGAAAATATTTTTAAAGCATAAATGAAAAACGGTCTTTTCTGGCCGAGATTTTGGGGATGTCACAGTTGGTATCAGAGCATTAGTTTAAGCGAACTAGGAAATTGTAGGATTTCTAGACTTAAACTTAGAATGCTAAGTGAAGTTTTAAGATGTGTGTCTGTTATGTTTTAGACACGAGCACTGGTTTATTTTAGGAAAGTTGCCTAAAATGCTTTTATGTGCTAAATGTTATATGTTGCCATATATGATATTATTTGTTTGGATCTATGGCCTGTTGCCGACCGGATCTAGAAACCTTATGTGTGTAGGATTCTAAGCGTACGTCTACGGTATTAGAACTAGCATGTAAACGTTTCGGTGTGATAAGGAAGATTTAAATGTCTACCATAATTGAGGATCTAATTTCACCTTATTCGGTGTGTAGATCAAAATGGTGAGAACAAGAAGTGGAGTTGGAAATGCTGACGAAAACAGGAATCAACCACCAGTGATTGAACAAGTACTTGTCGTAGCAGCAGCACCTGAGCCAATAACCATGGCTGGTGTGCAAATGATGATTCAGACGATGTTGGATCGTCAGTTGGATGAAACTAGACGGTTGCTTCAGCAGCATCGTGAAAAACTGTCAATTCGTGTGGAGGAGCCTGAATTAAATGAAGGGCACTCGGAAGGTGGAAACTTCAGTGGGTCTATTGGTCAAGCCAACCCATCGATAGTTAGGCAAGATAACGATGATGGAAGGAATGATGGAATGGGATGCAAGTACAAGGACTTTTTGACTTGCAAACCATCGACCTTTAATGGAAAGGAGGATCCGATTGGGGTTATGGATTGGATCTCCGAAATGGAGTTAGCCTTTATGACTTGTGGCTGCAGAGGCAAGTTGCAGACTATCTATGCCGTGCGACAATTCCGAGGTGGAGCCGTTCGTTGGTGGAACACTCTAGGGAAGACGTTGAGCCCTAATGAGCCAATGCAATTGTCATGGGCAGAGTTCTTGGTGCAGTTCAAGCGCAAGTTCTGCTCGGCTCAAAATTTGTTGGAGTTGGAGAACAAGTTCCTAACATTGACGAAAGGCAGCATGTCAGTTGATGACTACACCAATAGCTTCGCCGATAAGATGGAGTTTGCCTTGCGTATCGTCCCATACGAGTTAACAAAGGTGGACCGGTATACGAAGGGACTCCCATGGGAGTACGAGGTGCCAGTACGTCAGGCACTTACTCTAGAGGCAGCTATCTGGGCTGCCAAGTCTGTGGAGAACATCATCAAGGGGAGAACCACCGACAAGGTTGAGGTTGGTGAGAAAAGGAAGTTTGAGGGAACATCTGGTTCCGGTAAAAGAAACAAATTTTCGAAATCTGATTCGAAAAAGTTTGGAGGAAAAGGAGGCGAAGCGAAGTGGTGTGATAAGTGTAAGAAAAAACACTTTGGGAAATGTAGCGAGGATGTGACCTGCTACAAGTGTGGGAAGGTTGGACATTTTGCCAATGAATGTCCGAACAACAAAAGGATGTGTTTTGGTTGCAATGAAGAGGGGCATATTTTGAAAGACTGTCCGAAGAAGAAGGAGGCAGCTAGGCCTAACATTCCACCAAAGTCGAAGGCGAGAGCCTTCCAGATGACACTTGAGGCTGCGAAAGATGAAACTAATGTCGCTTCAGGTACCTTTCTCGTAAATGAATTACCTGCTCAAATTTTGTTTGATTCTGGAGCCAACTACTCCTTTATTTCGCATGACTTTGGTAGAAAGCTAGCTTTGCCTATTGATAGACTAGATGATGCTTTATTAGTCGAAGTAGCTAGTGGCAAGTTTGTACCTGTTAGCCATCGTATGAAAAACATCTTAATTGATCTTAATGGGAATAAGTTCCACGAGGAATTATTGCCTATCGAGTTGAATGGTTTCGACATCGTGTTGGGAATGGATTGGCTTAGCGCCAATGATGCCGAAATTTTATGCAAGAAGAAGATAGTTAAAGTAAACCCGCCTGATAAAGATTCGTTTATGGTGTATGGGGACAAACGCAGAGTGAATTCTGGAATCATTTCTCTAATGAAAGCCAGAAAGTGTTTGACCAAGGGATGTACATCATATTTAGCATTCGTGATTGATGCTAAGAAAGAAAAGAAGTTGATGCAGAGCATTCCAGTGGTGTGTGATTATCCGGAAGTATTTCCCAAAGATCTTCCTGGATTACCACCTGATAGACAAGTGGAGTTCAGAATAGACTTGTTACCAAGGACCACGCCAATAGCAAAAGCACCTTATCGATTAGCACCAACGAAGATGAAGGAGCTGATGATGCAACTTCAGGAATTATTGGACAAAGGTTTCATTAGACCTAGTTCATCACCCTGGGGAGCTCCGGTGTTGTTCATGAAGAAGAAATATGGAAGTATTAGAATGTGTATCGATTACAGAGAGCTGAATAAGGCAACAATAAAGAATAGATATCCGTTGCCGAGGATTGATGACCTATTTGATCAATTGCAAGGTTCGAGCTATTTCTCGAAGATCGATCTAAGGTCAGGATATCATCAGCTGAAAGTAAGAGAGCAAGATATCGAGAAGACTGCATTCAGAACTAAATATGGACACTACGATTTCTTGGTTATGTCGTTTGGACTAACCAATGCTCCTGCAGCGTTCATGGATTTGATGAATAGGGTTTGTAACCCGTTCCTTGATAAATCTGTGATAGTGTTCATAGACGACATTCTGATTTACTCGAAAAGCCAGGAGGAGCATGGCAGACACTTGTGAGGAGTGTTAGAAGTTTTGAAGCAGGAGAAGTTGTATGCAAAGTTCTCCAAATGTGATTTTTGGATTCGTGAAGTCCAATTCTTGGGTCACGTGGTCAACCAAGAAGGGATAATGGTTGATCCAGCTAAGATTGAAGCTGTGATGAAGTCGGAACAACCGAAAAGTCCCACGGAGATTCGAAGCTTTTTAGGATTAGCCGGATATTATCGAAGGTTTATCCAAGGCTTTTCTTCGAATGCTAGTCCATTAACAGCTTTGACCCACAAAGGAGCTACTTATGCTTGGAGTGATAAGCATAAAGAAGCATTCGAGAAGTTAAAGAAGAAGCTATGCGAGACACCGATACTTTCTTTACCCGATGGAGTTGAAGACTTCGCTATTTATAGCGATGCGTCTAGGGTTGGATTGGGTTGTGTTTTGACCCAAAGAGAAAATGTGATAGCATATGCGTCTCGACAGCTGAAAGAGCATGAAAAGAATTACCCGACTCATGATTTGGAGTTGGCAGCGGTAGTTTTCGCTCTGAAAATATGGAGGCATTACCTCTATGGCACGAAGTGCAAACTTTTCACTGATCATAAGAGTCTTCAATATCTCTTTAATCAGAATGTGTAATTGGGTTATTGTTGGTTGGTGAAAATTAAATATGATTATTTATTGTGGGTTGAAAACCCTATATGCTCACCAGGCTCCCAAGCCTGACCCACTCAGTTTTAATTATATTACAGGAAGTGGCGCAAGGGCATGAGATGGATGAACCATCAGTTGTTTTGATTACAAGTCTGTATATGTATATATTTGTTGAATGACTTGTAATGTATTCGTTTATGCTTATTGGTCTGTATCGGAACATGACACCCCGAGTTTTGATTATAATGAAAATACATTTCTTTTATGAAAATGCTTTGGTAAACATTGTTTTATCATGTTTTGTTTTTGGGAACAAATTTCGCAACCCTTTCAAATCAAAAGGATTTACTCTGAAAATATTTTTAAAGCATAAATGAAAAACGGTTTTTTCTGGCCGAGATTTTGAGGATGTCACATTTAGTGAAGACAAGCAATGCTTGTGAAAATTCGTTGGACCCTTCACGAAAATCGGGGCATTTGATGACAATGGCGATGCAATCTGCTATTGTTGGGGACGGATTATTTCATGGATAAGTTTGTGTGCTTTTTGATGATATGACATCCAATAAAGCATCAACTTTTTCTTCATAAATTGAACTTTTACTCTTGGTTGGACGGTTATTGGAAACAGACTTAGACCTCTTCCTTTTACTTGAACTACTTTCATAGAGACTAGTAAAAAGAGGCTCATCATCATCTAAATTGATTTCATCACTATCTCATTTACCCTCCATATTTTCTTCATTTGGATTTCTATTGTTTTAAAATTGTAATGGAGTCATAGTCTGATCTCCAACTGCAATAGAATCCCGAAACAAAGTAGCATATTTCTCATCAAATATTCTCAAATCTGTATTCCTAAATTTGGCATAATCTTTATTATCCTGCAAGACAAAAAGATATTGTAAATCAAATATGTTCAATCTATATGCAATCATAACTTAAAATAATTAAAAAGAATAGTAATCATACATTTATTTTCTCCTCCCAACACTCATAGGACGCATCTACTAGGCTTCTCGTCCCACCGAGTCCGGTTTCAAGCCTCATTAAGCGGTCATAAAGCTTCCACTCTTTTTTCATGTTCTCCCATTTGTTTGTTAGTTGTTTTTTTCAAGACTGTAACCTGTTTTCTCCTTAATGCATTTTTGTATATTTTCCCACCCAACTTTATCAAAGGAGGTAGTGGGTTTATGGCCTTTTTTTTGTTCAATCAAGCACGAATCAACAAACACCATGAAGCTACGATTATCCCACCCAAATTTTGGTTTTTTTCATTTTTAAAGATGTTTCACAATCAACAATTATAGTGTTATTTTCATCCATTATCTGTGAATTGCATATAGTATCAACATTTAAGCAACAAACCAATTTCATTAACCTTCCTAAATGATTTCATTAACTTATCAAAATTCTAATCGAAACAAAAAAAATAGAGTATCACAGCATATCATCAAGTTCACAGAATTGTTAATTCATATTTCATCAAGTTCACATATTGTTAATTCACAGCATATCATCAACTTCATATTTCATCAATTTCACTAATTGTTAATTCATATTTCATTAAGTTCACAGAATAATCACTATTTCACAGCATATTAATTTCAGAATTCAGAAGGAACATCACTATTAGAGATGCTAGAAAATCAGAAACAGACAGGAATATCAATTTCAGCATATCAATTTCAGAAAATCGGGAAATATTTCATCAATTTCACAGCATATCTTTGCTAAAATCGGAAATAGACAAGAGATTGGAAATCGACTGGAAAAAAAACAAACCTGATCGGAGATGGAGAAAGGCTGGTTTTGAAGGTCGCCTGTGTCGTCGGGGCTGTAGGTCGTCGGTGTTGTAGGGCGCCGGTGTCGTCGGTTGATGTTGCAGGTCGAGATGCGATGCGAGAGAGAAGAGTGGGTGAGCGGAGAGAACGAGAATGAGGGAATCGCTAATCTGTAAATGAATTAGTTAAGGTAGATGATGGGTATATTGGTAATTTAATATTTTGAGTTGGTGAAAAGTTGGAAAAAATCAGGTAATCGTGACTTTTCAAAAAGACTCAAATTACTCTATTGGAAAAGTCATTTTCACTTTACAAAACATTTTTTTGACTTTTTCTAAAAATAAAGTCAAAATTCATTTTAAAAATTAAA
The DNA here is from genome assembly GCF_002870075.4 of Lactuca sativa. Taxonomy (NCBI): domain Eukaryota; kingdom Viridiplantae; phylum Streptophyta; class Magnoliopsida; order Asterales; family Asteraceae; genus Lactuca; species Lactuca sativa. The sequence continues at coordinate 175,574,788 of NC_056629.2, forward strand.
TCAAAAAACCTCTAAAACCCAAAAATTATGACTTTTTGTGACTTTCGGTTTTTTTAGCCTTTGCTACCCAAACACATTTCAAAATCTTCTTTTGTAAAAAGCTATAAGACAAAAAAAATCTTTTTGTTGAAAAAGACTTTTTAGTCTAAAAACCAATCCCGAACAACCCGTAATCCTTCACTCTTCTCCTTCGATCTAGTCAAGAACATGGTCTTGTTCTTGACAAATCAGTCGAGCCAATGGGACATCAAAACTTCATTGCTTCCCCTTCATTTTCCCTGTCAAAACACCAAAGCTCAAACACCCATGGATTTTTGTCAAAAATCAAACCCATATCCCCTTCATTATCATCGATTTTCCAGGAAAACCCAAACACCCCAATGATTTCTATCAAACACCAAAAAAAAAAAAAAAAAAAAAAAAAAAAAAAACTGTTGATGATCGACGACCAATAAACCACCGAACCATTGCTCCTACTCCCAGTTCGCAGTGGGTATCAACTATCGATTCGCCTCTTGATTGGCGACTGTTAACACGCTCTGCGGCCAGCCAAAGACCGGAGACCCTCGCTTCTTTCTCTGCCGTTTCGGATCGAACCTAGACCTCCGAAGGTCTCGCCTTTGCTGCGTCACCCTGAAATCACATCCGTTTCGCTGTTTCTTCCAACCTGCATCGCTTCGCTCGCGTCGCCTAGGAAACAAACCTCCCTTCCCCCTTCGCACATCTCCATCGGGGCAGGAAGAAGCTTCGTTGCTTCCTCCCTTCATCCATTCGGTCTCGTCGACCTCCCCCTGCCGCCACTTCGCTTAACCGTCATCACCACCGCTGGCTGTCACTGTGAGTAGTCGACCATCGCCACCTTGAAAAATTCCATTCCCGTTCCTTCGTTAATTATCAGTCGAACATGAGACCTGGAAGTGGGTCTCGACGTTCCTCTTCACGATCTGGAAAATTAAACACCCGATCTGGAATTTGAACAGGCAACAAACTTGTATTTATTTTAATTAAAACACACCCCAAACTTTACTGATATTGCCCATCAGCCCCCATCTTCCAAACTTGAATTAAAAATAAACATAATGGCCCCTCTATGGACAATCGTCCTCAAAACTAATCTCTTTCTCAAACTTGGGTTTAAAATGTTCACTTCAGCCCCCTGTTTCGGAAATGGATTGCCATATCAGTCCCTTGGGGATGATTTTAACAAAATCAAACCCTAGCATTTATATATTTTAACAAAGGCCACCCTATACTAAATAACTTATACGAAAACTAACCTTTGGTTTATTAGATAATATAAATAGGCCTGGTGATTCGTTTTCAACGCAAGGAACAGTTAATTTTGCGATTTCTCGCATCGCACTTCACCAAAACAAATCTAATCCGCGTTCACGCATCGAGGGTGAGTTCTTACGACCCCTTTTTAAAATTTTAATTATTTCGGGGGGGGGGGGGGGGGGGGGGGGGAATACATGTGCCTAAATATTTTTTTATACAAATCATTAAACCTAGTTTATAAAAATATTATTATTTAACAATTTACCATATTGTTATGAATAAACTAGTATAAATTTTTCGTATACGTATTATGGTTATTTTATCGTGAAATAACTTGTTCACACAACAAATACGACATGATATAAATATATGATTTTTATGTGACATTGTATATTATAACAAGCATGTTATAAAACTTTCTAGTATTTCAAGGATTCAAACTATTACTATGCATGTTTGTTTATATGCTTAAGTACGCAACATTTATACACGTACATATGTTCATTAATTTGAAACATTCATTTTATAAAAGCTAGCATATTACACTTTTACACATGTCAAACATACTCGACTTTTATAAATCTTATATAAACAATATTCATTATGCCTCGTGACTTAATCGCAATTAAGTTAGGGTTGAGAGCTATTCACAAAGTTTTTAGTTAAGGGATTTTTTATGAGACGTTATTCATTAGATGAGTTTAAATACTTAGCATACCCACACTATTGTAACCGTTAATCTTCAAAGCGAGATACATATGTATAAATCTATAACGGGTTGACATCTCACCTGCGCTTACTAGCGACAACCCTTGACTGATCAATCGAAGCGGGTGATAGGTGTCTATAATTTTTATTACAATGTCTAATGAAGCGTTGTAGGGGGTACCTTCAGTCACATAGCTTAGTTATATATGACTCACTAAAAACGTTAACCAAAATCTCTTGCTCTCTCTCTCTCACTACAACAATGGGCTTGGTTGCTTTCAAAACTATTTTTAAGAATGGAATTACTTATTGAATAGTACAATTTGGTTTTCAAGGATACTCAAAGATTCTTTATAAACACGGTTTTTAAGTCTGGATTTACTTATACAAAGATACATTTTGGCTTTTAAAGACTCATTGTAAATACTATTTCAACTACTGTTATTCATACAAAGATAATAGTTTTAGACTTTTTAAAAGTATTACTGCTGTTAACAGAAAACCCGTAACGCTCACCAACCTCGTGTTGACTCTCAAAACTACATGTATTCTCAGGAAATCACTAAACAGATATTCAAGATGGATTGGATTACAGGTGACCTAGTTTACTTGTTGTAGTATTCTATGCCTATCTGTTAAGGAAATTCATGTATCATTATTATTTGTAAAAACCTTATATTCAAACATCAAGATGGAACACGAATGCTATATTGTTCATTGTTATTCTTGTGCCATATATTCAGTTTACCTGTGATCCACGAACTTAGTCGCATATCACGGCGTGTTCCACCGCCTCGGTCGGGGGTGTGACAAGAGATGCAGGAGTTATATACATAGTTGCAGGAGTTGTTAGACAAAGGGTTCATTAGGCCTAGTAGCTCGCCATGGGGAGCATCGATTTTGTTTGTGAAGAAGAAGGATGGGTCACATCAGACGTGTATCGACTACCAGGAGCTGAATAAGCTAACGATGAAGAACCGTTATCCACTCCCCAGGTTTGACGATTTATTTGACGAACTTCAGAGTGCATCTTGTTTTTCCAAAGGTTTATTTGCATTCGGGTTATCATCAGATGAGGTTCAAAGAGGAGGATACGCAAAAGACAGCCTTGCAGACTCATTATAGTCATTACGAGTTAGTGATGATGCCCTTCGGGGTCACCAATGCTCCAATCACATTCATGGACCTCATGAATCGTGTATACAGACCCATGTTGGATCGGTCTATGATTGTGTTTATTGATGTCATCCTGATCTACTATAAGATGTAGGAGCTGCATGAGGAGCATCTGAGGGAGATATTGGAGATCTAGGGGAGAGAGAGAGACTGTATGCGAAGTTCTCTAAGTGTGAGATCTAGGTGTGCGAGGTGCAGTTTCTGAGGCACCTTGTCAATCAGAACGGTATTCTGGTTGATTTGACCAAGGTCGAGGCAGTGATGAGATGGTAGGTTCCGAAGTCTCCATTTGAGATTTAGAGTTTCCTTGGTTTAGCAGGTTACTATTAGAGATTTATTCAGGATTTCTCCAAGATAGCAGTTTCTTTGACTCGGTTGACGAAGAAGACTGTCACGTTTCGTTGGGGGCCTGAGCAGCAAGCATCTTTTGAGAAATTGATGTAAAATTGTGTGAGACGCCGATTTTGACCCTGTCAGAGGGTTTGATGATTTTGTGATTTATTATGATGCGTCGATCATAGGTTTGGTGCATTTCTGATGTAGAGGGGTTGCATTATCACTTACGCTTCAAAGCAATTGAAGCCTCATGAGGCGAACTATCCTACACATTGGAGTAGGGGGTTGTTTTGTTCGCCCTCAAGCTTTGGCGGTATTACCTCTATAAAGTTCATTGTACTATCTACACGGATCACAAGAGCTTGAGGAATTTGATGGATCAGCCGAATTTGAACATGAGACATCATACATGGTTAAATGTGGTGAAGGATTATGATTGTGAGATACTTTACCATTCGGGGAAGGCCAACGTGGTGGCCGATGCTCTCAGCCGCAAAACAGTCGTGGCTCCGATCCAAGATATATGTTTGAGGATGATGGTGATTACTCTATTTTTAGCGCAGATCTGAGAGGCTCAGATTGAGTTTATGAAGGAAGAGCACCGGAAGAGTGAGCGCATTGTGGGTCAAGTGGTTTCCTTCGTTATGATAACCGGGGGTTATGACCCTTCATCGGAGGGTGTGGTTTCCATACTAGGGTGGTGCATGATAGGTTTTGATGGAAGAAGTGCAAAAGTCGAGATTCTGTATCATCCCAGAGCGAGAAAATTATATAGAGATCCTTGTCCCGATTATTGATGGCAATGTATGAAGTAGGATGTGGCATGGTATGTGGAGAGGTTTTTGACTTGCAGGAAAGTCAAGACCGAACATCAGCAACCTCACGGCAAGCTGCAGTCGTTGGACATTCACGCTTGGAAATATGAATATATTACTATGGAGTTCATCATGAAGCTGGCATAGATTGCGCGCAGAGTGGATTCGATATGGGTCATCGTGGATCGATTCACCAAGAGCACGAATTTCATTCCAATCCAAGAGAGTATCTCTGTGTAGAAGTTGACTGAAATATACATCAGGGAGCTTGTGGCACAACATGGGGTGTTGGTTCAGTGGTTTCAAACAGGGATGTCCGGTTTACTTCCAGGTTTTGGAAGAAGTTTCACGAGGAGTTGGGTACTCGACTGCATGTCAGCACATCTTTCCACCCGCATACTGATGGCCAGTGTGAGCGGATTATCCAGACCCTGGAGGATATTCTTCGGGCATGTGTATTGGATTTCAGTAGGAGTTAGGATATGTATATGCCTTTGGCAGAGTTTTCATATAACAACAGTTATCACGCTAGCATCGATCAACCTCCTTGTAAGATGCTCTATGGGAGGAAGTGCGGCACCCCGATAAGTTGGGGTGAGGTCGGTCAGCAAGTTATGTGGATTACTGAAGTGGTACTTAAGACTACCGAGTTGATTTAGCAAGTTGGGGTAGGCTTCAGATAGAACAGAGTCGACAGAAGAGATATACCGATAAGCACCGACCAAATTTAGATTTCCAGGTTGGGGATATGGTTCTCCTGAAGGTGTCACCTTGGAAAGGCGTCATCCGATTCAGGAAGAAAGGCAAGTTGGGTCCCAGATACATCGGTCCTTTAAGGGTTTTGGCATGGGTGGGCCGGGTTGCTTATCGCTTGGATCCTCCTGAGGAACTTAGACAGATCGATAACACATTTCACGTCTCTCAGCTGCAAAAATGTTTGGTTGATGGTTCTGCGGTGTTTCCATTGGAGGATATTTAGGTAGATGATTGCCTAAATTATATTGAGAGACTAATTTCCATCCTTGACAAGATGACGAAAACATTTATGCAGTGGCAGCACTAAAAGGGGTATGAATGGACATGGGATCCTAAGGACAAGATGAGGGAGCATTACCCAGAATTATTTGTAGCATCAGACTTTATGGATGAAGTCTAATTCTAATGGGGGAGAATTGTAACACCAGATTCAAGGTACTTTTCATTTTGACCCTTGGTATGTAAATATTTTATAGATTTTGTCCCTATGTTCGGAATCTTGGAGTACACGGGGCCTATGCACCAAAGGGACAAACCCTAAATTTTAGGGTTTGGACCCTATTTAAACAACATTATGTCCTATAAACATCTCATTTCTCAGTCTCTATTTCCCTTTGAGTCCCATTTCGAAACCCTAGCCCCTCTTAAAGAGATTTGATCCTCTTGTGTGTATTTTTAGTGTGTGTTGGTGAGATTTGAGGAAGAAGAGCTTGGAAGAAGGAGCTTTGATCAAATGAGAACTTGTAGATCCAGACTTCACACATCATTTCCATCTTCATTGAGGTATAAAGCTTGAAACTTTCTCCTTGTATGCTTAGATCTAGTCTTTATGAAGTTTTGGTCCCTTTTTTGTCCTATGGTGAGATCTAGTGGATTTCTTCCACGCTAGAAGTTGGGAGTTGCTTCTCTTGATGTTTCTGAGGTCCCTAGTCCATAAAGTTAGCATCTTGATGGTTGTGAATCAACCATGCATGTTTATAGGTCCATTTGGTGAAAGTAGAATTCTAAAGTAAGGTTTGGGTTCTTTTGGTCCATGCAAAGGCTCCAAGTTCACGACTTTACGGATTAACACGTTCCTATAGACTTGGATCTGGATTTGGATGTTCGAATGCAAGTATTAAGCACTTAAGGAAAAAGTTATTAATAAGCGCGTATGCTAGGCGTACACAGCAGTATGCTGTGCGTACGTGCCTGTGTTCGTGATCATGCATTCAACCTAGTACGTAGTGCGTACATCTGGTACGTGCAACATACTAGGCTTGGACTTGGGATTTTGCGAATTCCGGCCACATTTGGACTAATAGGGTTTTAGACCTTGTTGGGACATTAACCTTTCTAACTTTGGGCTATTGATAGGCTTTGGGCCTCCTTAGATTCGGGCCCATATTGGGTTTTAGGTATCATTTAGGGAGTTGGGCAGTATTGGGCTTTTTGGTGTCATTGGGTTGAGCCTCAAATATTGGTCCAAGTAGGAAGGGGTAAAACGGTCTTTCACCATAGGAGTTGGACAAATGAAATAGATTCCTATTTATGGTTTATCGCCCAATTATTAATTGGGGGGTTTTATTAATTATTTAGTGTGGGGACAATCCGGATCAACAGTCCAAGCATTTGTTTGATTTTGGCATTTTGAGGCGAGTCTCCTTACAATGCTTGGCGACCCGAAGACACCAATGTCGGCCCATGACTTATTATGATTAGGATGCTAGTTTTTTGTGTGACTCTTGCATGTGTAGTATGTGATATGTATACCGGGTGGGGTCCGATGCCAGACAGGGCCTGATGATTGTATTGTATTCTATTGTCTTAGGTGTTGTTTGTTTTTTGTAAAAAAAACCTCTACAGACCTCTTAATGTTGCACAGCGCAACACATGCGCAACACTTTTCCTCTCACAGTAGTTTGTTTTTTAGAATTCTTTGGCGTAAAAAACCTTTGTGCGTGTTTTATTTGGGGGAACACTTGTATTCCCTCTTCCAACCTCTTCTTCTTTTTTTCTTACTGAAATCTTGATGAATCTTGATGATACGTTGTTGAATTCTTGTTTCACCTTCTTTTTTTTGTTTTTTTTGTTCATTCTTACTGAATTATTTTTTTTAGTTTTTTTATATTGAATAATGATAATTTCTTGCTAAAATATCATTATTCTTTTTGCTGAAATATCATTTTTTTTGTTCAAATATCATTATTTTTTACTAAAATATCATAAATTCTTGCTGAAATGTCATATATTATTAAATTTTCGGTATTAAAAAACTATTTTTGGTATATAAAATCAGTTAATCGTAATTCTTTAATATCTGTAGCAGCATGTAGATGTTAAAAAAACAAACACGGTTCTTATTACAATATGCAGCCATTTGGTCCACCTCTTTTTCTGCAGAGGGTCGCAGAGGTGGTCCGCAAACTTTCATGAATTTTTGCTTAAAAAAACAAACAACGCCATAGTGATTCTTGCATATGTTTTATGTGTTTATATGAATGTCGGGTGGGGCCCAATGCTAGACGGGCCAGATAACGGTGATGAGGCAGGGCACATCCCATGCTATTGACAGATTTGTTCCGAGTAAGGCTCAATGTCGGGCGGGGCCCGATGGTTGTTGGGCATGGCCCATTGTGTGTTTGATATGTATGATATGAGGTATTTTGGGGAACTCACTAAGCTTCGTGATTACAGTTTTCAGTTTATGTTTCAGGTACTTCCAGATTGAAGGGGAAGGGCTCGGCATGATCGCATTGCACACACCACGTTGTTACATATTTTTTTGACTTGATGTACTTAGATGATTATTGATATACTTTGATTTTCGTTTAAGGTTTTATGAACAAGTTTTGGATGATGGTTTATTATTATAAAAATGAAAATTTTGGTCTTAACTTTTGGGACGTCTCATGGAGGCCGATGAGGGAAGGGGTCTTGAAGAGATAATGAGACTTAAATAGTGCTCAAATCCTAAAAATTAGGGTTTGGGTTTTTACCACGTATGCCCAATGTACCAAAGGGTACGCCCAATGTATGCACAATCCACATGTTTTCACTTATGGAGCCATGGGACCATTTTTTTCAATTAAATTTCACACTTAGGGTCAAAAATGAAAATTATCTAGATAATGAATGTTACAATTCTCCCCTACTTGAATCAAACTTCATCCTTAAAGTACGATGCTGCAAATAACTCAGGTTAGTGCTCTCGCAGCTTTGCATCGGGTTCCCAAGTCGATTCAGAACCCTTCCAATATTGCCAATGGACTTTGACCAAAGGGAACAACTTGTTGCGCAAGACCTTTATCTTCCTATCCAAAATCGCCACCAACCTCTCAATATAGTTCAGGCGATCATCGACCTGAATATCATCTAAAGGAACCACAGGTGAATCATCAGCTACACACTTTCGTGGCTGAGAAATGTGAAAGGTGTTGTGAATCTGACTGAGCTCCTTAGACAGATCCAGTCAATAGGCTACCTTGCCAGCCCTGGCAATCACTCGAAATGGACCAATATATCGGAACCCCAACTTGCTCCTCTTCATGAAGCGTATTACACACTTCCAGGGTGCTACCTTTAGTAAAACCATATCACCGACCTAGAACTCCAGCTCAAATCGATGCTAGTTGGCATAACTCTTCTGCCGACTCTGAGCTATCTGCAACCTCTGCCTGATCTGTTGAATAAGCTCTGACGTCTGAGGAACTACCTTAGTCTTTCCCATGACCCTATGATCGACCTCCCCCCAACAGATTGGGGTACGACACTTCCTCCCATAGAGAAGCTCAAATGGTGGCACACTGATATTAGAGTGGTAGTTATTATTGTAAGAAAACTCAACCAGAGGAAGATAGGAATCCCAACTCTCGCCGAAATTTATCACACAGGCACGCAACATATGCTCGAGTTTCTAGATGGTCCTCTCCCTTGGAGATAAGTTGTGCTAAAGTGAAACCTCGTACCCAGTTCCTCATGGAACCTCTACCAAAATCGAGAAGTGAACCGTACATCTCAATCAGATACGATGGAAACAATAACACCATACCGATCAACAATATCGCGTACATAAATATCGGTAAATTTCGCGACTGAAGAGCTCTCTTGGATAACTAGAAAGCGGGTACTCTTGTCAGGCGATCCACTAAAGCCTAAATCGCATAAAACCCCTTTGCAATCTGTGGTAACTTGGTGATGAAATCCATGGTGATCTGTCACCATTTCCACATGGGAACCTCCAAAGGATGAAGCTTTCCATGTAGCCTCTAATGCTTGGCCTTTACCATCTGACAGGTCAAGCACCTCTCAACATACCAGGCTATCTCTGTCTTCATAGGGTTTATCGAAAACTTAAACTTATGTGCCTCCTACAACATAGTTTTCCTGATCCCACCAAAATCTAGAACCCAAACCCGACTACACAATAATCCACGACTATCGGTAGAAAATTTTTCAATCTTGCCCCTGGTTCACTCTTGCTTCCAATTCTCTTTCTTGACTCCCTCAGCCTGAGCGTCCCTAATCAAATCTAGAAGTGGTGAATCGATCGAAATCCTTATACATAAGCTCCTAATATAAGAACTAACCGACTTGCGACTTAAAGTATCAACGAACACATTCGCTTTCCCTGGGTGGTACAGAATCTCACAGTTATAATCCTTGACCACGTCAAGCCACCTATGTTGTCTCATGTCTAGATTTGATAGATCCATAAGGTATCTTAAACTCTTATGATCCATGTAGATGGTACACCAGACCCCATACAAAATATTCTTGCCAAGTCTTAAGGGAAAACACCACCGCCCCCAACTCTAGATCATGTGTAGGATATCACACCACATGCGGCATCAACTGCCATGAGGCATAAGTGATAACCCTCCCTCGCTTAAGGGTTGCTCCCAGTCCCATGATGGGTGCATCACAATATACAACAAAATCCTTATCACTCTTAGGGAGGGTCAATACTAGGGCCTCACATAATTTATGTCTCAGTGTCTCGAATGCAGCATGCTGCTCAGCCCCCGGTGAAAATCCACAGCCTTCCTCGTCAGACGAGTGAGGGGTACATCAACCATGGAGAAACCATGAATAAATCACCAATAATACCCTACTAAACCCAGAAAACTCATGATCTTTGAAGGGGACTTTGGGACTCCCACTACATAACAACCTCAATCTTGACCGGATTGACTAAAATCCCATTCTGGTTAACGAGGTTTCCCAAGAATTAGACCTCCCATAACCAAAACATACACTTCGAGAAGTTGGCATGCAGTTGTTCCTTCCTCAAAACTCCAGGATCTCTTGAAGCTTCTCCTCATGCTGCTCTCTGGTCTTGGAATAGACCAAGATATCATTGATGAAAACAATGAATAATCGATCGAGCATCAACTTGCACACTCGATTCATCAAATCCATAGATGTTACAGGCACATTGGTGAGCCTAAACGACATCACCACGAACTCGTAATGACCATACGAGTTTGGAATGCTATCTTTTCCATGTCCTCCTCTCTAACCCTCATCTGATGATACCCTAACCTCAAATTGATCTTGGAGAACCAAGATGCACCCTAAAACTGATCAAAGAGCTCATCAATCCACGAAAGTGGGTAACGGTTCTTCACCGTTAACTTGTTCAACTCCTGATAATTAATACACATGCGGTGAGACCCGTTTTTCTTTTTCACAAACAAGATTGGTGCTCCCCAAGACAAACTGATCAGCCGGATAAGCTACTTATCCAACAACTCCTATAGCTGAGAGGACAACTCCTGAGTCTCTGGTGTTGCTAATTTTTACAGCGCTTTAGCAATCAGGGTTGCACCGGGAACCAAATCGATCCTGAACTCAGCTTGCCTCTCATAAAGCACATCAGGTAATTCCTCTGGAAATACATCTGGGAACTCCCTAACTACAAGCACAACCAAAACTGAAACCTCCTTCCTAACACGAGTGCCATCCACATATGCGAGATAACCCACACACCCATGTTGCAGATACTACTGAGCCCTGACAGCAGAACAGAAGGTTGATCCAGCCCTAATACCTTCTCCATAAATAATCATTTCTCCCCCACTTGGAGCTCAAACTACCACTTGTTGACCCTCATAATCAATCATCACACCAAAAATGGTCAACTAGTCAATCCCTACTATCATGCACACATCCCCCATGGGGATAGAGATCAGGTCAATCGGGTATGACACCCTGAAAATGTCCAAAACACAACCCCGAATAACGCTCGATGCGGTAACCCCATGTTTGTTGGCGATAGATACCCGCAACGGACATTCCAACTCTCCAAGTGTCATATCAAAAATCCTACTAAAATATTGAGACACAAAAGACCGTCTCGCACCCGAGTCAAAATGCAAAAGATCGGGCAAGGAGTTCACTAAGAAGGTACCCAGCAAAATCATAAACATAAGCATACCATATAATAATTGACAGAATAATAAATGAAAACATACCGGTAACGACGTACAGCGCCGCCCTAGCCTCCTCCATACTGTGAGCTGGAAATCACGACCTCAAGCCTTCAGGGGCTCTACCCTACCTTGGCATCCATCCGTGATCCTCAAAGTCATCGAGGTTGGAGCCTACACTGTCTTGACAACAAGGGACATTGGGCCTTCACATGGCCCGCCTAATCACAATGGTAACAAATCCTGGTGTTCGTCACCGGGCCTGCTAGCAACAATCCCTTGCATAATGACCATCCTTTCCACACTTGTGGCATCCAAAAGAAGATTGAAAAATACCATCATGAACCTTACCACACTTTCCATAAAGTGCGGCCCTTTCACCTCTTGATTGTGAATCAATGGGATTGAACCGCTTCGCTGCAGGTTGTAACTAAACGGGAGCCAGCCTCTGCTTCCTTGTCTGAGTCTCAATCTCAATGTCTTGCCTCCTCATGGCATCCTGAAGCTCGGCGAGGGTATTGTATCGCTGGGTAGATACAAACCCCTGAATCTAGGTCTTAAGCAAGTTCAAGTATCGTGACATCTGAACTTGCTTCGATGAAGCATACTCCAGACTGAAGAGACCCCTCTCAGTAAACATCTTGGTGATCTCCATAGTTGTCTATGTCGTCTGTTTCAAAGAGAGGTACTAATGAGCCAACCTCTACCAAGTCACTAAAACCCTCTCCTCAGGGAAATAAGTACTAGTCACAAGCCTCCACTAATCCTTCTTCCTAACCGAAGATGTTTCAGGGCACACTTGACCTTCTGGTCATCTAGGCATGAACATGTGAATAAGCATCCCTCCACATCAAACAACAACCTCATCACCACAATCAGGTCCTTGACCCCCATCAAACTCTAGGAGCTTCGTGTTGCTGAAGTCCTGATACTGGAATGATCTCCCCCTTGAATCCATACAATAGCAACAACTATGGTAGCTGTAGCAGCAACAATCTTAGACACTGCAACGTACTGCTCATCAAATAGCTCAGTCACAATAGTGGACTTAACAAACCCAAAGACCTTGAGAATGGAACCATGGACACCAACGGCTACCTCAGTAGTAATTAACTCATGGATGTCATCATATGTCGATCCCATCTTATCCTGGCCACCAGCTCTAGAACCAGATCTTCTCATGAACACCATACTGAAAATTAACAAAAACAGTTAATAGAAATGTCATAACCACACAATTACAACAAACAGAGAGACTAACCATTGGGGTTTGTGACTTCCTTACTATGCATACGGGTCCTGTGCTTCCAGTAGTATGGGAACATACTTCCTTCCACACATACATGTATTTGTCTCAATGGATCATCACAAACTACCCTAAAACAACCCACAACTAGGATACACATTCATCTTATATTCACTCTCTCGAGACTGACTAACCATTCCTCAACTAACCTACTACAACCATACTCACTCATGAAACTTCCACCAACCCTGCAACCACTCGTGCATGCTAATCATACATAATGTTGAATCCCATGGATAGGTAAATACTTGATCCTACCCTAAGCCCACAATCAAACAAATAGCAGGAAATAAGGCTAAACTGAACATTCCCAGACTATATAATCTTAGTTATGTATAGTTATAATGTACACACAAAACAACTACAGTAATAATGTCAATTTCATTTATAAGAAGTTCTCCGAGGCTATCAGGCATCATATATCATTTAGTTCTTGAAGATCCCTAGCCTATCACTAGCATACAGTTCTATCATAAACATTATAAACAAATAACAACATGAGCAACTTTGGGTATATTGTCTTGCTTTGGCTGATCGTACGCATCTCATCCTTCCTTGGTTACCTTTGAAAAGTATTTTTAAAAGTCTTACAGGTCCTTAGTTTGAGTCTGGATTCACATGAATGATCATCCATTTCTCTCAAACCAGAGCTTTGATACCAACTTGCAACATTCAAATATCACGATAAAGTTTTTGTTTATAATTAAAGAGAAGTCATTGTTTTCATTTCAATCCAATTCATAAAACCCAAGATCAAGTACAAATATTCCCACAGTCAATATCTCATAACATCTCCAAAACATATCACCAAGGATGTGTATGATCACGCCTTTGCTTTTCCCCCGATCATCTAAATTACCTGAAACATAAAACTTAAACTATAAGCCAAAGCTTAGTGACTTCCCCCAAATTATCACACACAACTAGTATTGATAACATCATACATATATGAGCCTTCAGCCTGACTGGACCGCCTTGCAGGCCTTCAGCTTATCTGGATAACTCTTCGGGCCTTCGGCCTGACTTGACCGCCTCTCAAGCCTTCAGCCTATCCGGACCTCCCCAGGTATTTTGTCCTTCAGCATAAAGTAGAACCCCCTCAATCCAAATACAATAATATGTCGACATATACAATAACAATCAATAACCAGCAAGTACAAGTAATCATACAGATCTACCTATCTAACACATACTAAGCAAACATAGGTAATCATACAGATCAACCAGCCTATCATATAACCAACATAACATCAATCCAATATACCAAGATACATAATCCAGTGGAATGGAATTGGTGCCTTAGACCCACAAGTACAGTGAAGAAAACTCACCTCACAGTCTGAAAAGATACCTGAACAGATCACATCTCCAACTGTTGGCTCTACAGGTCACCTATACAACAAACAATGACCTATTCGCAAACTACTACTCAAAATACCCAAAATATTCCTAGGTAAAAATCCTGGTCAAAGTCAAAGTCAAAAAGTCAAGGATTCCATATGGGCTGAGTACGCCTAGCGTGCTCCCCTTTACGCCAAGCGTAGAGAGTGCCTTAGCAATCCCATGATTTCAAACCTTGGTATGCGCAACGCACCTCCATGTACGCCTAACGTATTAGAGATGAAACCTAACTTTTTCTATTAAGCTCCTATTTCATTCAGTCAAGGCACCAAACTTCGGATTCAAATATCAAGGGACATCTTAATGGATAAAGTCTCTGACTTTATCCATTTGCATGAATTCAAGAGGGTAAAAACTCAAACCCTTGGTCCAAAATCACCCAAAACTCCCAAACTCATGAATGGTTTAATGAGAGTGTCCATGCTCTCATTTTTATGAATCTAGAAGCTCAAAACTACAAGAAACTACATTTCAAGGATGCGGAGTAGCTCATACTCCATTAGACCAAACTATTGGACCAAGAATGCATACAAATTCTAGACTAACACGATTTAAGCAAATAATACACCAAGATCCAAGCTTTATACCTCCAATTGAAGCTTGACGGCAAGTTATTTCTAGATCCAAGATGCCTTGAGCTTCTAATTTGATTCCATCTTTTTCTTCTTCCTTAAAGATCACCAAAAGCACACTTTCAAGCTCAAAATGCACACATAAAGAATTAGGCTTTGGTAGGGACGATTGGGGGGATGGAGGTTGATAAGGGAAGGGGTCTTAAAGAGATAATGAGGCTTAAATAGTGCTCTAACCCTGAAAATTAGCGTATGGGTTTTTTTTCCACCTACACCTAGTGTACCAAAGGGTACGCCCAGCAAACGCACAACCACGTGTTTTCACTTATGGATCCATGCGACCATTTTTGCAATTAAATTTCACACTTAGGGTCAAAAATGAAAATTACCTGGATAATGAATGTTACAGTTTGTGTTTAAAGAAAGACGTCCTCTCATCCCAATGTCAACGGAAAAAGGAAAACGAAAGTTTGTAATCCCAACCCTAAGAAGGACGTTCCTGACATAACACATGTGAATGAACCTAAAGAGGCCACATGTTGTTACTGGCTAGAGAATGGCCTTTAGAAATGTAGCTTCCCTAAGTATCTTGAAGATCTTAAGAAGAGAAAGGCCAAGGGTGTTGGCACTTCAGGTATGTTTACTATTGCATTACACTCGGTTTCTATCTCTAGTAATTGGATTCTTGACATGGGATGTGGAACCCACATTTGTTCTGATGTGTAGGGTCTAAAGCAAAGTAGAAAGCTAAGTCATAGAGAGCTTGATTTGATCATGGGAAACACGAGCAAGTTAGTTGTTACCAACATTGGAGATTACAAGCTTTCATTACCTTCTAGTTTTTCAATTAGTTTAAAAGATTGTTGTTATTCGGCTTACATGGCAAGAAACATTATCTTATTTTATTCATTGTCGATGGATGGATTTACTTTTGGATTTGATAATAATGATGTTTTTATTTTGGTTTACAAAGGTAACGCTCTTTATTTTAAAGCTAGTCCTTGCAATGATATATATGAATCTGTGATTGGTGTAAGTAGAAACAATAAATTAATCTTAAATGTTGGATCATCTGCCTTGGATAAATCATGTCTATGTCTTCGTTGTCTTTGTTATGAACTTTCAATGACATGTTTAAATCTCGACTGTGCCCTACAAGTTTGTTACTGGGATGCCGAGGATCACAAACTAGGTGTAAATAACCATGCAAATATACTTGGTACTCTTAATGTTACAAATCATCTAATCAATGTGTCGGTTAACCACACATGCTCCATTGATCTATGATTAAAATTAAGCTACCCTTTGCCACTCTTATTAGTCCCAAATTAGTGTGTCGGTTAACCACACACGCTCCACTAACAACTTAATAAAGTGCAAAGAGTAATTTCATGGATTAACACATTTTTCCTAAAGTAACTAAGATTGCGAATTTAATAAAAGTTTAGTTACTTAATAATTTCATTATACTTTTAACGAGGATTAATGTGGTAATGACTCATAGGAAGACAATTCATATCAAATACTATAAATTATTACTTTATTATCTAAACATTTGACAGTTGCCTTTAAATGGATGAAGACTATCATTACCAATTCAGAAAATACAATTTTTATGACTACAAAACAGTTTGTGGTAATGACACTATCCATTTCTGGCCAAAAACTCGAAGTTCTGCACACAGAGGCACCAACTCGTCGAGTGCATGATATGGACTCGCTGAGTTGATGGTTTAATGAGTGGACTCACCGAGTCTGTTCATGGACTCGACGAGTTCATCTGTCAAAATGTAGAAAACTCGATTTTCCATCTTTGAAAACAAGTGAGCATCAAATATAACAGAAAACAAACTTGGGTTCTTATACCACTGTTGCGTTTTAACCACTATAACACTCTTACGGTGCACATGCAACCCTAGATGCTTTGGGACTATGTTTTCTCTAATTATACATGCATTTTTCAACTTTCCAAAGCATAAAACATAACTAGCATACAATTAAATATAACAACTAGTTAGATAGCTTACCTCTTGTGTAGTTCTTGGCCTTGGAAGCTTGATCGCCTAGAATTTAATGCCTCTAATGTGTTACAAACACCAAGTGTAAAGGAGGATTTTTAGAGAATAGGTTTACTCACACAAAAATTGTCACACCCCAAAACCAAGAACGGTGGAAACATTCTGGGGCGGACGACGTCATGTAAAGTATCACAGCACAGTAAATGTAAATAAGCAAACAACATCATCCATTGCATTAAATATATAATTTTAATACAAGCGTGTTCTGTACAGTTTTAGAAACCAAAAATATAATGTAAATCAAAATAATAAGATGAGTCTTGGATGCGCTCCATCTTCTCAAAAGCTGGCATCGGTACCTGTCTACTGATGACCTGAGAATACAAGTTATTTTGAAAGAGTTTATCAGCATTAAGCTGGTGAGTTCATAAGTATTTTAGTGTCGGTGTTTGTTATCAAAATGTTTGAACATGTCTCAAGTGTAAGTTTGTAAAATGTAAGTAAATGTTTGTAAGCGTTTGTAAAAGTTTGAATCTCTCAGAAAAACCTATATTTTCTATTAAAGTAGCCTTCTACCAAGGCTTAACTGTTTTGTATGCTCGTTTGTTGTGAAAGTGTGTAATTTCCCAAGTGTAACTATCATTTAACAAAATATAGTTTGTACATTAATGTTTAAGTGAAGTAATCACTAAAAATATGTAATGGGTAAATCATTGTAGTACTGTAGTGTTGTATTATAGGAACTGCTGCTGTACTAACTACCTTAAACCGGATTTATATTAAGGTATTATGTGATAAATTGCACCATACTATATACTGGTAACAACGACAACGTATAGTCGAAAATAAGGTATGACGTTTGGCACCCGCAGACCTGCCGGTCCGGCTGTAGCTAGCAGCCAGGTGTAGGATAGTCAATCCAGTATAGATCTATATGCAAACTCACGCTCTCCCTTCAAGAGACTCTGGCTACAACTCGGGTCATGACAATTAAGGCATGCTCCCATACAGTGGATCACAATTGTTAACGTATTCATATATATGTAATGTAATGTTACTTGTTCTAGTATCGTTATATATGTTCTCGTCCTAGTATAGTTGTATATGTACTCTTAGTAATAAGTATTGACTCATGAATGAACTGACTCATTGATCTAGAAATTGTAGTAGTATGATCCTGTGTTACCCCGATGGTAACTTACTAATGATGTACTGATACGCGTGAATAAAGGAGTACTTTTATGTCTATATATGTACATTTGATATATAATTAATATTGAAACGACCTTCGGAGGGCTACCCGAAATCCCACCAGACCACATCTCAAGCGCGAAAAGGAAATAGGGCGGATGGCCTTCCTAAGTTCTTTAAACATTTCTTATATATCTATACATATATGGGCATGCAATTTATAAGAAGTAAAACAAAGTTTAATAAAAGCATTTGATAAGTAAACGAGTTTGTAAAACATTTTGAAGTAAAACAATTTGATAAACAGTTTGAACAGTGATAAAATCATTGGTTATCTAGTTATTAATCACATGTGATTGATGTAATCACATGTGATTGATGCAATAACTATAAGTATTTAACTTGTATCCCCCCATAAAAGTATTTAAAACATTTAAAAGTATTTCAAAGGTTAATTAAAGGGGTATGAACTCACTTGTGGTGAGTGGATTGGATTGAAGTGTCGGATACCGTGCTAGGTGGCAAACGGAGACTTGTTCACACGCACGAGCCTAGTTATCATATAGTGAGCATATATATAACTAATTAGCCAAATAATAACTTAATGAAATAAGTTGTGACACTCAGGAACATGTAAACACTTGGTATAAGTGTTATAGGTCCTAAGGGTTGCTTCTAGGTTGTTATGGGACAAGGCTAAAGGGGTTTAATGTACCAAAGGGTCTTATATAAGTGTTTACTACTCAATAAACCCCACACAAGGAGTTTACGGTCGTAAACCCTTGAGTTTACGGCCGTGAACTCCAATCTTGGTGGTAATTGGTGTTTTAAAGTGCCATATGATTTCTAGTATAAGCCTTGCTTGGTGGTTTAATCCTTTGGGTAGTTTAGGGCATAGAAAATACTCCTTTGAGGAGTTTACAGCCAAAAGACCATATCCCTTAGATTTTACGGCCGTAAAATCTCATGGGATGGGTGTTTTAATTCTTTCAAGTCCCAAACACAAGTAGGATAAATTCTAGGCATTTGTTTAAGGCTAAGGAGGACCCTAGGCACACTTTGGTGCTCTTATTTGGTGTTTGCGGCCTATGAGCATTCTCTTGGCCGTAAAATCCCTTTAAGGGGTGCTTTTGATGTTTTGAAGTCCATAAATTAGCTAGGATTAAATGGTTATTAAAGTCTAAAGCCTTAGGAGTGATTAGGGCACCTTTAAGCCCTTGAATTTGGAGTTCACGGTCCAAGAAGTTCTTGGGCTGTGAACACCCTAAGCTATGTGTTCTTGATTGTTTTCTAGTCTCAAATGATCATACATATTATCCTAAGCTAGTTACCTAACAAGGAAATGGGACTAGATAGCCTTTAAGCTTCATTTTGGAGTTTACTCCCCAAGAACGTTCTTGGGCGGTAAACTCCCAGATCTCACATATTTGACATGTAATCTATGTTATTAAGCATATAACAAGCATTATAAAACAACTAGAGAAGTGTACTCACGATTTGGGATGAAAACCCGAAGATCCGTGAGAGAGAAAATGGCTTTTCTCTAGTTGGAAATGTGAATAATGAATGAATTTAGTTCAGAAATCTATTTATAGTCCTGAAATATTTTGGCAGAAAATATTTTTATTCCGGAATTGAACTCTACCATTAAGAAGTTTTGAATACTTAAGTTTCACAAACCCATGAGCATCCACTCTCCTGATATCTCCTTAAACATAAACCCTAATGTACACCAACTTATTCGGAAAAGTCTGAAATTCATTGAAACTGGACTAGCTTCTATTGAATAGCTAATGTTCGTACAAAATGGAAATTTCGGGTTGTCACAAAAATCTGCTCACACACAAGTATGATGGGGTAACCAATTTTTGGCTTAAGGGGCTTCTTTATGTAGTGTTTCAAACTCTAGGGTTTCATCAATGTAACCCTAATACACCATGACCTTCCACACTCCTTAGGCTCCATGGACTATCCATGAACCATTTAGCCCACCCTAATGAATCATTGGCCCACACTATAAGAATGATTGATTTACATAATCAATCCCTTATATTTAATTAGTCTATTTTGACCACTAAATTAATTCCAAATTAATTCTTGGCCACTACTAATTAAATAATATGATTTCTCAATTAAAACATTATACTTATAATATATTAATAAATCATCAATAACCTTATTCTCAAAATCCCATCCTATTAAATTGCACTGGTGAAGGAAACCCAAAAGGACCATGCTACTTTTGGGTCAAGTACATACCAGATATAGTTATGGGCTTAGACACCAAATCCAACAACTTTCACCCCAACTGACCATCAGTGAATGCTACGACACCCCATAGTCTTACAACACTTTCACCCCAACTGACAATCAGTGAATGATATGGCTCCCCCGTAGTCTTACAACACTTTCACCCCAACCGACCATTAGTTAATGTTACAGCTCCCCCGTAGTCTTACAACACTTTCATCCTAACACAACCCTTAAACCAAATATCCACTTGGGCCGCCATTTTCCTCGATGAGGATGAGAAACCCATCCTGGTAACATACATGCCCCTGTCCTGAATACCTTCGTGATTCTCCCCCACTTAGATTCGACTAAGTCTTCACAATACATGAGATTTGAAGGATTCCCAATCCTTTTTATACTTTATTACCCAAATTGTTGACAACTTGCTCCTTACCCGTGTCAGTGTTCTATTACTAGCCCAAACCCCAAAAGTGATGGGTTTTAGCCATAAGAACTTTCCTATGTGCGCATGCAAAACCCTAATGCTTGGATCTAGGCTTTCTAATAAACATGCTTTGAATCCAAGACTTCTAATTTACTAATTAGGTTAAACAAGAACATTAAAACAGATCTAGAATCATACCTTTGAGTTCCTTGTTGATCTTGAGGTCTTGGAGCTTCTAGAGTCACAAATGTCACTCCTCTAATGGCTTACAAACACCAAAGCAAGGAGGATGATTTGGGAGAGAGGAGAGGGGAGGAATTTCGACCAGAGGTTCCTTACTTTAGGTCAAGTATCGAATTCCATCAGCCATGGGGTCTATTTATACTTGCAGACTCCTTAAGGATTACAGATAAGTCCCTATCAGATAATCTTCTCTTAAGGCTATCCAAATCCATTCCTAGATAAGTATATGGACGATTTAAGCTTTCCTAAAGCTCTTAGAATCCGTCCAAACCATATCCAAATGGATTTACAGTTCAAAGCTTAACTATCAAACAATTGACAGTTTATACCCCTTTATTTAATTAATCTCTTTAAGTCACCAAATTAATTCTAATTAATTCTATGACTTATATTAATATATTATTCACTATATTATTCCCATAATATATTAATAATATTTACTCTCTCTTATTAAATCATCCTATCAAGTTGCTATGGTGAAGGCAACCCAAAAGGACCATGCACAACCGGATATAGTTACAGCCTTAGACACTATTCCAACAGTCTCCCACTTGGATAAGTCTAGTAACTATACAAGTACAATTTGGTTTGCAATCATAGCTCTCAAAGACGCTGTCAACTCTGATCTAATCAATCTTGTCCTTTAGATAAGGGAACGTACAGTCCTCTGTTAGATATCATGCTGACAATCCTATGGAATGGTTAGTCAAGCATTTAGGTTTCTCGATCTCTGATTTATTCGACATAGAACTTAATCGAACACATCAATTCAGTTCTGACCGGGCCCGGCACATAAGTCAAATCAAATCATCGAGCGGCCGAGATATCACTTTTACCTTCTTAGATAAAAGTTACAGATAAACTTCGACTTATATGCATTTACTTATTTATTTACCAACTATACACAACAATACGTTTTATAACACCAAGTTACTGATGCGTTTTCGCATTATCAATGTACAATCAATTAACAAATAATAAACCATATATCTAGGTTTTAAGACTATATGATATTATCGTCTTGCGATCACCTTTTATATCGTATTCCATAAGGTCATTCCAGCAAGCGCGGGTTTATTCCAATGCTCAAAACTAGTTCATAAGCACTCATGAACGTTGCAGCAATCCTTTGCTATGTCTAACACCATTTAGACACTCTACACACCAATTCATGACAATCTTCTTTCATATCTACTTCCAACATATGAACGATTGTGGACCATTTGAATAATTCGATTATTCCTAATAAACTCAATTATTCTGGAAGTCAAAACATGCAAAGCGAAACAATAGCTTAAACAATTAACATAAGATAGTATCATTACTCATAAATAAAACTCCTTTATTTATTCATCAAATGTCAATTTACATTTATCTATTACACGTTTCTAATACTATCTAATCTATGCTAATATCATCCTTCAGCCCAATACTCCTAGCATGCTGTAAGTGCTTAACCTTACTCAGTCCCTTCGTAAGCGGATCTGCTGGGTTATCTTCTGATGATATCCTCTTCACTACGAGTTGTCCTTCTTCTACACGATGTCTAATGAAGTGATACTTTCTGTCGATATGTCTTGATCTACCATGATCCCTCGGTTCCTTGGTTAAGGCAACCACACCTTCGTTATCACAGAAAATCTCCATTGGCTCCTTTATGGCAGGTACGACTCCAAGATCACCGATGAAGTTCTTTAGCCATATTGCCTCCTTCGACGCTTCGCTCGCTGCAATGTACTCTGATTCGCACGTTGAATCAGCTACGGTCTCTTGTTTGGAACTCTTCCATGTCACTGCTCCTCCATTTAGGGTAAAGACCCAGCCCGACTGCGAACGGTAGTTGTCCCTGTCGGTTTGAAAACTGGCGTCACTATACCCTCGCACCTTCAAGACATCACTCCCTCCGAGGACTAAGAACCATTCCTTTGTCCTCCGAAGGTACTTAAGGATATTCTTCACCGCAATCCAATGTGCTTTGCCAGGATTCCCTTGATATCTGCTAACCATGCTCAAAGCGAAGGCTACATCAGGGCGAGTACAAGTCATAGCGTACATGATTGAGCCAACTGCGGAAGCGTATGGTACTCGGCTCATTTCTGCTATCTCAGCTTCGGTACTCGGACTTTGAGTCTTACTCAATTTGGCATTACTTTGTATTGGTAATTCTCCCTTCTTTGAGTTTTCCATACTAAAACGTTTCAGTACCTTCTCCAAGTAAGTGTTCTGACTAAGTCCAATTAGTCTCTTACTTCTTTCTCTCACTATCCTTATTCCCAAAATGTAAGAAGCTTCTCCGAGGTCCTTCATAGCGAAACACTTCCCGAGCCAGGACTTTACCTCCTGCAGAGTCGGGATGTCGTTTCCTATGAGTAATATGTCATCGACATATAGAACGAGGAAGCTTACTATACTCCCACTGGCTTTGACATATACACAAGATTCGTCTTCGCTTCGTACAAATCCAAACTCTTTGACTTTCTCATCGAAACAAAGGTTCCATCTGCGAGATGCTTGCTTAAGTCCATAAATGGACTTCTCAAGCTTACACACTCTATCCGGATGCTTCGGATCCACAAACCCCTCTGGCTGAGCCATGTAAACATCCTCAGCCAACTTTCCGTTAAGGAAAGCGGTCTTGACATCCATTTGCCAAATCTCATAATCATGAAATGCGGCAATTGCTAACATCACTCTAATAGATTTAATCTTCGCAACTGGTGAGAAGGTCTCATCATAGTCAACTCCGGGAGTTTGAGTAAAGCCCTTCGCAACCAATCGTGCTTTATATGTGTGTACGTTTCCATCCACGTTGGTCTTCTTCTTGAAGATCCATTTGCACCCAACGGTCTTATGTCCGGGCACATAATCAACCAAATTCCAAACTTGGTTATCATACATGTATTGGATCTCGCTATCCATTGCCTCTTTCCATTTTGCAGACTCCGGGCCTGCCATGGCTTCCTTATAGCTGTTAGGTTCATCGAGGTTTACTAGTGTACCATCACTAATATACGTGTCCCCTTCGGTAGTAATATGAAAACCATAAAACTGGGGTAGAACTCTAACTCTATCGGAACGTCTAAGAGGTAAGGATTCGTCAATCGGTTCAACCGGAGTTTCCTCCTCGGGTTGAGTGCCAGCGGTAGAGGTTCCTTCATCTATCGACTCTTGAATCTCTTCAAGTTCGATTTGCCTCCCACTGTCTCCTTGGCTTATGAGTTCTCGCTCTCGGAAAACTCCTCTCCTCGCAACGAAGACAACATTGTCCTTCGGTCTATAGAAGAGATATCCAAAGGATGTCTGCGGGTAGCCGATGAAAATACATCGCTCACTTCGAGGTTCAAGCTTGTCGTGAGTATCTCGTCTTACGAAAGCCTCGCAACCCCAAACCTTGATATGTGCCAACGAGGGAGCTTTCCCTGTCCACATCTCGTGAGGTGTTTTGGCAACCTTCTTAGTAGGGACTCGGTTAAGGATATGGGCGGCAGTCTCTAAGGCATACCCCCAAAAGGAGATTGGTAGTGAAGCACGACTCATCATAGAGCGAACCATATCCAATAAGGTTCGATTACGCCTTTCTGCCACACCATTCAACTGCGGTGTCCTAGGAGGCGTCAATTGCGAAACTATTCCACACTCCTTGAGATAATCGTGGAATTCAAGACTTAAGTACTCTCCTCCTCGATCGGATCGAAGCATCTTGATTTTCCTGCCCAATTGATTCTCCACTTCATTCTTGAACTCTTTGAACTTTTCAAAGGTGTCTGACTTTTGCTTGATTAATTAGATATACCCATATCTACTATAGTCATCGGTAAAAGTCACATAGAAGCGGTTCCCATCCTTCGTGGTTGATCTAAATGGTCCACATACATCGGTATGTATTAGGTCCAATAGACCCTCGCCCCTTTCACAAGTACTTGTGAAGGGCGACTTAGTCATCTTTCCAAGCAAACAAGACTCGCATGTGTCATCTTCCCTAAGGTCGAATGACTCCAACACTCCATCCTTTTGGAGTTGGGCTATGCGTTTCTTGTTGACATGTCCAAGACGACAATGCCACAAGGATGCTTTATCCATACTAGTGGAAGAATCAATATTCAAAACATCATTTCCTAAGTTATCAACAATCATAACGGTTTCATATATTCCATTACATGGTATAGCTTCAAAGTAAAAGACACCATTTAGATAAGCCAAAATAGAACCATTCTCATTATTAAAAGAAAATCTAAATCCTTGTCTAAATAAACCATGAAATGAAATGATGTTTCTTGCCATTTCTGGCGAATAGCAACAATTGTTCAAATCTAAAACTAAACTATTCCTAAGCACTAAGGAATACACTCCAATCTTGGTCACAGGCGACGATCTTCTGTTCCCCATGATTAGATTGATCCTTCCTTGCTCCACATCCCTACTTCTTCTTAGTCCCTGCACATTAGAACAAATGTGATAACCACAACCGGTATCAAGAACCCAAGAAATAGCATGATTAGAATCGTTAGATTTGATTGTATATATACCTGCGAAAGATGGCTTGATCTTTCCTTCTTTGATTGCTTGCAGGTAATCCGGGCAGCTTCTCTTCCAATGTCCTATCTTGTGGCAGTGGTGGCACTCTGCCTCCTTCGGGTTAGAGCAGGGCTTGGCGGGATCAACTTTGGTCCCACTAGAAGAGGCACCATCTCGGGCTTTCACCTTGCGATAGTTCTTCGATGAAGCTTTCCTCTTCTTTCCCTTCCCTTGTCCAATAGCCAAGACAGGAGCAGCGGGCGGATTGGGAGTGGGTGCAACAGACTTGTCCTTGAAGTTGCTCTCAGCAACCCTCAAGAGACCTTGGAGCTTGCTTAGGGTGACCTCTTCTTTGTTCATGTGGTAGGTCATCCTAAATTGGTTGTACATCGGAGGTAAAGAGTGAAGCACCATGTCGATCGCCAAGTCTTCACCGAAGTCAACATTTAACTTGCGGAGGCGGTCGACATACATTTGCATCTTTTGCAAGTGCACGGTAAGAGATTCTCCATGACCCATCTTCGCGGAAATCATGTTAGTGAAAATCTCGTACCTCTCTTGTCTCGCGTTTTGGTGGTACCTCTCCAATAAGTCTTGATGCATCTCGTACGGGTACATGTCCTCGTAGGACTTTTGGAATTCGGAGTTCATGGTGGCGATCATGATGCAATGTACCTTCGTTGCATCTCGCTCATGAGTTTCAAAGGCGGTGATTTCGGCGGGAGTAGCAATTTCGGGGTTGATTTTCTCGAGCTTCTCATCGAGGACATACTCCTTATCCTCATAGCGAGAAATGGTGCGAATGTATCTTATCCATTCGCTAAAGTTCGTTCCATCGAAGGTGACCTTTTGGCAAAGGCTCATCAACGTGAAAGAACTAGCAGCAGCGTTGTTTGCGTTCGACATCTACAATTAGAAAATGACAAAGATAGATTAGAATAAGAATCCCTAATTATCACCCAATAAGAAAATTAGGGCTAGGATCCAACAATAACATTTACATACTAGAAAAGGGATGCCGTAATCTAATATGCAAATAAATTGAAGGTAAGTGAATGACGATTCACTAATTCTCCATCACGAAACTTAAACTATTAGTCCTAAGTGTTTTTGAGAATTCCTAGGTTCGGATGAGATTCATTGAAACTATTCAATGGCATGTTTAAATCTCGATATGCCCCTCTCGTTTGTGACTGGGATGCCGAGGATCACAAAGCGGGTGTGAATTACCATGCAAATTCACATGGTGCCTTCATTGTAACAATCACCTATTCGATGTGCCGGTAAACCACACACGCTCCATCGAACTATGATAAACAATGAATCACCCTTTGCCACCTTCGCTTAGAACCAATTAGTGTGCCGGTAAACCACACACGCTCCACCAACATCTTAGCAAGGTGCAAAGTGTAATTTCATGGGATTGCATCAATTCACTTTTCCTAAAGTAACTAGGATTGGGAAATTTTAAAATATATATGTAGTTACTTTATATTTCTTATTATACTTTTAATGAGAGAATGAGGTTGCCCTATCCTACCCGTTCGGCTAACGACCCTCCACCAATCAAGCAAGCGGTGGGTGTGAGTGTACACCCATTAAGCGCCATTTTATAGGCCGCAACCTTATACCCACCTTATAGATCGGCTTCGTGAATGAGGCCTACTAACGGTAAGACTAGCATTTAGTTATACGTATATATATTATTCTAGTAATATCATATTAGTATAGGGTTGTATTTTAAAACTTTTGAAATCTAGGGTTTGAAATTTAAGTTGTCTAAATTAAAACTTTTAATCACAAAAGGTAAATTTCAAAACATGAGGGTAGGTTTTAAACATTTAAAACATGGAGGATCAAATAACAAATAATTCCAATTAACAATTAATATCCTAATTATCTATATTTGATTTATTCAAGATTTCTTTTAAGATAATTACCAAAATAATTAAAATAATTAATTAATTATCATATAAGGAAATTAAATATTTAATTAGTTGATAATTACCCTTAACTAGATCAAGATAA